>NC_048281.1:27540851-27905851 GCF_009762535.1 Notolabrus celidotus | reverse complement strand
TTCTAAGCTTGCACTAACTAAAAGTTGTCACTTTTAAAAAACTCTTAAAGACACATTTATTTAAACAGGACTTCGACTCACCTTGCACAGACTAATTTTCTAAGTATGCTATTGTCTGCTTCTTTTACTGTTTTATGACTTAATTTTAATGTTTTATGATTTCATTTTAATTTGAATATTTTTCCTGTGAAGCACTTTGTGATTTTATTCTATGAAAGGTACTATACTAAATAAAATTTTCTTACTTAATTTGACTTTAGCTAGCTAAAAGTAATGTTAGTGAGGATATCTTTGGTTAGCTGTTGTGACATGGTGGTAATGAGTTAACAAAAACGTTGTTTCATCTTGAAACTTTGGCCTTTCCTGTCACCATCATATATCTTTTCATAAGCAATTTCTTCAAGGTAAAACAGCTGGGCTAACACATTAGAAGCTAACAGCTTTAGCAGCCAACATTACCATTCAAGCTTTTACTTGCTAACATCACCTTTAACTAATTGACACAACAGTTAGCATCTCTTGTAACACTCAAATATCCACACTAATGCTAATGCTAGCATCTTGACCTACTGTCTCTGTGTGTGGTTCTCCAGCTGCACGGTGGCGAAGAGGAAAGTGCTCCAGGGGGTCATAAAGGTGGCTGAGAGGGTCATCGGCTGCCCTCTCCCCTCCTTGGAGGAACTTCACAGTTCCCACTGTCTCAGGAGAGCCCAAAGCATAGTGCAGGACTCATCGCACCCTGGTCACAATGTTTTTTGAACTGCTGCCATCAGGCAGGAAGTACAGGTGCATGGAAACTTGGACAAATAGACTGAAAAACAGTTTCTACCCCACAGCCATCACTGCACTGAATGCAGCTAAAACATAAATTCAGTACTGTGATATCTTGCCTAAGGGAATTGTGCAATGAATGTCCAAGGTAGATGTATGTGTTGGTTTGTCTGTCTTGTGGGTTTCTGTGTTTTCTTAGCACTATTTTTTTTATATTATCTATTTGCACTGAAACAAGATTGCACTTAATTTCGTTGTACTTGTGGCAATGACAATAAAGACATTCTGTTCTATTCTATTAACATAAGCAGTTGTCAAATTCTAGCCAATGGGTTGTAAAAGAAGATGCTTGACATAAAAACTTGCTAAATTTTTCTAATTGTGTCAGTTTTTTGCAGTTTTTTCAGTTCCTGATATATTGAAAAGCAATAATATTATAACTTTTTGTTAGATTGATTAGCAAATCCATTGCAACTCTGCGTAATGTCAGAGGAATATGTAAAATGGCTTTGAAGCTCTTAGAACAAAATGAAAAGCTTTCTCTGCATGTGTATGATCCCAGTATCTTATTGCTTTGATTCAGCTGAAAATAAAAACCCACATTTCAAGAATGGCTATTGTTATCTATATGTTATATTCTTAATTTATTGGAGTTTGGAGTTCATTTATATGTAAAAGACATTTAAAATCTACAACACTGATCAACATCTAATCATACCCTAACAATTTAAAGTGCCATCTGTGACTACAAGAGCCGTATTCAGTATTGTCTACTGGCTGAGAAACAGGTAAACAGACCTCTGTTGCTGCAGATTTTGCCATCTGGAGATGTGCATCTCCGCTTGCTTTCCCATGGGCTGATGTCACACTGGAATTCACATTTGTCTCCATGCCAACCAGCAGCGCAGTAACAGTTTCCACAGTAACACTGGCCATGGCCTGGAAACAGATCAGAATGCATAGGGAACAACTGTCAGTGTTACAGAGAGACAGTCAGACAAACATATCTATACATGGACTTAGTCATTTAAATGTCCATGCATTAATTAATAATAATAATAATGATAATAATAATAATAATAATAATAATAATAATAATAATAATAATAATACATTTTATTTAAAAGGTGTCTTTCTTAGCACTCAAGGTCCCCGTACAGGGCAGAGTTTATTAAGAAAACAATATCAAAATTAAGCTGATAAAATCAACAAGGCATGATACAATGCAATTAATAAAAACATATAAAATCAACAGGATCTAATTATTCTATTATTACTAGCAAGGCTTAAAAATGATGGTTCAACACACATAAGTGCCCTCTTTTTTCCAATACCACATATAAAAACACATTAACATTCAAATTCCTGCAAATAAAAACAACACACTAAAAATTGTGTCACTGGTGTTTTGTTGCTTTTATAGTCACAATTCGAGTTGTGCTGAAAAATGATGGCTTCCTGTATTTCTTACAGGCAGGAGGTCAACTTAATTATTTTTTTAACATGGCTAATTACATCAACAATAAGGCTCTGGAACAACTTGTTGTGAACATGCAGTGGGAACAGGGATGATAACACTTAGGCAATAACTCAATGAAATGCAGTAAGTTAAAGACAGAGGCAATTAACTTCTAACAGTCTCTGACCTAAAAAAGACTGGAGGCTCATGGGTTATCTCAGGGCACGATGCTAATTTACAGCCTCGCCCTTCATGGTAACAAGTGGGGAAATATTTGTGCTAACTTGTCCCAGCAACAAACAGAAGCTGAACTAATAACAAAAGCTCCAGAAAACTGTTGATTTCCTCTCCTTCCAGCCAGATGGAAAGATCAATATCCATCTCAACTTTGTCACTTCCCAGAGGACCGTTCAAAAGCAGGGCAGGCTGCTAATGCTAGCTTTGCAACACCATGACAGGCATTCGCAACTGTGTCTTTCACACGTTGTGTGATTTTAACACTTTCAAAAAATACAAACCACACATTACGTAAGCTTATGTTTTGCAGCTGTTTTGTTTTTTTTTACTACAAACTGTGATAGACAGTCCTTAAACTCTCATATTTTTAAACTAAGTTGTGGATGGTGTTTTGGGTGGAGAATAAAGGGAGGGGGACAGGGGGTTTTGGGGGCATACCTCCACACACCTCTCCTGTGTCCTCGTCCAGGCACTCGCTGTCGTCACACTCACAGAATCGTCCCGTCACCAGACCCCTGTTGTCCTCGTTGTTGCACAGACAGCTGCCACACTGACAGGTTCCTATAAAACATTGAACCACTTTCAGACACTGTTTAAGCTTGTTTACAGGAAAAGGTGGAGCTTATGAGTGTGTTTGTGTGGATTGTTTAGATGAGGGGATGTATGTTTGTTTTGATGTGACAGAGAACCCAGCTGGTTTGCAGATGTGCATCACAGACACAGTCTGGGCATCATGTGGCAACAGATCTAGACTCAGTGTAAGACTACAACTCGTGGTATCCGTATGTTTGTGTGTGTGTCTGGGCTTTTTAAGTGATGAACCATGGGGACAGAACAGAAGGCTAGACGATGACCTGCTGTGAATAAATTTACATTCCTATGCTGTTAAACAGGCCACGGGCTATACTGCACATGCTTATAAGGACACACAAAGACACATTTACCCTTTATTAAGCCGCAGGCAACACAGGGCAGTCGTGAGGTTAAGCTCATGTGGGTGAAGGGCTCAGTGTGAGGAAAACGACCTCAGCCATCACCTCACAGTGTGTGTCTTCAGTGTGCCGGGGTGCAATTAAGTTTCCACAGATACAACACACACTAACCTGTGGATCAAGTGAGCGCTCTGTGGTGAGATTAAAGACTAAACTGAATTATCAATACTTACTTGGTAACTCAAGATGTCAGTCCTCCCAGCGATGCTCATTCACGCAACTATTTATAAATTTACATTATGCTGATAGATATCTCTACTTTAACTGAAAGAACAAAGCTTTAAAGAGGTTTCAAATTGTAACTAATGGAATTTCCTCTCCATTTAAATATAATATATATATATTTTTTTAAATAATACACAATAAAACAACAAAGAATAACTCGAACCAGGGGAGTAAATTGGCTTTGGTTCTCCTAACTTCAGATATCTGTGTGTGATAGAACATGTAAGTAAATCCTTAAATTGACTTCAGTTGAATTTCCATTCATCTCAGTTAATTCAGTGTTACTTCAAAGTGTGCATTAACACAACAGAAGCAGTATTTTCCTATGCAACCACCGCAAAATGATAAAGGCTTTGAAATATTTTTAGATATTTGAAATCATAGTTCATGATGTGGCTGTAGCTTCTCTTGCCTTAAACCTGCATTTCTGCTAATGGCCAGCAAGACGGCACACAAACACTACAAGACTGGTGTCCCTGCTATCACAGCTCTACAAACACAGAAAGTGTGAGAGTAAAGGCCAGTTAGCAGCACGGTGGTCTGTTTTCACCAGACCCAACATTAAGTCAGGTTAGAATCTTATTACATCAGCCACAGTCTGAGGATTTTGAGGCGTTCCCAGACCCGGTGGGATATACTGTATAATCCCTCCAATAAGTCTTGGGTTTACTCAAGGGACGACCTCCGTTCTTAATATGAAGCCCATGTGGAAGTGCTTCAAACTGCAGTTCAAAAACGGTTTGTGTCTGAATAGCTCATTTTGCTATTGGCACACACTCAGTGGCGTGTTCAGAGAGGTGGCCAAGGGTGGCACTGGCACCCCTTGAAATCCAATTGGCCACCCCAGGGGCCACCCCAAAATCCTAAACTATGATTGGCTGTTTGCCTCATCAGAGGTGGGGTTTCTGTTAAAATCTATAATTTGGAATGAGTTAAAAGGCTGGCTGTAGATTTCTTTATTAGTGCCCTCAAATGTGAGTTTTAAAAAAACATCTTGTCCTTAAAGAATTAAGCTTAGAAGAGTTATGCCACTTTGTTATGTTTTTTTTTTTTAAGTCAAAAGGAATATAAAAACTGTTTAATACTTTAATGAAAGTATGTTGTGAAGACAGAAAGGGTAAATGTTATTTATTTGTAAATGCACTGGCCACCCTGGCCTATGTGATAGCCTCAGTTGGGCCACCCCGGTCAACAAGTTCTGGACACGCCCCTGCACACACTGTATATATAACTTAGAACTTGTTATTTTTTAAGATATTAAACTTACAAGTTTTTCCCAAATAAGAGCATGGCTGACTTGATTGATGGGCAAGCATGTAGCTGCAAGCGAAAAGGCTAAAGGCCCGCCTCTTTACCTCGCTCCATAGACATTTGGTTGAGTTCAGCATTTACAATATGGCACCCATCGATGGTGGACTTCAAAACAGGGTCACAGATGGGTGATGTCACAGATACTACATCCATTTATTATACAGTCTATGGTTTTACCACGGGGCCTTCTTTCAGTTTGAAGTGCCCTTAACACCACTACAATCTATATAGGATCAAATATCAGAATTTCATTTCGATGCATTTGGACCAGTGGTTGATGTGTGGTGGCAACGTTCACCTCTTATACACGGTCTATATATTTGACATTGGAGTTATGACCATTACTAGATTTCACCACTTGGCTTAATTAGGATTAAAGCCATTATTCACAGCCTGTAAACCCTAACAAAGCATGCAATGTGAGAGGCATGTGAATTCCTTGTGTGTCTTTGACGTGTATATTTTTATTTTTGTGCAGTGCCTGTGGTTTGCATGATGCAATTTTTTTTTAATGTGCTGTGTCTTGCAATATAACTAACATTGTGTGTAAGTGTTTGTGTGTGTGTGTGTGTGTTGGTCACAGTAGGCTACCTCTGTTGGAGCACACCACCCCCTGAGGGTTCTTGCAGAGCTCTTTGCTCTTCTTGTTGGGTAGGTTACACTCCTCCTGGAACTGGCAGGCATCTCCAGACCAGCCGTCGTCGCACTCACACATCCCACAGTCACAGTAGCCGCGGTCTGAAGGAAAACAAAACACACCACATGCTGTTCATTGTGCCTGGAATCGCTGTATAAAGACAAGGACACATATAACTGTAATCTTAAAAGTGCTATTATGGCAGCACAATACGAGGAGGGTACAGGGATTATGTGTGGAGGATTCATTTGACGTGTTGCTTAATGGATATGAGCTCTCATTTACCTTCAGATCTATAAATGTACATCTAGTATGCGTCTTTTAAAGCTTCATCTACAACCCTCGCTTTCTTTCTTTTTTTTCACGAAATGAACAAGCTTTCACATCAATCACTCGGTGAGATCAAAACCTCAATGTTCAGTGTTCAGAGGACCTACACGCACAGCTTGACTTCAGCATTTCTCCTCATTCTGAAAGCTGTGGTGAACCATATAAAAACAGGAGGAATCATATGATGCAAATGAAAGCTGTTGACAAGTTTTTATAAATGTTGCTCCCGTTGCATTTAGCAGCGAGAGGCCTTGTATGTCACTCTCAATCATCCTCCTGACGCGTTCATCATGTAAATGTGGTGTCCTTTTCCAAGGGCCATCCATCAGTCATTAACTACAGACGAGTCCCCTGTCCCTCCTCATTATCAGGACGTCTCAGAGGACACCTGGGGTAAGGTTCAAGGAAGAGACGGATATGAAAAATTGTGTTTGAGACATGAAGACATTAATATTCACAGGGAAACACCTTACAAGTGAGGTACAATTCCTTTAATGCTGCACTGATACTATAATGATTAAATACTATGAATTTATTACATCTGTTCACATATGATCAGTCTCACAGAACATTAATAACAATTCTACAAAAAATACAATCTTTGTTTTTACATTGTTTGTCAGATGCAATTTATCTAATTGATAAAAACGCAGTACACAAGTGTTAATTAAGCTGGCTGACCAGACATTGTGTTACTTACTGTTACTACCCAGCTTTCTTACTTATTACCAGGCTGTATTAAGTACTGGATTCTGATTGGTTGAAACCTTTTTACAACTATGATACATTATCAACAACAAATCAGACACTAGTCCAATTTGATCATACACAACATATCAACTAAATACACTGAACAGAGTTCTGACACATTACACCTCTGCCTGTTGACACTGTGGTGAAAACTTGACTTTCTGCCTCAGCCTGGTCTTCAAGGTCAGGAATTAATGAAAGTTACTGGGCGGGGCACTGGTGGCCTAGCGGTCTAAGCGTCCCACACACAGAGGCTACAGTTCACATCACAGAGGTCGCCAGTTCGACTCCCCCACTCTCTGCTCCCTGCATTTCCTGTCTCTCTTCAGCTGCCTTATCCATAAAGACAAAAAAGCCCCCAAAATATAACTTAAAGTTGACATATCATGCAAAATTGACTTTTTAATGGTTCTCTACCTGAAATATGTGTCCCTGGCATGTCTACAAACCCCCCGAGAATGAAAAAAATCCATTCTGCCCCTGTTTTGTTTTCTCCACCTTTCTGTAAATGTGTCTAAAACGAGCCTTTTCAGACTTCCGTGGTTTGTTACGTAACAACAATATCCGGTCTGTCACGGAGTCAGAGCTCGGAGCTTGTTCAGCCCATAGACTGTATAAAATAATACTGAATCCCTCCCCCGTTTTTCATTACCTGCACAAATGTGTGCTAACAAGGAGCTTAGGAGGGAGGCATGCTAGTTGTAGGCTGTCTTAATAAACACAAAGGTCGGTTTTACTCCACACGTCTGCAGATTTGAAGATCTAGTGGATGATTTTTATTTATCATGGATAAGTGCTAGCGCTAATTAGCGTAGCCACATAGCTACATGTTCATAGCTGTAGCTGTAGCTGTGTACCAAGACACACGTCGACATACTGACAAATAAAACAACAAGAAACACTAAATCTGTGACCAATCCTTCAGAAGGGTCCTGCTGCCTTTCTGGTAGAGGTCGGTTTTACTCCCCACGTCTGCAGATTTGAAGATCTAGTGGATGATTTTTATTTATCTTGGATAAGTGTTAGCGCTAGTTAGCATAGCCACATAGCTACATGTTCGTAGCTGTGTACCAAGACACACGTCGACATACTGATAAATAAAACAACAAGAAACACTAAATCTGTGACCAATCCTTCAGAAAGGTCTCCGTCAGGATCAGATTCTGGATCCGATTCAGAGGGTTGAAGTAACGTAATCTCTGAGCAGCCGTGTATATTCAGCCAACATGTAAACATTAGATCAACGTGCTGGAGAGCCGAGGCACATCCACTTCCTGAGGGGGCGTGGTCAGAGGGAAAACAGAGTGTTCTGAGGAGGACTGAAGAAGAGGGCTTTTCAGGCATGCCAAAATCGGATTTCAAAGTGTTTTTTTGAGCATAAACTTCAAAGACATGTTTTGGGGACCTCTTAGACCAATATATATTGATGAAAAAAACGTGATATGTCACCTTTAAAAAAAAAAAGAAAGAAAGAAAGTTACTGGGCACAGATGTGAGAGCAGTCCAAGGAGCTACTTGGCCCCAACAATCTCTGATCATGAAAAGTGGAGTAACATCCTTTTCTGCAATCCAGGAAACAGCAGCAGAACAGCAAACTGTAGGAGTTTATTGGTCCCATGGAAAATACATAGAATTGGCCCTGTGTATTCACTACTGCAAATGTTCTAATGTTCTTTGACCCCCCCTGTGAGTCCTGGGCCCTTAGAATCATCCCAACGTTTCTCCCCCACATGGCAGCCCTATCTGGAGCAATGATAGCAAGAATGATTAAAGTCGTGATATTCAACATAATAACTTTTAAAGATGTATCAACTGCACAGCTTCAAGAAGGAGAGCTGAATGAGGAAATAAATGTCAACATAAAAATTCCTGCAGAGTTCCTGCTCACCTCGTCTAATGCTGCCATCAATGGTAATGCTCAGTTAAAGATGGAATAATAACAGCTATGCTGGTTAATGTTTTAACATGACCATGAATTGAGATGAGCAGTTGAATGCTGATTTGTCCTGCAATGAGGTCCCTTCAGGGTGAGACAAGTCCTATCTGCTCTCTGTCAGAGTCCAATTCACCCTGTTGGGATTCTAATTTGCATAACCCCCTACTCACTATACATTATCTCTCATTATCTCTCTGTTAACTGTGAATGTAAAAATGATTGTAATAAAGTGTAAAATCAAACATATGAGAAAAGTACTTTCTTATCAGTAAGTCTTGAACTATATCACATGAAAAAAAATAAAGTTTGAGACAGCTTTTTCAGTTTGTTACAGTTGTATTGCTTTGTTCTTCTTTGAGTTTTCACTGCTCAGTGAGCACAGACTCTAGAGATAACCTGATTGTAAATGTTAACATTTCTTTTTAGATTTAGCATTTAGTTTTGAAGGCAGGAGCTACCAGAAAATATCCGTAAACCGAACTGCATTCCAGTCCTTCCAACTTAATTCAGCATAATATTACAAAGTAACTACCACCCACCAACCCCCATTAATCTCCACTTGGCAATCACTCTGACACACACAACGGCCCCTCTTTATCTGCTAGGGGGAGAGTTTATGTGTGTGGGAAGGTTCCTGTCTGTTGATAGTTTATCTTCCTCTGTGTTTCCTGAGCAGTAATTCAGTGGCTTGAGGGTGTCAGGGTCCTTCCTACACACTGCCACACACGCGCCCAGCCAATCAGTGTCCAGCCATGCACAGATACGTTAAACAGGGGTCGGGAAGAGAGGTTGCATCTCCGTCACCATCAATGGCAGGAGCAATAACAAGTGATGTGGTGTTACCATGATTAACTGCTGATGAGGAGAGGATGGTGACTCATGCAGCTCATTTCAGGTTTGGAACTGGCAGCAGAGCAGCCAGACAGCCTCCAGAGGTGCCAGAAACTGCAGTTCATTGAGTGTCCACATGAGGCAGGCTTCAAAATAGAGTTAATTCCCAATAGGTCCCTTTACTAAGTGCCAAACTTTATAGCAGAATCAAACATGTTGACTGACTTATAGAGAAAAACATAATTATTAAAGGTCTACAAATTAAATAATTGCACAGAGGGTTATTCCTCTGGAGCTCAAGCTAAATATATCATAGCACTAGGTTTCGATTAATAAGGAAGTGGTGTGTGAGGTTGATGCTCTGGCTGTTTGTTAGTTTAAAGCCTGTGAGGAGTTTTTAAGTGGTTGTGGATTCAATTAAAATGAATAATGATGCCCCTTTATGACCTAAAAAAAAGCAAACAAGACGATCAGGAACAAGAATGATTATTCCTACAATGTAATTTTTCATGTCAATTGCTGTCAATTATCTTCATGTCTCAATTTTATCTTCAAGCCACTTGTGTCCACTTTGGCAAACCTCAAGTGGAAAATCAAAGAACGGCTGTTTTTGGCACCTCCACATTGGCGTTGTGTCTTTGAGGGTTATAAAGGGGTTCCACTTGGATGCAACGTTGGCAACACTGATAATTTTAAAAAGTTTACTGTACTGTTCTTGCTTAATATGTCTGAGAGGAGCTGACAGAGATATTGAGACTTTTAAATATAAATTAAAAACGTATTTATTCAGTCTGGCTTTTGGGTTTAACAATTTTATTACTTACATTTCACTGTAATATTGAATTAAATGCTGCTTTACTATTTTAGTAATTTTAACTGTTATCTTATCTTGTTTTATTGATATTTTTAGCCTTAGTTTTATTTTCAACTCTTATCCTCACCCTTTTTAAATCTATTTATTTTAACTATTTATATTCTTAATTTTTATATTCTTAATGCTTTATCTTATTTTAATTACACATATTTTATTTTTGGTGTGCATTAGTCTCTATTTTATTTTATGTTATTTTATGTTATTTATTGTTATTATTATTATTATTATTATTATTATTAGTAGTAGTAGTAGTAGTAGTAGTATTTTTTTATTATCATTATTCTTATTATTATCATTATTATTATTATTATTATTATTATTATTATTATTATTATTATTATTATTATTATTATTATTATTATTATCCTCTCCTAAAATGTCTTGCCATTGTTTTATTTCTGCTTTTTTCTTGTTTTCAATCACTGCAAAGCACTTTGGGTGGCATTTGATTTGTATGAAAGGTGCTATATAAATAAAGCTTGACTGATTGATGAATATCAATCAACATAATGTAGATACATATGTAGAAAAGGAAACTAGCATTCAATTCAATTTTCCATACATGAGAAACATTTTTTATTACTAACATTTGAGGTTTTCTCAAATCCATTCTAAGATATCAGTGCAGCCTTAATCACAAGCAATATTGTAATATAAGACATACATTATATAATACAAATCTAAAAACTCCCAGAGACTCTCTCTGCTCATTTATTACCTCCACTTGGTTCGTCTTCTCCAAATGACATTTCCCCCACTTATTTTATTTAGATCATGTTCTCCATAACATGATTCTCATTTCAGAGAGCAATTATACCTCCATGCTTTCTGCTCCCTGTGGGTTATGGAGCGTGAAACGGCTGCACGTCAGCTTGTGTTCTGTGGAAGAGATGTAGGAGACACCTGTCTCAGGTAATAATTCATCCTCCGTGTCTTCCTGTTTTACATAACTCTGCATCCAGGCCTTCAGTTGACCACTTTGGTGACTCTATCATAGTTTCATAATAACTCTAAAAATGTAACCAGAAGTGTTGGGAAGTAGCGAACTATTTATGATTAACCCTTCTGTTATGTTCAGGGTCAGATTGACCCTTTTCAAAATTCAAAAATCATAAAAAAATTAAAAGTGTTTTTTTCGGTATGAAACTTCTTCTAATTGCCTTAATTAGCGGAATCAACATGTAAAATGAAAATGGTTCTTTTCACATATTTGCAACCCCCCCCCCCCCCCCCCCCCCCCCTGCATGTTTATATTGCATAGATACTGTTCGTGGGTCAATTTGACCCGGCAGTCAAAGTGGAGGCTAAAAGGAGTCAGAAGTGTCAAATACTACTTGTTTCTTTGCAACTGTGTGACATATTTCACCCCAATCATGTACACACACACTCACACACACACGCACACACGCACGCACGCACACACACATACGCACACACACACACGCACACTCTCTGGAACAAGCAATAATGTTCCTGGGTCACTTTGACCTGGAGCATATTCAATTATCCAAAAGTGCAAGAACCCCAAAAAATCCCAATACACATTTGTTTTAATCTAATTTTTTACTCTATTACTAACCGTTTAAATCAAGATTTAGTCCATTGGTGTTCTTTAATCTTTACAGATCATGGTTCAATGAGGATAACTCACTCCTTTTTCAATAAAACCCATGTTAAGACTTTTTGAATGTACATTGGAAAGCCCTAAATATAAATACAATAGTTTTACATTACATAGATTTTATTTTAAATTGAGTTTTTTTATTTAGCTGGTTTGGAAGGCATTTATTGCCTAAAATAGACTTTTAAAAGGGTCAATTTGACCCGCAACATAACAGGAGGGTTAATCAAACTCAATTTTGGTGATACTTTTGCCTGCATGTAACCGTTCTGTATATGTTGTTTTGTTATAAATTTGAATAGCACGTTCATTGTTGATAAGATCTATACAAATCAGGTAAACAACTGTCAACACAGCTTTTGATAAACAAATAAGATACCTCCTTCAGCCAGCTTTACAGTGGTTATTTTCTTCCATTGCTACATACCGTGTAGCTAACGAAACTGTTAGTTCAGAGCAGCCTTCTCAATACTACAAAGTAGCATAACAACACTTGTTTTTACCACCATAAAGTCTGTTGGAGCTGTAATGGGTCCCAATCAAAACTGCTTTCACCAGTGGACTTGGACAGACTTGAGTGACTTTTTCTCCTTGCAGCCCACGCTGGAATCATTAGGTGACTCACCACTCAGGCACACTGCCCGGCAAAGCTCCGAATATCAAAGTAAGAGCACATCAAAATATGTACTGGGAATAAAAAAAAAAAATACAGATGAACAATTTAATGGGCTGAAATGTCCCAAGGACTGCATTCCACTGTGGCTACATTTTCACCCTCTTTTTTTCTCTCTATTTTGGAACCCAACAGAAATTATGCATTAAACCTATTAGTCAGCTTTGACAGATTGCTATTAAGGATTTGTTCTCCTGTGATTACTGTTTATATAGTCTGACTATAATGTGTCCATGTTGGAAGCAACATTCTAAGATTATGTAATGCCTGCTGCAATGCATCTGGAAGAGTTTGATTTGAAACAGTGCTGGACAAACTGACTTCCTATGTTCTGCTGACATGAAACCCCCCTCTGGGTGGGATCTTCTTTGGCTCTGGCAGGGGGGCACAGAGCCTGGGGGGGCTGAGCCAGGAAAAGAACAGAGGCTCCAAAAAAAAAAGAGAAAAATAGCCTGAGAGAGGAAAGGGTAGAAAGAAGGCTGAAATTTGTTTTTACAGATCCCAAAACAACCATCCATCAGGGGGAGAGGGTTCTTACTCACTGTTCCTTTGAGATAGGGTGAGAAGGACACGCGTATGATAGAAACTGCCAAAATCATTGAGTTACAGATGGTTTTGGATCACAGAAATACTTGGCCTTCTGCCTCAATCCACATCAGTGGCTCAAGGGATAGAGGCTGTAGAAACGGAGGAAGCACTGACTTGTGTTAATCAGAAATGTTCTATTACAGTTAGAGATATTCCAAAACCATTCATTACTCTCTGAAATGTTGTTTTGCTGAGTCACCAATGTTGAGTTTCAATCCAGTACCAGTGTACCTAAAGACTACAAGCCCCATCATGCTGTATGTGTCTTTGTGTAAATGTAAACTGACTGCCAGCATATTGTTTTGCCTTGCTTGGTTAAAAGTATGAAAAAACACATGCAGAGAATTAGTACTATTAACTGCTTTTACTAGCTGTTTACTAACACTTGGTTGATTTCTATCATGAAACTGCTTAATCAGCATTCTTAGCGGTTCACCACGTCAGTTTCGTCATTTAACAACACATATTCATGGTTTCATGTTGTGCCTTGTCTGCAATGTAAATTGCACAGAGGTGTAATGATGGGGCACAGCTGCTTCGCCACACTGATCCAGCATCACTGGTAGTAACAGAGGAAAAACTGCAACACTGTAAACAACAGAGCTGCTGGAACAGAACGGCTCCTGTGTGTTTCAGTCTGTGTGTATGTAAGGCTATTGCTGCAAGTCTGCACACCTCTCCTTCAGAAAGGAGTCACGATTGAGCTAAATTTCTTAATCATGGCTAAACACAGGATCTGAGAGTCTGCAGGTTTGCAGTGAGTGCCTAACACTAGCAGATCTAGCACCGCCAGCCTTCAGTCTTCCTTGCAGGTTAACATCCACATGCCTGTGCTGGTTATGCATTGTTCAGGTTGAGTGGTAATATGCCAGACACAGCCTACATACAACTTTATCTCCATTTTCTAGATTAGAGTACTAACAAACTTCGCCATGCTGTGAGATGCTAGCTGTCATCTGTGCTTGTTTACATCTGGGTAGTAAGGCATAATAACTTTATACATTTTTTCATCATTAAACACACAGATTTCTAGCTTTTTTTTTAAAGTTATGTTTTTTGGTGTTTTTCGCCTTTATGATAGGACAGCTGAAGGTGGACAGGAAACGTGGGGAGCAGAGAGTGGGGGAAGACAAGCAGATAATGGTCGCGGACGGGAGTCGAACCGTCGACCGCTGCAACAACGACTATAGCCTTTGCATATGGGGCGCCTAGACTGCTGGGCCACCAGCGCCCCCACATATTCCTAGCTTGACGTAAAACTGTTATATACAGTATAGCTAGCTCTAGCTAAAGTAATCTACTCAGCTAGCAGGTCACTGCAGTGAGCTATGTGTGTGTGTACGAAGCTTGATCTGTAAGGCAACTGGATCAAGCTTCGGATTACCATGACCTGGATGACTGAGAACCTTCACCGACATTTGTGTTTGATAAATGACTGGAAATCATATTTTCTAATAGAGGTTTTCTGAGATTAGTCACTGTTTTTGGAGGAGTAGGGAGACTCATATATAACAAGTTAATCTTATTCAGGCTTAATAAAATCTTGCAATCACATAAAAGTGCAGGATAGTGAACTAGCCAACATTGGATGCAGCTTTTTGGGTAGTGTTGAAGGCTTGTCTGGTATTGGAACTGTAATTGTTACAACTCCAATCACAGCACATATTTATCAAATCTTTGGTAAAGAAACATTTAGCCAAATGAGTCATGAAGACTGAACTCACAGACTATTGCTATTCAAGCCATTCCAAGGTTTCAGCCTTGGTATAATAGCCTTACACTGCTCAGTATTATAGATGTAATTACTAACAAGTGTTGTAATTACAAGAGTGTTTTCATTGAGATGGTTCTATCCTGCAGAGCCCCGGGCCACCCTCTGTGATGCTGACAATGGAAAAGAACCATAAATCGCAGCCTGTCTGAACACACACCAGAGAAAAACACTTTACTCAATTCAGCTCAGAGAGAGGAAGAGGGAGAGGGAGAGACAGCACAAGGGTGAGGGGGAGAGGGAAGATTTTCACGTGGCTCATCACCGAGGGGAAAAAAGAGGCTGTGAAAGAGAGAGTGGAAACACTGCCACGTTAAGCCTCATCTACGTCAAAGGAGGAGTTACGACAGAAATGTAAAAACAACAACAAATACTACATTTGATTATTCTGTTAAATAACAAAAAACAGAAATGCTCAATTTGAACTCGTTTCTGGATCTCATTTTAAAATGTGGGACAGAGGAGGAGACAGAACAGGAACAGTTAAATACAAACAGCAGAGTGAAATGACAGAAAGATGTTTTTCACAGCTGGAGGCCAGATGTTCATCATACCTTTGCACTATAAGCTGCTAAAATATACGATGTATTGAAGGTGGGAATAACATGTGAGTGATGGCATCTGTGTTCAGAGGGAATGCTGGGAAACTCAACACCTATTCCTGGAGAACTACAGCTGGGATGTTACTTTTTAGTCTGTGAAGGTCTTTCAAAAAGTGTTTGATACAACAAAAAGGTTGAGTTGGTGACTTTGCATGAATAGCGATCTCACTGAGAGGATAAGGATCCCCTAATGTGTTGAAAAATATTCAACAGATGAGCATGCCTGTGTGTCTATCTGCATGGGAATTAATCAAATACTGTTTCAGAAAAACATTATGCAGAGCTTTTGCTCTGACTTAAATAACAAAGACTTATTCAACCTCTTCTATTCATTTTGAAATAGAGCAGGGACATTTCACTATATGAAGTACTGCCATATGCATCTACACAATGCCTATGTCCCAGCATGCATTCTGCAACAGCACCCTGGGCAGAATATTTTTATGGGTATACATAGGCACATTGAATTTAAATTTAGAGCTTCCAGTTCAGCTGGCTTGCACGGCGTGAGACAAGAAGAAAGAGGAAAGTGTCAAAGAAAAAGAACAGGATGTTGATATGAACCAAGTGGTATCCTCCAGTGTAGGAAAATGAAGCAAGTGTGTGACTGCAAAGAACAAGCAGTTCATCAAGTGTCCACTTGGCGGCCTCCAAAAGCAAGTCAGCGTATCAGGCCCCACATTGAAATACCAATTTTTTGTTTGCTAGCATGGTATGACAATGAACGCTTTCAGTCCTTTAAGCTTTAAGATTATTCTATTATTCTATTTCTATTCATGGTGACTAACTAAGCAGCATCCTCCTGTTTTAAAATATAAAGTGCTAAGAACTGCAGTTCATTGAACGTCCACTTGAGGGTGCCTGCAGAAACACCAGAAACCACATTCACACCCATTAATAAAAGATGATCTTTGCAGCAATAATAAACATGTTTACAGCCTGGTTCAAAAAAACAGTTTCGGTCTGAATAGCTAACTTCTCTATCGGCACACATTGTATGGGGGGTGAATTTGAAGATATTAAACTTACAAGTTTTGCCTAAATAAGGACATGGCTGACTTGATTGACAGGCGGGCACCCTGTAGCTGTTAGTGAAAAGACTAAAGGCCCCCCTCTTTACCTCACAATAGCTCGGATTAAGTTAAGTTGTTTTCAGCATTTCCAATATGGCTCCTGCCGACGATTGGCTTCAAAACAGCACTCGAGAAATAGATGGGTGATGTCACGGATACTAGATCCATTTATCATACACACTCTGCAACTAACCAGCAACCACTACAATGAGACTTTCCTGTACATGAGGCAATCACTTTAACCAATGAGCTAAGCATGTCCACTGTCCATGTCCCTATTCATCTGATTTCATTGTGTGATGTGATAGCAAAGTTTCAGCAGCAGGACCCCACCTCAACCCCACCTCTCCTGGCACTCCTCTACATTCAAACCGATCCCTCTCCTCCCCCTTTCATTCTCACATTCTGCAACCCAGTTTTGCATTTGTTGGCCCGTGCCAAGAAGTCAGGATCATTGCTGGCTTTTCTCTGAAATATTTTAATAGACCGGTCACTAAAAGAAGTGGGATATCCTAAGTTTCCACATGCTCTCTCTGCTTCTTTGGTCTACACTACTCTGGTCTGCCACCTCCAAAAAAAAAGGATTTAATTCTGTGGGCAACATGAGGATAAACTAACTAATAGGCCAGCTAATTCATTACCACTGGGTGTTGACTGTAACGTTTAATAAGTTAAAGTTTCCAACTGCTTGCTCTCTCCAGCACTAACCTTTAAAACAGATATGGTCAGACTGCAAAAAGGGTGAAATGCTGGACTCAAGGGTTCATATTCAGACTTGATGCACCACGAGGGTAACATCCCTAGTTAACACATTAAAACTCTGAAACTGAGAGACGCTGTGTTCTACAGAGCTCTACAGAGTTTGACTTCGAAAAATAAAAGCATCAGATTTTGACAACAAATTCCCCCCCCTTAATTTTTTACACCATCAGACTTAAATCAAAATGCGTGCTGTGCCCAGCTTTTTGATCCAGCTTGACTTGTTGCTCAGACTTTAAAGACCTGAATTACCCTGTGTTTGCTTGATGAATACAATCCAAGCTAAAACGAGCGTCTCAATGCCAGGAAAGCTAATGTTTTTGGAAAGGAAAAACACACAGTTTATCCCCGAGGAGAAAAAAATCTATCGGATCTTATCAGTGGGCAGTTGTGAGAGGCAGAGATAAGGAAGCCACGGGGAGAGAAATTGGCTGGCGATCTCAGACAGCAGAGCATGCATGCTGCATGGACCATTGAGTATCCAGGGGGGAGTAAGTGTGTGTGTGTGTGTGTGTCTGGGAGGGTATTTTTCTCACTATGCTTTGTATATATTACTGGGCCTTCTGCACACAGGCATATAATTGTGTGAGTATGTGCAGACTGGTGGGTGCACAAGAATGGCTCTGAGAATCAGCCTGATCCTGCATGTGTGTGTATATGTGTGCGTTTACAGTGTGTATCTGAGTGTGAAAACCCATCCTTCTTCTGATATATCTAGGATCCATTTGCGGTGTGTGTACCAGTGACTGAAACCCTATTATCAGGCTGAAGCAGGGCCTTCTCGCTCCAGACTGCTGAACCATAATGAGGTCTTCACAGCAGCCAACTTGTCTACCCAAATAAATCACTCCACCCCTCACATGCACGAGCACACACACGTGCACGCATATCTCCATTAGGCCTGCTCCGGATGCACACATATCTCCATTAAACCCTGACACTCATAGCCCGGTGGCTGCAGGGGACGACGAACACAGAGATGGGGGCTCTTTTTCCTTACATCAACTTACCGGGACCAGCCTCTCTTGCAACTTCCAAGAAGTCTCATCTTTTGTGTATGCTTATGCAACCACATTTGCCAATTTATGCACAGTCCAAAAACACTTAACATCATCTAATGCAGTCTAATACAACAGCACTGTATCTATATCCTATGTTTTGAAATGTAGATTAAATATGCAGTCATATTTGAGGCTTCAGTTTGTTGGGGAGTTGAAATTTATTGCATTAAACGAATAATTTTTATTTTTTGCTAGCTCCGTCTATTTCTGTGAGGATGGACTAAATAACTGCCTCCAAATGCAACTTGCTAATTTCAACATTGACTAACATTGAATTAAGTATGACTTTATGAAACTCCTAATGCAACTCCTTTTTAGCAAACGGTGGCTTACTTGCACATAAGGCAGAAACCAAGCAACATCAGCATTCATTGGGAGTAACGTTTCTTTAAACTTGATGAAGAAAAGCCAATATTCACTCTTGTTTTACCCCTGTTGTGCTTTCCACAGACTCCCCAGGGAAATATCAGGCTCTTTGGCCACTTAAATGCTCAACAAGTCACTTGTTAATTTTGTCTGCCAAGGATTGGTGCTTGGCTGTTTTTTGAGCTTTTTGCTAAAAACAATTGCCTGCTGTATCCGTAAATGAAGCTGATGAAAGAAGTGAAATTAAACCACCATAAAGTTGTGGGTGGTGAAAATCAGAATAATGATTTAAAAAGGTGCTATCAAGCTCTGTAGAGCTGAGGGGAGAGTCAATGTCAAATGATAAGTCCTCGGGTCCATCACAGAAAGTAATTCCTGGAACCGCACAAGTGGTCATTTGATAAGTTGTTTAAAAACGGTATTGCAGCTTCTACAGAAAACACTAGAAACTGATTCATAAACTCCACTAATTTAGGTTTTAACTACTGTACAAAATGATGAGCAAATAATCTCTATCATAGCTACACTACAAGACTTTGAAAAATAAGGTATATGCAAGACAGAGCTGCCCTGAAGTGCAGTGATTTGCAATATCCTAACATAGACTGTAAAGTTACCTTGGATAGCATTGAGAGCAAGTTGCAGTCCCCGGTGTTGAAAACAAAGCCAATGCATAAGTGCCAAAAACTGCAGTCCACTAAAGGCTGGCTCCAAAAGTCAAGGGGGCCCTAATGACACCCATGTTAAAATGCTTATTTTAACAGCAGAATTAAACATGTTCCAAGCCTGATACAAAAGACAGTTAAGATCTGAATAACTCACTTCTACATTCAAATATTGGGGAGTGATTTTTTTTTTTACTCATCCACAGTGACTATGTTAAAGCTGAGAGTCAGGCATACATTTGTATATCCAGGTTCATGACTGATTGGACTGACAGGTGGAGGCATTATAGCTGTTTGACAGAAGGCCACAGGCCCTCCTCTACTTCACCTGTTAGTTTTTTTCCAGGCTGACTTAAAGCAAGGTTGGCTTCAAAAAGCCTCATCAGAAACCAGGGGTGGGCATCACTCAATCTAAATCCATGGTTTATACAGAGTGAGAGCTTTCATTGTACTTCAAACTTTAACTCCTTCACTGGAACTATCTGTAAGACTGTGCTCGTGCTTTGTCTGTGGACACATTGTTAGCTTAGTTGTTTTAACACAATTCCTAATTCATAGTTTTCAGTCACATGACCTGCGCGAAATCTTGAAAGGCAAAAAGTGCTAGTAAAATGACAACCACTCTACGGAGCTGCAACAAGATGCTTGTTAATTGTCAAACTTTGGTGTATTTATATCACCTGACAGCCACAGAGTATTGAGATACCACCGAGACACTATCTCAATCGCTCAAAACGGCTGAGTCCTTCCCAGCACTTCACTAACCTGATGTTTACATTATCTATGGGACAGTCCTTCCCTTACACTGCCATCAGGATGACAGCCTACGCTTCAGTTTGAGAGGAAAGGAGCAAGAAATTCTTCATCAAAGCAAAAGTAGGAGACACTTCAACTAAACTTTCCCCTCAACTTATCTCAGACCACATGATCACCACAAAACAGCAATGTTATTATTTTGCTACCTTAGCTAGTTTGCTAGTTGTGAAGAGACACAGCTAGCGTTGTCTACATCGGTCCACTAACACCAACCATGTCAGAACAAACCCTATGCAAAGATATGCTGACTAAGAACAACTTAATTTAAATACTTAGTGTTTACTTTAACTCACCATTGATGAAATGTTAGCTCAAAGACGTGTAAACTGATATTTGCCATTGTGTTGCTCCTTCACAGCAGTGTCTAATTGCATTATTCCACAATTTCCTCCTCTTGGGAAGCTCCATAACTTCCCCAAGCAGGATATAGCACGACGCCCTTCTTGCCCACCAGTTGGGTGGTTTCATGAGTGTGTGACGCCACATGAAATTAATGAGCCATCAATCATCCAATCATCCAATCATCATTTACTTTCATTTAGGACACAGTGGAAAATGTGGACTTCATAAAGAAAGCCCAATATTCACTCTTGTGAAGGTGGAAAATATAAACTCAGGCTGATTCTGCAGTGTGCTGAAATACATTACTCCTGACACCTACCAGAGCAGTGGTTACAAGCATCCAAAATTAAAAATAGAAATGATGATTATTGCAGATAGAGTCTTCTGTGCTTTTTCAGATCACATAGAGGTCAGGCTGATTGTTACCAGATCATGTCAGTGAAAAGTCATCGTGAGCAACAAGACGTTCATGATATTATTCCAACATCAGAAATGTGTCTGCTATCATAAGATAACTTGAAAAGTTTTAAAGTCTTAGGAGTAAGGCCAGCTAAACAACAAACCAACCGAGCTCTCCATTTTTCTTTTGATAGCAAAAGGTTTCTTTTTGTAATATGCTTGCTTGTGAACTCTGCTTTCATCTTTGAAAATTAATGTGCAAAGTGGAGAGTATCTCAGGAGGCAACTTGCTCTCGAGTGTGGATGCACTCTCAAGTGTTCTCTTTTGACAACCTGTAAAGAAATTCCGGCAACAGGTAAAGTTCAAAGCTGTGCCTTCCGACAAAAGCTAATGCCTCGGTAAGGTACGTGAACAAACCAGCTGTCTATTACCAACAAGGCTCTTTGAAGTGTTGCCAAGGTGATGTGTGCCTTCAAAGACCCAATAATGCACATCTCTGATTTGGCAATAAAGATAGAAACACAGGTGAAGCCAAAATGCTCTCAACCCTCTCCAAGGCTTTGAAATACACGTGTCTTTATTTAAAATCAAATCAGATGAACAGGTTATTAAAAGCCTGAAAGATAGAGCAGGTTTTTGGCTGACACCCTGAAGCTCTCTTTTTCTCTTAGCACCTGGCTGAAACAGACGTGAAACATCTGAGGCTATTTGCCAAGCTTCTTTGATGCCTCACTGATGAGCTCTGCTGCATCACTTACTGACCCATCCCTAACAACCATGACAAGTAGTAATATCCGTGGAGCTATGTGCACTACTTATGAGTCACACCAAACCTGACAGAAGGTACAGAAAAAGGACCCACTAGCAAACCATCTACCTCTGTTTTGTGTGAATGCATGTAAAACTCTACGCACCATTGCAAGTTTTTCCACTAAATGTGGAACACACCCAGTCATGGCACTCGCAGCGTGGTCCGTAAAACTTCCCGGGCTCTCTTGCCTCACAGATGCAGACGCCACAGTCGCACTTTCCCCGCCCACTGCAGACCTTGCCATCACTAGTCCGGCAGCGGCGCAGGGACGACTCCGTGGACAGCTTGCATACACCACCCACCTGGCTGGGAAAAAAGAGAAGAGGTCAGTTGTAACGCAGCTTTGGAAAGCTCATAAGATCAAGGGTCAAAAGAGCCGCCATCTGTGTCTGTTTGAAATATAAAATACACCACATGTGAGTGAAAACAGCTTTGTTCAGAGATTCCACAACTTTTCTACCACAACACACCAAGGCAGGAGAAATCCAAGACAGTTGATTTAGTAATTATTATGATACTAACACAACTTTTCAGTCTATCTCATGAAATACAGCATCCTAGTTTGTGACACTATGCTTCAAAATATGGCAGTGAATCCAGGCAAGCTTTGGGGGGAAGATTGATACATACAAGGTTGCCAAACAATTACATTTTTTGTCAGAGTTAGGCACTTAACGAACCTGTTAGGCCACTTAAAAGTTTCATAGTTTGGGTGGAAATTAGAATTAACATAGTATGTACACTACTTATATGCAGGGGTGTGTCCAAAGGGATGGCACAGGCCCTTGTTGTGATCTGACTGGCCACCCCAGGTGTCACCCAAATATTCTTAAAACTAAGATTGGCTATTTGGCTTGTCAGAGACAGGATATATAAATATAAAATTTGAGCTTTATTGCAACCATAGACAGTTGATTGCTCCATTGATTGCTGAGGGATATTGATGCCCAAAGATTGTGGTTGCATTATTGAAAATGTTGACTAAACCTAACTTTTGATCAACCTAACGCAGGCAAAGAGGAGGCTTCATTTTTGCCTCCTGGCAAATAGCTACAATGTTTAGGTATATATTTCATTTTTGATTAAATCAACATAGATGTGTTACAAAATAAAATTCACCCCCTGTACAGTGTGTTTGAATAAATAAAGGAGCAACACACCAAAAATCATTTTGCCTGAACCAGTCTGTAAACATGCTTAATTTGCCGTAAAAAATGGCATTTCTATTTGGGACCAAGTGGCAACCTCCAGTCTAAAAATATGAGTCCAATGCAGAAGCGCTAAAAACTGCAGTTCATAGAGGATCTGCTTGAGGCTGGCTCCAGAAATACCAGAAACCACATACACACCAATTCAAAAAAGACGATCTTTGCAGCAGAAATAAACATGTTTACAGCCTGGTACAGAAGACGAGTGTAGTCTGGATAGCTCATTTCTGGATCGGCACACACTGTACGGGGGGTGAATTTTTTTCTAACGCAGCAATTTTGAAGATATTGAGATTACGAGTCTTCCAATGAGAGGCACAGCTGCCTTGATTGACAGGCGGGAACACTGTAGCTGTTGGCGAGGAGGCTCAAAGCCCGCCTTTTTACGTCACAATCGCTCGACAGCAGCAATATGGCTGCCGATGCCGATTGGCCTCAAAATAGCGCTTCAGAAACAGATGGGTGACGTCACGGATACTACGTCCATATTTTATACTGTCAATGTTTGGGACCCAATGGGTATTCATTGGCTTTTATAGCCAGCCTCAAAAGGACACTCGACACTGGCTTGAATTGTCAACACCATAGGTTGCCACTGGGTTGCAACAAGGTGTGAATAACTTTCTTTGCATTTAAATGTAGCACATTTTAGTTCTTTAAATTGTGACTTTGGACATACATCATATATTAGTGTGACCAACATGTGTAATGTAAAGCACTCTGTTTATATTTTGGGCTTTTTGCCTCAATTTGATTGGACAGCTTGACAGGATTCCTCAAGAATCCAGTCTACATCACTTAAAGAAAAGTTATTTCATAAAAGATGGCGGCGTTGGCTGTTTGTTTGTCAAGATAATCATTATCTATTCTCTGAGGTAATAGTCTCATTTGTATTTCACAGATGTATCGCCCTCAAATGCCATCCCAAACAGACTTTAGCAATCTTCATCACCAGATTATGCTGCTACTTGAAAACACTTAGCTAGAGGATAACATCCAGACATGTCCTGAGAGAGCTGACGGATTTGCTGAATCAGGAGTGAGGACTGTAACATTCAGAGTGCTAATGATGCAGGTTTATTTCTCCACTGTTCTTGTTTTTCCCCCCTGTCAATCATCCATTAACATAAAACTACAGTACATACCAAAAAGACACTTAACATTATGTACAACCCCAAACAATCAAAATGTGTGTTTCCTGGGTATTTCACTGTAACGTAGAGGGTGTGGATAGTAACATAAGGAACAGTAGGAGTGTAACTTCTCTGAGAACAGCCAGTCATTTTGGGTCATATCAAGAGAAAACAAACCCACTGTAAACAACAAAAAACTGAATATTAGGGATCAAGCTTGTAATTCAAACAAATGAAATAGCCCAGTAACCGCTCCCTCCTTCCATTGAGCTCACTCCAGCAGCTGTTTCTGGGCCTCGTCTTTCCTCTGTGGGAGCTCTCCGTGAGATTTGTTTCATTTGGACGCCGTCTGACATTCTTGTTCTATTCCTGCCCTCCCAGACTGTCCAGATTGGAAACAGTAGACATATTTTAAACAATCATCAGATAAAGTGTTCTGGACACTCCCTTTGTAATAATGTTCAGAAGGTGTGTGTTCTATATGCCATTGGGAGGTCATTCAAGTTGCATTTCCCACAGGCTGCACCCTCTGATGGCCTTTTTGGGCTTCACCACACGCCATCCGTAAAGGCCAGGGTGAGCCCTGATCCTCTGCTATAACAGCATGATAATATAACATTGAGATGACCCGTAGTGAACAAGCATGGACCAGTTGTGTCCTGAAACCACCCCCTCGTACACTAACTTCTACAAGTATGATAAATCTAAGTAGATAAAACAATTTGACATTAATTTGGCTATTTTAACATGTGATCAAACTGAATAAGTGAAAGACCAAAACATTTCACATTACAATAAAATAAGAGACTTAAATGCAAAACTGTTGATATTTTCAAGCAAAAAATGTTTGTTTAAATTGAAATAAATGACTAAATGTATACTCCGGCTTCCTCCCACAGTCCAAAAACATGCTCACCAGGTTAATTGGTCACTCTAAATAGCCCGTAGGTGTGACTGTGTGTGTGTGAATGGTTGTCTGTCTCTCTGTGTTAGCCCTGTGATAGGTTGGCGACCTGTCCAGGGTGTACCCTGCCTTCCGCCCGAAGCCAGCTGGGATAGGCTCCAGCCCCCTATGACCCCTAATGGGATAAGCGGTCAAGATAATGAATGGATGGATGGACTAAATGTATTAATTTAAACCTAAAACCTCTTTAAGTAGACACATTGTTTTTCTTTGGCAAATATTAACAGTGTGACCCTATTAGACCATCCAATAGAAATGTCTTTTACATATTTCAGCATGAACTTTACGCACCATATTCAGCAAACCCCCCGAAAGATTCAAATGAAAAAACGTAAATATAAGATAGGATTCATTATGATACAATGTGTTACGATCATAGACTGTATAGATAATGAACGTAGTATCCATGACGTCACCCATCTGTTTCTGAAGCGCTGTTTTGAAGCCAATCGTTGGCAGGAACCATATTGGATATGCTGAAGTCCACCTAACTGCTGTTGAGGTAAAGAGGCGGACTTTGAGCCTCCTAGCCAACAGATGCAGTGTTCCCGCCTGTCAATCAAGTCAGCTGTGCCTCTCATTGGAAGACTCGTAATCTCAATATCTTCAAAACTGCCACTTTATGAAAAAATTCACCCCCCGTACAGTGTGTGCCATTCGAGAAATGAGCTTTCCAGACTACACTCGTTTTTTGTACCAGGCTGTAAACATGTTTATTTCTGCTGTAAAGATCGGCTTCTTAGTTTGTGTGTATGTGGTTTCTGGTATTTCTGGAGTCAGCCTCAAGTGGACACTCGATGAACTGCAGTTCTTAAAACTTCCGCATTGGCCTCAATTCTCACGGCCGGAGGTTGCCACTTGGTTAAGATATGTTATGATTTGTTTCGATACAATACAATACGACACGACAAGTCATGACACGACATGACACAATTTAATATGATACAAAATGATATGGTATAATATGATACGTTTCTTTACGATATGATAGAATACCCTACAATACTATACGACACAAGGCAATATGACACAAAACGATATGATACAGTACAATATGATACACACATGATGCACTATATCGTCTCCGTAGGGAAATTTGTCATGGATTCAAGTGCTTTTAACATTTAGCTTCCTCCACAATGGTAATGATGAAAATGATAAAAACAAACTATAATCAACAAGTAAAGAGAGATGCATATACAGTACCTATTTAAAAACACTGACTACATTATTGTACATTAGCCATATTGCACATATTTCTTATTAAACACAAGATAAATAGAGAAGATAAGAGCAATCATTATTAAGGATAAGGAAACTTTAACCATCATTAAAGCTTGTTAAATTGTTTTTAAAATTGACTTGGTTTTCGTTGTTTTCTGCATGTTATTTTTGCTTTGAAACTAGTCCATTTGACTGCATAGAAGAGAATGAGAAGTGACTTTGCAAAGAGGGGACTCAGTAGTGTGTGTCACTGAGATTTCAAACACACCTACTCTCATAATTATGTGTCTCTGCCTTTAACTCATTTACACCTCCCCATCCTGCGTTAACCTCAGCTGCCCTGCATCATGGCTACTACATCTGCTGTGAGCATGTGCTGCTGCTGTCAGTGTTGTTTGGTCTGCAGGGTACTTTCCTTGACTCAGCCTCAGCAGCATGAGACTTTGTCGTGACAGAGTAAGGCAACACAGAAAATTACAAGGAAGAAAAGTGTGAGAGTTTACTCTAATTCTGTTTCTATTACCTTTTTTGTTTTACAGACCTTGCTGTGGTAAAAACAATAACATTTAATCTCTGCTGCTTTTGGCTTGCAGCGGCAGCTTGGAGCACTTTAACAGCACCAGAGAACAAACATGACTAAATTTCAGTGTGTGTTCTGCAACAACATATATCTAAAATGATCGGTGCCTAGCTCATTTTTACATTTGTTTCAAACTAATTGGAATACTAAAGTTTCCACCAGACAAGTAATGACTGCACCACAACATCATAAACCAGATCTGGGCATGTCAGCCTTTTTTAGTCTGGCACTTATGTTCCAGTGAGACATTTGAATTGCATTATGTGGCCTGAAATGTTCCCTACTTTGGTAGGCAACTGTGCTCCTGTCAGTTCCCAGAGATGTGCTTCCTGCAGGAATCAGGCCTTTAAGAGCCTGTGGAAAAGAGCCCAGAGTTTTTCCTCTATCTAAGAACAACAGGTGTTCTGTCTTTACGTTCAGCTGGGTGCTGCTCAATGCAGTTTTCCATCTGCTCCTTTAGGAAACAAGAAGAATTGCATAGTATACGTCGGCCCCATGTGTGCTCCAGCAATGGAGCAGACAGCCTCTGTGAGAATGGAAATAGCAGATGTTTTTGATGTTGATGCCACGCTGTAGAGGCCTGGAATGGAATTTGAATCCAACAACAAATCAATAAACAAAACCAGCAACGGCAAAGCTCTCAGCTATCTGATCAGAAACAGGCATGCTTGTTCTAAGACTGCACGAGAGAAACTAACTAGTTAGAAATCCATGTTCTTAATCCAAACAGAGTATCAAAGAAGGAGTAAACATCATCAAACCAACAGATACAAATCCTGTTTTATTGTGAAAATGCAAATTGAGATCATATTTGTTTTAAGTTTGCTGTTACAAGCAGTGGTGAAAAGTCACATTAATGCAGAACATCTATCCAGAGTAAAAGTCACGAGCAGGCATCTGATGCTTTGATTCTTTTAAGGCGTTTTTGTGATTGTTAAGTATTTTTGAGCATGAAGAGACAATATTCCCACAGTGGCCATCTTTCTTTTTGTGACATTACACTCAGTTGTGGTCACTTCACAGCCCCCTGATTGTTGTGCAGCCATAAAGACAATAGAAAGTGAAAATCTAGGGAGAGATTCGGCCATACTTGACTGTCGATTAGCTAGCATCAGAACCCAGCTAACATTAGCATTCAGCCACTTCCTAGTCAACAGTTACGTTTAAAAATCAGTTATAACGGAAAATGATTATTTCACTGATGACTACTTAAGAAGAGCTAATGTTTTTACATCATGTTAGCCAGCCAACACTATTGTATGAGGGTCTTACTGCCAAAATCAGGGATATTAGCTCCTTAGCCAGTTTTTATCCTTTCTTTCTAAATCTTGGCACATAAATCTGCCATTTTTAAATTTGTTTTTGTTGCATTTGCTCATGCACAAGTAAGATTTCTCATTCTGCTACCCGACTGACACAAGAAGGTAACAAAGAAGGTAAGACCACTGGTGTTGCGGTTTAAGGGGGGACCCTGTTAACTGCAGACTTTCAGTCAAACGCTTGGTTGGTTGTCGTAATAACAGGTTGAAAGTGACCAGTTAGCAGGATCTCTCAAACTGTAACTTGTCTGCCTGTGCAGTACTTCAACACTGTATTGTTGGTTAGCTAAGGTGATGTAAAAATAGACACCAACATCAGCGTTTCCAAAGTAGCAAATATTTGCTACTATAGTTTGAGCAAATATTTCTCCTTTCCTGTCGTATCTGGGATTGCGTAAATATTAACCATGAGCTGGCTAAATGCTAATGTTAGCTTTGTTCTGATTTTAGCTAATGGGCTTTCAATGTGTTTTTTAAAACTCAAAATATGGCCCAGTCTCTCTCTGGATTTTCACTATCTATTGTCTTGGTGACTGGTTATCAATCAGGGAGCTATCAAATGACCACAATTTGTGAGATTATCAAGGTTTATACGACATGTGACCTGGAACACAGTCGTAAGGCATCAATCAATCAATCTTCAATCTTTATTTGTATAGCGCCAAATCACAACAAACGTTATCTCAAGACGCTTTTACAAACATTGGAGGTCCAGACCACTCTATGTCAAATTATGAACAGAGACCCATCTTCAAGACAGGGTGAGACTGTCTTACCCCAACTTAATCCACTATGAGCATTGCACCTTGCAATATTTAGCTAGTTACAGTGGCGAGGAAACACTTCCTTTTAACAGGCAGAAACCTCGAGCAGAACCAGACTCATGTCAGGCATGATAATATTTAAGCTTCCCACACAAGAAGAAAGCTGCCGTGGGAATATGATCAAGTGCTTTATGTCACTGCCAATTTTATCTTTACATCATGCCAAAATTACATCACAGCCTGTTATAGTTCCTGTGAACTTTTGTGTGTTTAACTTTAGGGCCCATAATAGAACAAAGCAGCTGGTCATGTGCTGTGACAGTAGTTTTAAAAGCACAGATGGAGCTCAACATTTAAGACACTTATGGTGTTGTTCTGAATGAGCATTGTCTATACACAGACGAGTAATGCATCTCAAATACCCAACACTTTTTACAGTGTAGAGTTGCAATGATGACATTGTGTACCGTTTAAGATGGCAAACATTTAGATTTGTGGAGGTAAAACAGTTGACACCCTCATTACCTGGATTATCAGGTTTCAGTGCTACAGCATGCGTGGGTTCAGCTACTGCTATCCAATAAATGCTTTGCACTGTACTCTGTGACATACACAATATAATCACTGCACAGCCACGGTGCACCTGCTTGAAGTAAACACCCCGTCTGCAGCTGAGTTAAGTTAAAATCATATGGGAGCATTTACAGTTGTGCTGACTGAGGCGCTCTTTTTAAAGGGCCGATGTAAACAGGATTTAATCTTTAACATCCATATTTTAACAAGTTCCAGCAATTAAAGTCATGACATCCGTGCACACTTGATTCCGTTTAAGTTCATTTTAATTTCCTTTTTGGTAAAAAAGTCTTCGAGCATTCAGGTTTTAATTAAGATATTCATGCATATAAGAAAGGAAAAACACTATAAGCTGTTGCATGAGTTGTTACCAGTTGCAGTAACTCAAATGCATGATTTTTCTCTTGCATATTTGTTGATTTGAGACTTCAAATACAAGATTTTCCCAAGTTTTTTTAAATTAACCCCCGCAATGTCACTCAAACTTTAAATCTAAGACCACCAAAAACTCTCAAAAAGTTTCCTGTCAAATAAAAAATAGATGAAAAGTACGTTTTAACAAGTGCTGTGTAACGTTTAATAATGTGAAAAGAGAAGTAGACTTCCTCTCCATGACTTGGCATGCAGAATTATTGGCAAGGACAGCAGCATAAAGAAACTGCACGAAACAACTGCAGTTGCAAACTACATGTATAGACACAAACTTTCTCACATTGCACTCCAAATGTCGTCTTTGTCAGCAAAACTGTGCACCTCCCTCTTCCTCCTTACTCCCTACACTGCCCCAAAAATAAACAAGAAAAAACAACTCACCTCACCGACTGTAACAAAGTGTCCTCCACCGTAGAGAGCAGAATGAGAAACAACGGTACTAACATGGACTGTACCAAAACCTCAGTGTGCATGTTTAAATCCCACAGAAACCTGAAGTAAAGTAGCTTGAAGGAATTTCCCAAACTTTCTCTCCTTAAACAGACAGGACAGGAAGAGAGAGTGAGAGAGGGAGAGAAGGAGAGAAGGAGCAGCAGGCTGGCCCTGAACTGGCTCGATCCCTTCAGAGGCCAATAGTCCTCTCCATACAAGTGCCTTTGATTAGTCCTGACTCCCAGACACAGTGCTGGGCCGGAGCTGCAGCGGGGAAAACTGCCAAAATGAAAAGTTAAGTCACCAGTTTGAGATGTAATTAGAAGCAGACAGATTTTTTTTGAAACTTTTGTTCCCTTTATTTTTCCAGATGATGGCTGTATAGTTGCTAAAGTTTTCTTTCTGTTTCTCCTATTGATGCTTCTAATTATAAGTTACAATCAAACCACTTTATGACCTTCTCTCTGGGGTAATTTGAAAGTGTCACAATAACAGAAGCACAGGTGTGAAGCATAGCATAACGATGGCTGAATCCCATGTAGCTGCTATGTGTTCAGGATGCTGTCATAGCCCGTAGGGAAATATGTCAAAACGGTGACTTGTGAGGTCAAAGCAGTGCTAGAACATATTTTGACACGGATCCAGTAGAGTATATGAAATTGCATCTCAGTTAAATGCAAAAGCAATCATTGTGCTGCTGAGTTAAGACACTGAAGTTACTCTTGTTTTGTCTTTTTTGGCAGTAGATATGAAGTCATACCACAAAAGCATCTCCATCGGATCCATTGTTCTAGATATTGACTTTAAATTAAACCTGTATTGCCCCTCAGGGAATTTGCTTTGCATCAAGAGCATACAAATAAATTACTGAAAAAGTCATTAAAGTCCATTCAATACAACGCATAGCAAACATTCAAAAAAGTCATTAAAAAAGAACATTATATAGGCAGTGCATGGTGCCAAGTTGTATTAAGTGCAGCGTGAGTCTGATAAGCAGCTGAATGCTGTATGAGACGACGGATGGGAAGCCCTTTTTAGTTTGTATCCTTGGTTTTCTGTACCTGTGCCCTGAAGTTAAAAGTATAACCAGACCAGAAGGGGTGCAGTGCATGGGTCTCTCCAGGGGGGCATGGGCACCCCTGGGTATCTCCTGGATCCTCCCCTGAAACTTGCACCTCTACTCTTTTTTACACCGTAGCAGTGAGTCCCATCCAAGCGGCAACCTCCAGTCTCAAAATATGAAGCCCAATGCGATGTGTTATAAACTGCAGTTCATCGAGTGTCCACTTGAGGCTGGCTGCAGAAACACCGGAAACCACATACACACCCATTCATAAAAAAGACGATCTTTGCAGCATTAATAAACATGTTTACAGCCTGGTTCAAAAAATGGTTTCGGTCTGAGTAGCTAATTTCTCTTTCAGCACACACTCTACTCTAGGTGAATTTTCTTCTAACACGACAGTTCAGAAGATATTAAGATTACAAATTTTGCCCATTTAAGGACTTGACTGACAGGCAGGCGGGAACACTGTTGCTGTTGATTTGGAGGCTCAAAGCCCGCCTCTTTACCTCACACTAACTCCACAGAAGTTAGGAGTTCAGCATTTCCAATATGGCTCCTTGAAGACGGCACTTCAAGAACAGATGAGTGACATCACAGATACTAAATCCAATATTTATACAGTCTTTGGTCTCACCTGCATTCAATACCTGTCATGAGTCAATGTTTAGTTCAGTTTTTTCCTTGTTTCATGCCTTGGTTCCTCCTGTGTTTATTCTGTGTTAGTCATCCTTTGTGTCCCTTGTGTGTTTTGTGATCCATGTCTCTTTTTGTACTTTCTTGTAGTGATGTTACGAGATGTGCCGAGGCTTCGAAGCGTGTGTCGAGTAATGGAGGGGGCGTTTCCATGAAGCGCGTATCGAGCATAGACTGTAAAAAATATGGACGTAGTATCCGTGACGTCACCCATCTGTTCCTGAGAGCTGTTTTGAAGCAAATCGACGGCAGCAGCCATATTGGTAATGCGGAACTCAACTAGGCAGAGTGTGACGTAGTGTGAGTCTCTTAGCCAATGGCTGTGTGTTCCCGACCGGGAGTCACGTCAGTCATGTCCTTATTTGGGCAAAACTCATAATCTTAATATCTTCTTAACCGTCACGTTAGAAAAAATTCACCCCCCGTACAGTGTGTGCCATTAGAGAGATTAGCGTTGTAGGGCCAAGCCGTTTTTTGAACCAGGCTGCAAACATGTTTATTAATGCTGCAAAGATCGTCTTTTTCCCATTCATATCTATGTGGTTTCCGGTGTTTCTGCAGCCAGCCTCAAGCGGATTTTCGATGTATTGCAGTTTATATCACTTCCGCATTGGCTTCATCGTTTGAGACCGGAGTTTGCCGCTTGGTATCGAGGCTTTTTTCATTGAGGGGAGGAGCCGAAAATGATGACGTCCGAAGCCTCGTTGCCCGGCTGTACCACGTGACTGCTTCGGCAAGTGGTTTGAAGATTTAGGCGTGAGGAGAGGAGGACAGGTAAGACGGAGCCAGCTAGAAAGAGGCGAATTAGGTGCGGACGTGTTGTGACCCTGGTGCGGTCTTGGCCTAATGGTGAAGTGCACGCCCATGAAACATCAGGTCCGGGTTTGAGTCCAACTTGTGGCTTTTTAATTGCATTTTTTTCCTCACTCTCTCCCAGTTTCTACACTGTCCTCTCCTCTATAAATAAAAGGTGTCAAAGCCCAAAAAATATAACTTAAAAAAGAAAAAAAAGAGGAGGATTTCCCCTGTGTGGTAACATTTTGATTTGATAACACAAGCATATAGTTCCACAATCACTTTTACTGTCGTCTGCCTGCTTATGCCAATGCCATTTTCCTAAAGTGACAGAAAAATATAATTACACAACCTGCCATATCATATGATACTAACATTTTGGGAAAATTTACACACACAGAATACATTCAAAACTATTTTATCATACACATATATGATCATTTATGTACAGAAATGATTTGGTCATAGATTTTTTGTAATTCATAGTCATTCCCATAGCAGACACAAAAATTCAATGCATCACACATTATGTGGATCAGATCCAGCTGCCTGTGATTATACACCTGGCCAGTAGGTGGTTTCGTGTGCACATGAAGCTTCGAGAAATGAACCCTTTCTCGAACCAATTGGCTCAAGTGGTTCGATGCCTCATGAGGCTTCATCTCACCATCACTACTTTCTTGTGTTACTTAGTCTTGTCTTGTGTTCTCTGTTTTGTAGTTCTGATCTCTGTGGCTGTTTCCGAAACGACCTGCTACATGCTACTTACTAATGTAGTAGGCAGTAGGTACTGCCTACTACATACTGCGTTTGAATTTAGTATGTAGTATGACTGTTCTGTTCGATCTGTCATGCAGCATGCTGAGCCAGACTTCGCTGGATTTCCGGTTTCGGAAAGCGGAAGTAAACAACGGCGAAGCCGATAAATAAAATGCTTATTTAGCATCCATTTATGATTTAAAAAGTTAGGAAGTGGTTTATATATAATTTGATAACTTTCACAGCACCCAAAAACGGATTTCCTCCCGTCAAAAAATGAGGAAAAAGAAAAAGCAGAACGAGCGCTGTGCATTATGGGAAACAGTACGCGAGGAAGACTGGTCCGATGCACACTGAGATATTTTCCCGAATCAGTAGACATCCGGGGAGTTTTGGCATACTGCAGCTTTTGCTCTTGTTCACATACTACTTACTACATACTGAATTTTGGACATATCAGTATGTACTGCTAGTATAGTAGGCGATTTCAGAAACAGCCGGAGCCAGCTAGAAAGAGGGGAATCAGGTGCGGACCTGTTGTGACCCTGGTGCGGTCTTGGCCTAATGGTGAAGTGCACGCCCATGAAACATTAGGCCCACGTTTGAGTCCAACTTGTGGCTTTTTAATTGCATTTTTTTCCTCACTCTCTCCCAGTTTCTACACTGTCCTCTCCTCTATAAATAAAAGGTGTCAAAGCCCAAAAAATATAACTTAAAAAAGAAAAAAAAGAGGAGGATTTCCCCTGTGTGGTAACATTTTGATTTGATAACACAAGCATATAGTTCCACAATCACTTTTACTGTCCTCTGCCTGCTTATGCCAATGGCATTTTCCTAAAGTGACAGAAAAATATAATTACACAACCTGCCATATCATATGATACTAACATTTTGGGAAAATTTACACACACAGAATACATTCAAAACTATTTTATCATACACATATATGATCATTTATGTACAGAAATTATTTGGTCATAGATTTTTTGTAATTCATAGTCATTCCCATAGCAGACACAAAAATTCAATGCATCACACATTATGTGGATTAGATCCAGCTGCCTGTGATTATCCACCTGGCCAGTAGGTGGTTTCGTGTGCACATGAAGCTTCGAGAAATGAACCCTTTCTCGAACCAATTGGCTCAAGTGGTTCGATGCCTCATGAGGCTTCATCTCACCATCACTACTTTCTTGTGTTACTTAGTCTTGTCTTGTGCTCACTGTTTTGTAGTTCTGATCTCTGTGGCTGTTTCCGAAACGACCTGCTACATGCTACTTACTAATGTAGTAGGCAGTAGGTATTGCCTACTACATACTGCGTTTGAATTTAGTATGTAGTATGACTGTTCTGTCCGATCTGTCATGCAGCATGCTGAGCCAGACTTCGCTGGATTTCCGGTTTCGGAAAGCGGAAGTAAACAACGGCGAAGCCAATAAAGAAAATGCTTATTTAGCATCCATTTATGATTTAAAAAGTTAGGAAGTGGTTTATATGTAATTTGATAACTTTCACAGCACCCAAAAACTGATTTCCTCCCGTCAAAAAATGAGGAAAAAGAAAAAGCAGAACGAGCGTTATGCATTATGGGAAACAGTACGCGAGGCAGACTGGTCCGATGCACACTGAGATATTTTCCCGAATCAGTAGACATCCGGGGAGTTTTGGCTTACTGCAGATTTTGCTCTTGTTCACATACTACTTACTACATACTGAATTTTGGACATATCAGTACGTACTGCTAGTATAGTAGGCGATTTCGGAAACAGCCCAAGTTTCCAGTTGAGTTTCTTTCTGTCCTTGTGTGTTTCCCTCCTTTTTTTTGATTACCCTGATGAGTTTCACCTGTGTCCTGTGTTCCACACCTGTGTTAATTAGTCTGTGTCAGTTCCTCAGTTTCCCCTATCCCTTGTTGGATCATTGTTCGTCTTTCTGGTGTTCAGTTTGTAAGTCTTTCTTGTGTTCCCCGTGTCATTTTGGACTTTTTGGATTTCAGTTCTGTAGACATTTCAGTAGTTTTGTTTGAACATTTTGTTCTTTCATTATTAAAACCTTTTTATTTTAAGTCTGCATCTTGGGTCCTCTGCCTCCGTTTCTCCCCAGTGTGACAATGCCATTACTTTATGCTTTCGTCTGTGTTTGATATTTTGACAATACTCATCAGCAATATTTTGTATCAGCTAGTTTCCTTCTGCCATGATTCTCTTTCTGGTGGTGTTGAATTGTCCTTGTTTTGTTTCCTTTTTGTAATTTCCTGTTTCATTTGTACTTTCTACCCTGTGTTTCATGTCTTTTTTTTTTTTTTTTTTTTCTCCCTTTCCTCATATAAGTTTCTTATCTTAGTTTTCTCAGTCTCATTTCTTGTGTTTCTGTACTCTGTGTGTAAACTTTCCCTCATGGTCTTTACTGCTTCTTGTTTTATTTTGTAGTCCTTGCTCCTAGTGTGTCCTGTCTTGTCTTACTTCCTGTCTTTGTTGGTTTCCCTCCTTTGTAATTGTGTGTTGATTAGTTCCACCTGTGTCTCGTTGTCTCACCTGCGTCTGATTGCCCCTGACAGTATTTAGTCTCTGTGTTTCCTCCCTCCTGTGTAACATCATTGTGTCTGTACTGCTCCAGTGTACTTTGTGATTTGCCTTCTTGTGCTCCCTGTGGTTCTCTTGTATTTTCAGTTGGACACATTTTGGACTGTGGTTTGCTTGTGGACATTTTAAGTAAGTTTTTGTTTTATCTTTTGCCTTTTGTTCTTTTGTTAATACATCTTCAATCTCTGCGCTTTAGTCCTCCTCCCTTTTTTGTTTTCACATGTGACATCTTATTTCCCCCATAATAACTAACATGGAGATGAACACCTGTAAAGACGACAGGCTAAATAAAAATTGTCTTTTAGCAGGTCCCCAAAATTGAAGCAAAAGCATTAAGATCTGCCCCAGTCACTGGCTATAGTGTAATACATAAACCACACCTCCTCCATTATAACAGATGGAACATGATCAAGCTGGAAAATTAAGGTGTTAAAAAATTTTTTTCCATGTAGTTTTTTTTTTCTGATTTCTATCAGTTATTTGATGTGTAAAGACAGGATGTGACATCATGATCGACAGCTGATGATTTTTTTTATTGAATTAGCAGAGTAGAGAAGGAGTGGTGAGAGAAAACATAAAGACTCTAACACAAGAGTCATTGAACTTTCCATAACCGAGTGTGTGCTTCAAATCAACACAAAAATCTCCTTTGCTGTAGAATGTACCAACCTGGAGATAGAGGTGTGCTCTCCATATTACTAGAAAGTCAAATGTAAGTTAAAAAGATGACTACTTGCTTTCTCTTTGGAGCCAGAACCTGTGTGCACACCGTCTGCACATTTTGTACTCTGCATGGTGGCATTTAAAGTGCATGATACAAGGCTTGGCAAAATGTAGCAGAAATGTGGCAGAAAGCTTGTGTCAAGGACACACAGCAGGCTGGAGTGGAAATTTCAACATGTACCTTTCATCCCACAGGACCTCTGTGGTGCTCTGAGTCGACCTGACAGCACGGTACCAGCTCAATAATTAATGGAAACTTCAATTAAAGATGGGCATGAGAAGTTCATGCTCTGTTTTAGCAGGTAAGATGTAACAATAAAACTTAAAACAGTTATACAAACATTTGGTGACTGGCTTATTCAGAGCCTTCCTGGATTTGATCTGAATTTTATTTTATTTTAACCGTCTTAAGAAATTTATTTTAAAATAATTGTATTCCTTTAGAGTTCTTTTTGGGGAATTTTATCTTTTAAAATGTTTTATTTCTTTATTTTGACTTGTTTGTTTTTATTAACTGCCTGTTTTATTTTTCTGCCCATGCAAAGCACTTTTTAACTCTTTTTTTTTTTTTTTTTTTTTTTTTTTTTTTTTAATTTTTTTTTTAAAAGTGCTCTACAAATAAATAGTAGAATTATTATTATTATTGTTGGGATTCATCTTATTGCAGTGACAGTCAGTCATGCCTTGTGTCCCACCATGCTTTGCACTGGACAGAATGACTGTTTTTTAAGCTTGTTGTTGATGGTTACTGGTTACTGGTCCAAATTCGCATCAATTTCAAGATCCTGGTCCTCACCTTTTAAGGCCCTCCATAACCTCGCTCCTCCATACCTCTCTGAACTTCTCCACATCAACACACCCGGCCTCACTCTCAGGTCTTCTTCTTCCATTCACCTCACTACACCACCCGCCTGCTTAACCCCCATGGGGTCCAGAGCCTTCAGCCGGTCTGCCCCCCACCTCTGGAACTCCCTCCCACCATGCATCCGTAACATCGACTCCCTTTCCATTTTCAAACCACATCTGAAAACACTTTAAACTGTCATATTCACTCTGATTACACCTCTTCACTGCACTTTATCTGATCTTGTTGATTTTATTTGTATTCATGAATTACACTGTATCATGCCTTGTTGATTTTATCTGCCTAATTTTTTTAATTATATTTTTTTGTATTTTGCCCTGTATGGTGACCTAGAGTGCTGAGAAAGGTGCCTTTAAATAAAATGCATTATTATTATTATTATTATTATTATTATTTTACATCTTGCAAATGTCACTTAGGCTTATGATATGTTGTTAATGTTAGCATTGGGAGCTTTTTGATATGGTGTCAATGAACCAAACCTTTCCCTGTCTCTGAAGAACTTATAATTTATTAATGTTTTTATTTCTAGAAAGTTCTCGTATACCTGCGACATTTATTACCATAACGTTGTTAAACAACAGATATAAAGAATAAAAACTCCTAAATTAGGGGGAAGCCTAATATAATGTGATGCAGCACTTTTGAGGACCTTCCATGGTTACCGTGGAGACGGCCGCGCGCCCCCGCTGGTGCTGTTGATGTGATTGCAGCCTGCGCGCTCCCGCTCCTCTCCCACACGATCCAACCATCACACCCGGAAAAACAGCTGATGTACTGGACAGGACGAGACGTGGCAGATACAGGGAACCCCTCCTCTCGTAAGTGATTCAGTGTGTGTTTTAAATCTGCTGCTGCCCTCGTCGAGTGTGTGAGTGAACCTCTAACATCCAGCTGTTCTTCTCTGAGGATGCTGCAGACTGACGCTTAATGCTGCTGCTGCTCGCTAGCTTGTTCCTCCAGGAAGTGGACTGATTCTCATCCTCCCGTGTAGGCCTTGACTGAATACTGTCGTGCATTTGATAATCAATCACGTAGCAAGGTTGTCACATGTCATATTAGCCTTATTTAGGACCTGGGTTAGCTCACATGTTTAAATACATGCTCTGTTAGGCTTGTTTTTGCTCCATGTAGCAGCTTAGCTCCCAACCGTTTCCATAGTAACCTTGGCTCAGTCGATGTCATTCATTCAGATTTTGTAATCTCGATATGGATGCATCACCTGATTGACATCAACTCTTGTGACAGACATTTGCAGTCATATGCTGCAGCAGATTTCAGTGTGTGTAAAGGAGGCTGAGCAGCAGGTTCCTAATGTTGTTTTTATTCATCCAGCCCACAGAAGCCTGGAAGGCCACAGTGGGTAAGACACTGGGGTCCCTTTACATTTCAAATGCTCCTGCAGCCTGTTGCACCAGCTGTGTGTAAGTTGTGTCCTAAGTCAGGGTGTAAAGTCCACACTAAACCATATGTTGAAACTAGTTAGTTTGTAACTTAAAGGGATATTTCTGTTTTTTTTAAGTGGGGTCGTATAAGTTACAGTACACAATCAATCAATCAATCAATCTTTATTTGTATAGCGCCAAATCACAACAAACGTTATCTCAAGACGCTTTTACAAACATAGGAGGTCTAGACCACTCTATGTCAAATTATGAACAGAGACCCAACTTCAAGACAGGGTAAGACTCAGTCTGACCCCACCTTAATCCATCATGAGCATTGCACATCGCAGTATTTAGCTAATTACAGTGGTGAGGAAAAACTTCCTTTTAACAGGCAGAAAGCTCTAGCAGAACCAGACTCATGTTAGACAGCCATCATGCCTCGACCAAGTTGGGTCTTGAAAGAGGGATAGAGGAGAGTAAGAGAGAGAGGGAGCGGTGATAGTGTTGAGACGAGCAGTAGAAGCTGTTGCCGCTGGAGTCCAGCACGTCCACAGCAGGAGTCCAGAACGTCCACAGCAGGAGTCCAGAACGTCCGCAGCAGGACGCCTACGGCAGCTTAGAGGAATCTAGGAGACACTGGAGCTCAGGGACTCCAGAAAGGTCTATGGTTAGTAACTTTACACTATTGCTCCTGTTAGCCACAATGCATGCCGGTCAGCTCTTCCCCTTTAATGAGAAAATTCCCAGAGGACCGGCAGGTAAGCTAGGCTATTTTCTCTGCGGACGGGGCCTCCTGTTTCACGTAATTTCGCCAAAGTTAAGGAAATATGGTCCAGGCACTCATCACGGTGCAAATGCATGCACCAGTAAAAAAAATTGGAGCTATTCAGTATTGTTTTGGCAGTATTTTCGGATGGACCTCGCAGACCGGTGTTCTTCCGCTGCATGAGCACGGATACACGCCGATCAGCTGTTTGGATCAACAAGCACGTTGCAGGATCAGGTAGCAGTATCTGTCTTTAGAGTGAATTAAACTCACTTTTCTGCTAATTTAAAAGATGGGATGTACCTGTCTTTATCCTGGCTGTTCAAACAAGCACACTTCCTGTAAGGCAGGGAACTCTGCATGATGAGTGATGCAGACTGGAGCCGTATGTGAGCCGTGGTATCCTCTGATTCAGAAAGGTCCTGAAGTATTGTTGTCACTAAGTCCCTCTCCCAACAGCAGAAGCTCTCTGGGTTCGTTGGCATGGGCTCACAGTTTACACACCGGCACCACCAGGTAACGTTGGATCTCTCCTGCTCACTCGTTAGCACAGAACTTTCTCCCCTCTCTTCTTCGTTGGTACGTTGGGTCTGCATCTGGAGTTCTTCCTCTGCAAACTCTGGTTCACAGAGGTATCCTCTTGTACCACAGTAAACGGCATGTCATCGTCGCTGTCAGAATCACTCATTTCTGCAGTTTGTAGTTTTTGTTCTTAAAAGTGTCTGCGAAAAATGCTACGTGCTTGTTGATCCAAACAGCTGATCGGCGTGTATCTGTGCTCATGCAGCGGAAGAACACCGGTCTGCGAGGTGCGTCTGAAAATACTGCCAAAACCAAAGGGGGTTTCTGACGGCAAACTGAATAGTTCAATTGTTTTTTTACTGGTGCATGCATTTGCACCGTGATGAGTGCCTTGACCATATTTTCTTAACTTTGGCGAAATTACGCGAAATAGGCGGCCTCGTCCACAGAGAAAATAGCTTAGCTTGCATGCTGGTCCTCTGGGAATTTTCTCATCAAAGGGGAAGAGCTCACCGACACGCATTGTGGCTAGCAGGAGCAATAGTGTACTGTAACTCATATGACCCCACTTCAAAAAAACTAAAATATCCCTTTAAGTTGTGTCGTTGTTTGGTTGCAACACGGAGACATAAGGTTCATCTTAACTAGTAGACAGTAACGTCCAAACTAACCAAAACATTGTTGCAGATATGACGTGTACACTTCCAGGAGCAAATCAGAGGCAAGCATTGTCTTTCGTGCCTAATCGTCTATGAACTGACCAACAGCTGCAACAAACTACAATAAGGTGATAACTATAGCCTAAATCAGCCCTATTCAATTAGCAGCCTGTGGGCAACATGCAGCCCGAAAGCAACCCTTGAGTGGTCCGAAAGCAACTGTTATGTAAAATTTAAAGAAGCAGTATTTCAGCCAAGCGGCAACCTGCGGTCTCAAACTATGAAGCCCATGCCGAAGTGTTATAAACTGCAATTCATTGAGAATCCGCTTGAGGCTGTCTGCAGAAACACCGGAAACCACATAGACATGAATGGGAAAAAGACGATCTTTGCAGCATTAATAAACATGTTTACAGCCTGGTTTAAAAAACGGCTCGGCCCTATGTAGCTTATTTCTCTATCGGCACACACTGTACGGGGGTGAATTTTTTTCTAATGTGACGGTTCAGAAGTTATTAAGATTACGAGTTTTTGCCCAAATAAGGACATGACTGACTTGACTCCCGGTCAGGTACACATAGCTGTTGGCTAGGAGGCTCAAAGCCCGCCTCTTTACGTCACACTCTGCCTGGTTGAGTTCCGCATTTCAAATATGGCTGCCGCCGCCATTTTGGCTTCGAAACAGCGCTCAGGAACAGAAACTACGTCCATATTTTATACAGTCTATGATTTCAGCAAAGGTTTAGTTAAAGTACTGCTCTTTTGTTGTGTTTATGCCCTTTTGGATGTGGCACTACGTTAATAAACATCCAGTGTGTTTGTTATCTTATCTATTTGTTTTTCTTTTAAATGGTTAACTTTGCTCACTGTCTGCTAAAAATGTCCGGTCCAGCTCGTGTCCTTTGTCTGAAAATCTGGCCCAACCAAATATTTAATTGAATAGCCCTGGCCGGCCTAAAGCCTTAATCTACGGTGTGTGTATAATAACAGTGACATCGAGTGGTAAAATGATCAACTACAACATACAGTATGTTAATACTCAGGAGCGCAAATCTTGGTCATCATATTTTTCCAAAGGATGTAATCTCTCTCCGATGTAATATAGCTGGGAGAACCCTCTGTATCTCCTCATCCTCCAAATCATCCCACCTTTCAAAACGACGCACCATAGCAGCCGATGTACTCTACGGAGGACTTTACACTTACTAGGAGCTAAGTGTAAGAATTAAGATGCAACTTAGGCTGACGTTGGAATTATCTCAGCTGGTGCAACGCTCAAAATGTTAGTAGAGTGTAAACTCCATCCTAAATGAGGAATTGCGTTCAAACTAGGCTACGTTTGAGCTTACACAAAGCTGGTGCAACAGGCTGCTGGTGTTTTATCTTGTCAGCAGGATAAGCACAATTAGTTAGTATTTTGATTCAGTAGGATGTCAACAATGCTTGAGATCTTATACTGAGAAATAATTCTGACATGCTGACAAAACTGAAATCTGGCCCCCATTAAAAAAAAAAAAAAAAAACATCAGATAATTATTAGAATTATTAACGTGTTTTATAAAGTAGGTGTATGTATGTTTTTTTGTGTATTTTTGGAATAGTCAGTGCTAAGTGCTTGAACATAGGGGAGACCAGGTATGGATGTAACTTTGGGAGAGATGTGACACCATTACTTCACCAATCAGGGATAACACAGGAGTCACATGATCATTTTAGTCTTCACCCCAAGCGGCAAACTCCGGTCTCAAACGATGAAGCCAAGGCGGAAGTGATATAAACTGCAATACATCGAAAATCCGCTTGAGGCTGGCTGCAGAAACACCAGAAACCACATAGATATGAATGGTAAAAAGACGATCTTTGCAGCATTAATAAACATGTTTACAGCCTGGTTCAAAAAACGGCTTCGCCCTACAACGCTAATCTCTCTAATGGCACACACTGTACAGGGGGGTGAATTTTTTTCTAACGTGATTGTTAAGAAGATATTAAGATTATGAGTTTTGCCCAAATAAGGACATGACTGACGTGACTCCCGGTCGGGAACACACAGCCATTGGCTAAGAGACTCACACTACGTCACACTCTGCCTAGTTGAGTTCCGCATTACCAATATGGCTGCTGCCGTCGATTTGCTTCAAAACAGCTCTCAGGAACAGATGGGTGACGTCACGGATACTACGTCCATATTTTATACAGTCTATGCTTCACCCACTGTTGGAGCTATTTACATTGTTTCATATATTGTTATTTCATTTAAGGTCATTCTAGGATTAACTTTGATGCCTTCGGTGTTATTAATATATCGTGTTACTCATTTGTAGGTTGATAGTTTTGCACCAAGTGACGTGTATATAGATGGGCAGGTAAGATAGGAGGGGGGACACCGGGGAAGGTGAATGGTTTGATAGTAGTGTCGTACTCACAACCAATCAGGACAATGTAGCAGGGGCTGCTCTCAACCAATCAGGAAGGAGGGTCAGAGTAGCTTTGATAGGTCTGTTATAACGGGAGCGAGGGGAATCATAACAGTGCTGGATACATAGGCATTGGAAAACAGAGTTTTCACTATAATCTCAAAATTCTTAAATGATGAATGTCTATGGGTGACTGTCACGATTGTGACTTTTTCTCCAGACACAGCAGAAAAAAAGTAATGATTATACCCCATTCCTACCAACAGCAGCTTTAACTTAATAATATGACACATTTTTTAAGTTTTGATGAATTCAGCTTTAAATTAAAAGAAAGATTGCATCAAAAAGGAAGGTTGCAATGTCCTTATCCTTTTCAGGAAAAAGAACAAACATCTTTTAGGGACTGATTTGAGAGTCAATGCCTACATTTCTCACTTCTGGCAACAGTATGAGAGTTTATTGAGTGTTGCCCACATCAAACAAACTTTTTGTTTGTTGTAATTAACACGATACAGCGAGAGTTCACTCCTGACGATTAAAACTTCAGAAAAGAAAGTTAGCACACTTCAACAAATACTCACAGTTACAATTAATCTGCTCGGCGATCGCATCCCGCCTGTAAGAAACATGTCCTCTCTCCAAATGGGAAAGTAATTGCAGTCTTTGCCACCTATACCTCCCACATAATAGCACTTAGACCCTGCAATTTTAGTTTCACTCTTCCTCACGTCTCCATCTGCATATGTTAAGTGTAGCAATTACACAGGGAAATTGCTTCTAACTACATGGGGTTTGGAGGATGGACAGTTTCTTTTCTTGGTAAGAGCATAAAAAGGAAACAGGGGATGATGATATTACATTGTTCCATCTGTGTTCACTTTCTCACTGAGCGGTTCTGTTCTCATGTGAGGGTAATTTTGTGTCTTTTTTTCAACAATTTAAAAGATGTACACATTTTTGCACTGTTTGTCGAGATGTCACCTGGGAACAAAACGTTCTTAGTTGAGTTCTGGAGGTGCAAGGAGCAAAATATAGCATGTTCAAGACACTAATGTGCTGCTGACACTGTGACGCTTGGTTGAAATAGGGGAGCTCACTTGCTGTGAAATATTTCATTGGAGACTTGAAGGAATTTACTTTCACCATTGTCCTACATGCTGATTTATTTTGTCAGCAGAGCCAAACAGACTTTGCCTTGCTTCATTTAATAAGTATAATATTTGTTGTTGTATAGAATATCACTTTCATATAACAACATGCTGACATGAGACAAAAAAATATAAACGGGTGTCCACTCCTTTTTAGATTTTTAATGTTTGTCTGTTTCCTAAATGAGCAGCAACATCTACTCATCTTTTATTATTATTATTATTATTATTATTATTATTATTATTATTATTATTATTATTACTTACTCATTATTATTATTACTTACTCATTATTATTTTATTATTTTTTAATTATTATTATCATTGTTTATTGTGCAAGAAACATGCTTTACAAGAAGAGGGTGACAAAGTGAAAGTAGATAGAATAACAAATAAATAAGGCACAAATAAACAGAAAAAACAGAAAAACAACAACAAAGTGATAATCATAATAATAATAATAATACTAAGAGGAAAACAAAAGGCAAAAACAAACAAAAAAATAATTATAATGTTTATAAAAAATAGAGCAGAAATAACCCATAGAAAGAAGCAATCAGAGAAGGAAAAAAAAGTAAAGTAAATAAATATATTATATTAATAATGATAATGAAATACACTACTAGTCAGAAGTTTGGACACACCTTCTCATTCAATGTTTTTTATTTATTTTAATTATTTTCCACATTGTAGATTAATACTGAAGACATCCTAAACTATGAAATAATATGGTTTTGCCATAATCTGGATTACAACAGTAGTCAAATAGGGCTATCCATTGTGTACTAACCCTACCTCTGAACAACACAACTGATGGTAAGTCATTCTACAAATGAACTCTTGACAAGGCTGACCTGTTCATTCAAAACCATTCCAGGAGACCACTTCATGAAGCAGACTGAGAGAATACCAAGAGTGTGCAAAGCTGTCATGAAGGAAAAAGGGGGCTACTTTACAGAATCTAAAATATAAAACAGATTCTGCTTTGTTTAACACTTTTTTGTTAATTAAATAATTCCATATATGTTCTTTCATAGTTTTAATGTCTTCAGTGTTAATCTACAAAGTTGAAAATGATTGAAATAAATACAAACCCTTGAATGAGAAAGTGTTTTCAAACTTTTGACTGGTAGTGTATGCAACTGAAAAGATTGAGCTAAAAGAAAGATACTTATTTGTATCTTTTGTTTCTCTCACTCTTTTCAGTTGCTTATGTTTCTGAGCTAATCCATTAAATTAAGTTTCAATGATACTGTTCTTGAAGGATTAGTCCATCCAATTTTCTGCACATGCAATATCTCATGCTCTTATCTAGCCATGCAGATAGTTTTTGATATGTGCATTCAGGCATCTGTGTCTGATTTAAGTGCCTCTCCTCCAGTATGACTGAGGTCAATGGAATTAAGTTTGTGGTCCTCAGAGCTTTGACAAACATCCCAACTCTTTGGAATATGGTGTGTAGTCCCTGAGTTCTATTCTGAAGATGATATTTTCAATGGAGCACCGGACACAGTACTGGTATGGTGTCAAAGATAGTGTAAACACAGTATGAATGAACATTTCCCAAAGAATGAACATGCTAGTACATAGTTTGTGAAAATGTGATGTCACTCTTTTTTTACTGCTCTTATTGCTGCTACCATTCACTGACTGCTGCTGCTGCTGCAGGACCTCCAGGCCTGTAGGACTTTCTCCTTCTTGCATCTCTAGTCTCTCTCTCTGGTTGGTCCCTCCACCCCTCTGTGACCTGGGGATGAACGCACCAATGAGGAGCCTCACAGTGAGTCCCCCCCCCCTGGTCCACCTCCACCCCCATCTTCTTCTTCCTCCACTACACCTCAGTCACCACTCACTCACTCACTCACCCACAGAGTGTGTCGCATATATGCCTTGATGTCAGACGTGGTGGGCATTCCTGTCTCTATGAGCGTACTGTAGATGTGGGTAGTGTATTGTATACCATATAAGCCATGATGTTGACTAACTGTTGTGTGTTATTTACAGGGTATGCCTGATCGCATGTTATGTGCAGTGCTGGAGCAATTTCAGCTTTACTTTTCCCTTTGGTATGTGCGCTTTGTCTCCATTCAGAGTGTCATTTCTTCTTGTGTTCCTTATGTTGAAACAGCCTGTACACTTTTATTTTTGTGCATACATACACGCACAAACATAAACACACACACAGATACTCACACACACAAACAAAAACAGTTAGGGTTAATATAGCTCTGACTGTAAACAGGTTAACTTTACCTTCTACCAATGGATTGATTAGCCAAGGTGTTAGTTTATCTAATTATGGATATTAGTAACGGACCGTCGGACATTAAGAATTCATATTCTCCCCCGCTGTGTGTCTAATCTTTAGAAATAAAAGCAATGCATTCCTGTGACAGGCTGAGTTATTATTTGAGGGGCACAGTGTTAGCTTGGTCACTATCTGCAGCAGGTGTGCTTTATGAACCAACTCTCCCTACCTCCATGCATCTGCCTCAGTTTCATTGATGATTTTTACCCCCGGTGTGTGTTAGTGTTAAAGACACAACTGAGGGATGTCTGTTAATATTTGACGTTTGCAGTGTTTGCCGCCATTACCGTAAACAGCTCTGCGTTTTCAGCTTGATTTGTTCCAGTTTGGTGATGCATCAGACACATTTAGTAAGTTTTGATCAACTCCTTGTTGAAAGATGCAGATGCATTTCAAAGTGCCGTGAACTGACTGTCAAGTGCATTCAGGGACCGTCGTAAAAGTGCAATACAGCCCTTATATTGTGTTCCGGACATTTTTATTTGAATCAAGAGAATCAAAATATCTTCATAGTGCTCACATCAAGAATGCAGCGAGAGGCAAAATTATTTAACTTAAGATACTACACAAGCAAAAGTGTTAAAAGAGTGAAATGTTGATTATTTGAACACAATCTTTTTATTTTTCGTCGACTAAAACTAGACTAAAACTATAAAGGGCTGAAAAGACTAAAATGTTAATAAAACTATCAGACATTTTCCTCTAAAGACTAAAACTAAGATAGGGGGTGAGATTTGTGCCACTAGAAACTGAAATTGAATAATAATATTAAATTTGAAATTAATGTTTTGAAACTGAATTTATTTGATTTGAAATTGTATTTAACCTACTTGAAAATTCAACTCTCTATTTTCCTTAAATTAAAAAATAGAAAATTGAATTTCAGTTCGCCAAAATTCAGATTCAGTTTTACAATTCAATTTCAGTTTCTAGTGGCACAAATCTCACCCCATACTAAGGATAAATCTAAAATAGCTGCCAAAATGAACACTGATACAGTGAACCATGGTGGTGTGACTCCTCCAACTTTTCTTCCCTGTATTTTAGTTTAGCTTTGCTAACTAAATCTACCAAAAATATCTATATCCAGTATCTAACCTAAATCTATCAGTATCAGTAATTTGCTGATAGTGAGTATCAATCATGGTGCCTGTTTCATCTTATGTTAATCTGAGGACAGAGTGTTAGCTTGCTAGCCATAATGCTGGACAGTAAGTAACATTAGCCTAGCTAACTTTTCAACTTTATTCTTCATCTTTGCTGACGGAATATAAATGATATGAGAATTAAAAATGGAAGGAAATTATGAATAATTTAATGACAGTACCAAACTTTCCCCACTCTTATTGCTGCCTAACACACCTTTACACAACAAGACTTTACCATTTTGTTTTTGCTTTATTTTCTCAAATTACATTGAATCTTCAAACGTTTAGTTGACCCAGGAGTGTCCCAGCCAAACGTTTTTGTAAACTGATATTGTAATTCTTGCTCTTGGTACTGGGCAAAGGTGACCTGTAATTTTGTTGGTGCTATATTAACCCACATTGGTTCAGAGAGTTTCACCTCAAACATTACAACACCTCAATCCTCCACACACTTTGCATCTGGTTGTACATCTTATCTTATCTTCTACTGGTTCCTTGGTGTTCAGTATAAAGAAGATCACATGTGATCTTTTCAAACGGTAAGTTTTGGCAGCTGCTCCGATTAGCTGTTCAGATACACTTGTTTTGTGTTCCATGTGTGCTACGTTGTGTATCACAGTGGCCATCGAACAATGTGACACATGTTTAATTTTAAAGCTCTTAGCTCTGGCAGTTCAAGTCAGGGTAGTTTCTTTCTTTAGTACAAAACAAAGTATAAAAGCCTAATGCTAGATGTTTTACAGACAGAAGCCACTATTGATACACGGTTTATCTGATAGTTGAAACGTTGGTTAACATGAGCTTTTAACAGTTTTTCAATTATTTTGTTTATTGGAAAATACATAGGTAGAGGTAGAGCTGCATTAAGTACATATTAAATGTATTGATTTTAATATTAACCCACATGGTGGATTCAAAAAACTAGTACTGCCCCTGCCCAGACTTGGATGTAGCCAGAGTGTTCTCCTCTTGCTCCTTGAGCTTTAGTCACTGTGTGGTTGGCTTCCCTCTCTCTCTGTCAGATCCACTCTCTGTATAGCACGGCAAGCCCCAGCATGCTGAAGAGGAAACAGAGCTCACGGGTCGAGGCCCAGCCCATGACGGACTTTGGGCCGGATGAGACCCTTGCAGACAGCGCTGACATCTTCTGGATCAACAAACCAGTGAGTGGACTAGCATGTGTGTCAGGGTTGACTTACCACAATGAAACCATGCTGTTATATCTGTTCAACCTAATCCAGATATTTAATCCAGATAATACTTTGTTGATGGTCTTTCAGATATGATGCTAAAAATATGGTAAAACAAATGATGAAGCCTGCAAAGAATATAAAAAAACATCATATCCCTTCAGCATGTTCTCTTTTCTTTTTGCAGTGGGTTCATTCTCTTCTAAGGGCCTGTGCCATCATCAGTGTCATCTCTGTGTGTATGAACACCCCCAAGACATTTGAACACTACCCTCCATTGCAGTATGTGACGTTCACACTGGACACACTGCTCATGTTCCTCTACACCGCTGAGATGATCGCCAAAATGCACATCAGAGGAATCATCAAGGTAAACATTGACAGAGATATATGGTCATAAGAAGCATTGAAATGAAGAAAAACGAAGCACAGAGTACTTACAGAAACTTTTAGAAATGAACTCTCAGTCTGTATTGTTGTTTATGATAAGACATTGTTAGCTGACATACAGTTAGCATAACATTGGCTTGGAATATATGGTTAGTGACTCCACTGTTACCAAGAAAATTTAGCCTGACAAGTAATAAGTATGTTTACGAATGTATATGTTTCCCAATCCAATGACTAAGACACAAAGGAAAGACATAAAACTAAAATCCTAGCTAACATAAGATTAGCAATATTTTTTTTTATTCCTATTTTGTTGTGTAACACTTAAAAACAGATTTGATAATGCAAGAGAAAACTTTGATAACATGTAACATTGGCACTAAACCACTTTCTAGCTAGCACACCAATGGCGTACAGTTAGCATGGAACATAACATAACAACTTATAGCTAGGAATTCAGCCTAGCTAATACTAATAGCTTATAAAACAACATATTTGATTACTCAAAGTAGGGACGTAACAATCAAGCGGCACCTCTGGTCTAAAAATATGAGTCAATGCGGAAGTGTTAAAAGCTGCAGTTCATCGAGGATCCGCTTGAGGCTGGTTCCGGAAGTACCGGAAGTCACATACACATGAATGGGGAAAAGACGATCTTTGCAGCATTAATAAACATGTTTACAGCCTGGTACAAAAGATGAGTGTAGTCTGAATAGCACATTTCTCGATGTCCTCTCACTGTGAGGGGGGTGAATTTTTTTCTAATTCGGCAATTTCGAAGATATTGAGATTACTAGTCTTCCAATGAGAGGCACAGCTGCCTGTGGGAACACTGCAGCTGTTGGCTAGGAGGCTCAAAGCCCGCCTCTTTACGTCACACTGGCTCGACAGAAGCAATATAGCTGCCGCAGTCGATTGGTCTCAAAACAGCTCTACAGAAACAGATGGGTGACGTCACGGATACTACGTCCATATTTTTTACAGTCTATGGTAACAATGCACTCAACCCACGATTTGATTCAAATCCCGATTTTTGGTTCACGATTTGATTCAAATCCCGATTTTTGGTTCACGATACTATTCACTCATGATTCTCTAACAATTTTCAAGGAAACTGGATTGAACTCAAAATTGAAATAACTATTTTATTTCAATTCTCAGATATGGACGGTTGCAATATATTTTTTCTCTCTTATATTTCTTTGTAAACAAAGTAATCCTTTTTCAGTTTTTAGGTGTGTTGTAACTCAAATAAAACCACTGCACACTTTTTATCAGCACCTTGCAACAAAACTAAAAATGACCGCAAAAAAAAAACTTGCTGGAAAATTTCAGAACAATTATAGAGAAATGGAAAGTGAACAATTCTCCCATGAAAGTATTACATATTAAAACAAATAAGGTCAATCTCTTTAAATTAGGGATGTAAATTTCAAGTATTCTCCTTGATCGATCTTTGGGAATGTTAACGATCAATTATTGGTTAATCATTAACATGTCAAAAAGAATGCCAATTGCGTTATTTCCCCCTAAATCAAATTGTCCTTCATGACACAATGTATATAACTGACTGTATTAAACAGCTAAGGATCATATTGAGGTGTTCCCAGAAGTTCCCTCTCAGTTGGTACACTCTGCACAACACATGAGGGGATTGCGCCCTCATAGGATGAACCTGAAAAACAGCAATGAACAGCGTTTGAGCTTCTCTCACACTGTCATGTCAGAAGAACTGTGACTGTGACACACTGTTTTCACATTAAACTGAACACTAAATGGAGCAATGTCATTTAAGGCAGTTTTGTGATACCTTGTAAGTTGACGCAGGAAACCACATAATTACCATCATCTCAGGCAACCCTTCTCAAAGGTATGGCCCTTTTGTGTAAAGTCTGATCTTCATCATAATCTAAATTCAACCTTACTTGTTTTGATGATCAGCAAATTCGGATGAATCAACACTATTCATATTCAAGGTAGACAGATAATGTGCTATAGAACCTTCCAGGAACAGACAGCTGGTGGATGAAAGGAGCGTAATTACAGCCATAAAAAGAGTGGACGGCTTAATTGGCAAATCACGGATAACAAGCAGGGAGGCACTGGAGGACACAGAATAAAAATCATCAGTACAATAAAACCTAGAACATTCTTTCTTTTTGTGCTTCCTCTAGTCCTTTAAAGCAGAAAATACCCATATTTCTGGCTACAAGGGAAATAACTTGCTTGCTGTTTTCATTTTTCTGTATTCTCAGGTCAAAATTCAGCTCGTATAAACAATGAGTCACACAGTTAAAGTTCAAGATTTCAAAATGTGGGGTAATTTGCATTTTAAAGTGAATGACAGTTGATATGCTCAACATGTCTCAACCCTCACTGAGTGACACCTGAAAGTCACACTTTTGAGCTAGAGGATAAAAGTGCTAGCGGGAAACAAAACGATCCACACAGCGTGTTAAAATTACATCTCATGCCTGTTGTCAGTGTGTAACAAACATGGTGTTATCTTCAGAGTGTTTCAGAACACACCCTCCCATTTGCAGCCTTTCTTCCTGTGGAAGACTGACCCCCTAAGAGCTTTTTACAGACTCTCTCTGTCTCTGTAAGTGGTAATTAAGTATGCCCATTTCTGCTGGCCCCATGACATTTTAGTTTGTTCACACTTCAGGGCCTTAATCATTTTTGCCTTATCATGTTGAAAACAGGGCTGTGTAAATATTATGGTCTGTCTTTCAGAGTGTGAAGATGTGTGTTTGTTGTCTGCCTTGTATATCGCCATTCTTTTACTTTTTCAAACAAAGGCTTTCCGTCCCATAAAAGCTTTCCACGCCCGATTGTTTGTCAATATGGACAACTATTAGAGCAATAAAGACTGGCAGTATTAAATCCTATAAAAACATTACATTGTGCTTTGTTATTGTTGGCTGGCTACTCTGCAAAGTAAGCATACAGATAATATTTACACTCAGTTATATGTGTATTTTTGTGTTTATATGTCTTGCTAATGCTCTTTTTTATTATAACTTCTTTCATGATGTTTTGTTTTGCTTGTGTTTGTTTGTTTTGTATGTCAGAGGGATTCATGAAAAGCGACTTGCTTTATTTTTCTTTAAACATTTTGGAAACGAGTTGCGTCGACCAAGGATGAAGGATTTCATTGTAAACCAAGTCCAGAGCCTTCTCGTGAATGACAATCATTTTATTTTAAGTTATATTTTTGGCCTTTATTTTATAGGACAGCTGAAGAGAAACAGGAAATGTTGGGAGTAGAGAGTGGGGGAAGACATGCAGGAGATGGTCGACCGGCCGGGAATCGAACCGGCGACCCCTGCGACGAGGACTGTAGCCTCTGTATGTGGGGCGCTTGGACCACTAGGCCACCAGCGCCCCAAATCACAATCATTTTGACTGAATTATAAAACTAGTGTCAAATGGGGATGTGGGGATTACTGTTTCACTATTAACCGTGCTTAAAAGTATCACAGTTAATCTAATCGTGAAGGCTCTGCTACACCAAGTTTTTCTAATGTCTCTGTCAAAAGCGCAACTTGTAAATGAAAACAGAGTGACACCTGTGCGGAGTTTCTCCGTCATCTAAAAGTGTGAGGCAGCGTCCTCCGCCCATTTTCGTAACGCCCCATATCCCGTCAGAGTCAGATAGTGTTTTCATGAAGACCACTGTTTTCATTTTTAACTGCAACATTACAACGACTTGTTGGCAGCGTTTTAACAAATCAGTCCAGTGCAGCAGAAAAGGCGCTGTCAAAACGGCACATGAAGAAGAAGAGGGACTAAATAAACACTCTGCAGAGTGCGTCTCGTTTATTCTCTACACCTGTGTCCGAAAATAAAACGTAACGTGTAATAATCGGGATAAGCGTGAAAGCGTGATTATATCTCTCACAATAATCGTAGCACCAAAATCTCGAATCGTTGCATCCCTAGTAGGGCTGTCAAAATTGCTCCAAAATGACATTTAAGTATTCCCTCTAAAAAAAACCCAAAGGTTCGAACCATTCGAATATCTATATTTGCGCATTATGTCAATAACAGGTGGACAAACTAATACAAGGAGACATAACTACTTGTATAGGTATTTTTATTTCAGATTTAACATGCCTAAAACATACCAAGTAAATGACCTAATGGCCTATACCGTAACACTTTTAAGACTTAAGACAGATTAACATTAATTGAAGTTAAAGTTAAAAACGAAAAAATAGTCCACTTGCATTCTTGGCGCTTGTATAAAAAACAAGAGAGGAAAAACTGCATTTTATCCCAGTGTCACTGATTGGCTCTTTTAGTCCACTGTCAATGTAGGGTCTTAGGCCTGACAGGTTATTTGCTAAAAACACAAGACAGTTCACATGTGAAGAGGCCAGTGCCGATCTCTTTTTATTCACTATGTTCCCAGCGGAGGAAAAGACGTGTTCAGAGCGCACTGAGAATCCAGCGTCGGAAAGATTTCTCTCTACCATCTGCTTCATGCCCTGCATGTGCGACTCCTGTGACCTGTCCCTGACCCGTCATGCAGTGCGCCCACTCGCAAAGCAGCCGCCGATGTGTTTTTTTTTCCACAGTCAAATATTGATTTTCACAATCGAATCTCCTTTATTTTTAATATTCAAATATATATTTGAATGTAGAATATTCGTTGACAGCCCTAATCCCTATTATCAAATAAGTTTGCTGATAGAAATATTCTGATATCCAGTGCATCTCAAACCCCTCTTCTCTTTGCACAGGGGGATAACTCCTATGTCAAGGACCGCTGGTGTATGTTTGATGGATTCATGGTGTTTTTCATCTGGGTGTCCCTGGTACTGCAGGTACAACACAATACCCTGTTTTTCCTGCAATAACACAATGACACAACCTCCCCTGAAAGTTTCTGCATGGCTCCACATTAAGAGTGAAGAACATCTACTCTAATTAAGTTCCTTGACGATCCATTTCTCCTCGTCTCAGGTGTTTGAAATAGCAGGGCTTGTGGATCAGATGTCACCGTGGGGAATGTTGAGAATCCCGCGAGCTCTCATTATGATCCGGGCCTTCAGGATCTACTTCCGCTTTGAGCTCCCTCGCTCACGCATCACCAACATCCTGAAGTAAAAAAAAAATCATTATCAGCTTCTCTGTTCAACACAGTCCCGATAAGGAATCATTAGTTGAACATGCACAAATACATCAATCTTAGTTCTGCTGTTCTTCCCTCCTCTGCTCCGCAGGCGATCAGGGGAACAGATCTGGAGTGTCTCCATCTTCCTGCTGTTTTTCCTCCTTCTCTATGGAATTCTGGGTGTTCAGATGTTTGGAACGTTCAACCATCACTGTGTTACCAACGATACACAGAAAGGGTAAGAACAAAGAACATACTTTGTATCCCTTTACACAGCTCTGTTGATGCTCTGAGCAGTGTAATTGAATGTATATTATCTAGCTTGTTAATTAGCATCTTTATATACTTTAATGGAGGCTTTAATGCAGTCCGTTTTATGTCCTCTGAAGCAATAATGGCTAACATAGCAGTTATAGGAAGCTACACAATGCATCAATTTTAGTATACAGTGTATGGACCAGTGCCAACACCACTGGTTCTCATATAAACAGGCACATGTCCTTAAATGAATCCAGCCACTCATTGAATGTGTGTAACACTTGCTGTAAAACCTCAAATGGAAACAAAACAAACCCTACTTTTGTTACTGACAATATGCTGCACGATGAATTGCAATTTTTGTAATGTGACAGTTTAAATTCATTCCAAATTGAAGCAAATAGTATCAACAAATCCACAACGCACTGAATATCTGTAGCAGTGTGATGTTTTTTTATAGAGTTTACACTTCATATTCCAGCCAGAGATGGGACCTCATCCAGTGTTTCATAGAAATACTACAGCTTTGGCAACTTGTTCCTCTTTAAATAAACGTTATATGAGGGAATCTGCTTGCATTAGTTGTTCAGAAGAAAAAAAACAACTCTTATGGTAAATATTTAATGTCAGACTTATACAAATCTGGTCCTTGACGCATTTTACTGTGCTATTAGTAAGCCAGCTGTTTGGGGGATTGGAACTGTGTCCTCCCTCCTGAAAACAGAATCCTCACCCTGCATGATACCATTGCAGTATACTGATTGTGAAAGCCCATTGTTCACATTCAGTTTCAAAAGGTGTGTGTGTAGCAGAAAGGTAAAAACTTCACCCTGATATTTGTCTACCTCTGCTACTTCTTCCATAAGATACACAGCAATTTGGTCACACATTGTACAGTAAGTGTAGAGTCTGTTTGTCTACCACAATCTGACAGCATTTCATCACTTCTGATCAGGTGGGTGTGACTGTCGAACCAGCAGCCTCGCACATGACACTGTCTTTTGATAAGGAGCAGAACCTGACCTCTGTGTTGGTCGAGGCAGATGGCTGTCTAACATGAGTCTGGTTCTGTTCGAGGTTTCTGCCTGTTAAAGGGAAGTTTTTCCTTGCCGCTGTAACTAGCTAAATACTGTGAGGTGCAATGCTCATGGTGGATTAAGATAATAATACATTTTATTTATGGGCGCGTTTCAGTACATTCAAGGTCACCTTACAAATGTAACAATAATAAAAACACACCTAATTTAAAAAACACTCAATAAAACAAACAATATACAATATGAAAAGAACACAAGGGTGAAATGCAATATAAAAGGTACATGTGAGTTGTTTACAGAGAATTGTAAAGAGGTGGGTTTTGAGTTGGGATTTGAAATTTGGAACAGAGTCTAAGTTACGGATGGTTAGTGGTAAGGAGTTCCAGAGACTAGGGGCTGCACGGCTGAATGCTCGAGATCCCATGGTGGTTAAGCAATCATGGGGTACAGTGAGGTGCATGGAGGAAGATGAGATAAGACTGAGTCTTGTCGTGTCGTGGTGTTGGTTCTCTGTTAATAATTTAACATAGAGTATGGTCTAGACCGGCTATGTTTGTAAAAGCGTCTTGAGATAACGTTTGTTGTGATTTGGTGCTATACAAATAAAGATTGATTGATTGATTGATGTCCAATACTCTACTTTGTCCAGTTTGGTCTGGATTAAATTGTTTCATTGTAGAATATTAAGCAGTAGGGATGTACATTTTAGTATTTTCCGTGATCGATTTTTGGAAATGTTAACAATCAATTATCGATTAATTGATTAAAAAAACATTAATATTCTTACGTCAAAAACAATGCCAAATACGTTGTTTTCCCCCTACTTGTATTTTCTACAGCAACATAATGCAAATAACTGACAGTGTTGACTACGGGTATATGTTTGACACGCAGAATATCAACGATCAGGCTCATTAAAATATTCTACGCAGACATAATCTTATAAAGTGAAGGCTGGGATTACTAACAGGAACGTTCTTCAGACTCACAGTGTCCAGTTTTCTGTTTACTCGTTCTTATTGAGAAAAATAATCATGTGTATTCGATCAGGTGTCAACCGGGAGCGCAACCGGGTCATAATCAGTCCAGCGTCAGAAAAGCTCAGACGGCTCTGATGTTGCTGGTCTGCAAACATAGCGCACTAACATTTCCCACCTGTCTGTTACCTTTGTATCCAAAGGTGGGGAAATGTCCTGTTTAAAGTTGTCAACCTTCGTGTCCGTGTCGTTGTTGGCAGCAGTTTTGTATTGATCCTCTTTTAAAAAGCGCACGTGGAGACCTGACGTGCAGCCGCAGCCCCCAGCTGAGCGTCTCCGCTGTGCGCAACACCTTTAAACAGCTGATTCACATCCACACATGCTTTAAACTTACAACACCTCACTGATAGCTGAGTGTAATATGAGACCACGTGATGTTTGTTCCACATGACGGAGAATTGATAACAAAAATGCGTGTTTCGAGTAATTTCTTAACAATCAATTAATCGATAATCGATTAATTGTGGTCATGCCTATTAAGCAGTCAATCTTCGAGTTTGAGCACATAGAAGGGAACTCATTGCTTCTATATTGTTTTTAAAACACGTGAAAAAATTCAACTACTGTTATTACTGAACTTACAAACCCACCTCTCTTTTTACTGTGTACAAAGAAATCCCTAACAAAGTGAAAAAACTGTATCTTGGGGTTGAAAATCTACATGAATCCCTTGGTACTAGTACCCCAGGGATGTGGGTGATCTAAAGGTGCGCAGTCTTTACACATTTACATACAAAATGAATTTAAATTTAAAGCCATTTATGAAGATTGTAAATCAAATCATCCAGTTAAGGCTGATGATAACATGATACACCACACAGCCTCCTCTTTGAGACTAAAGATAAGACCATAATGGTTAAAGCCCCAGGCTGCAGGGAGAGCTTACACTAATTATAATAATTAAAGTTTCCTACACTGTCAAGCCTTTATATTAAGTTCACTTCTGCTCATCAGCTCTCCATCTATCTCTCCTTACTGATTATGTGTCTTAGCACCTTGGAGACAGAGCATACATTGACCATTAGCAGGAGGAAAGATACAGCAGCACAGAGCATCCTCACATTTAAAGCCCTGTGGTCTCGCTCTGACATCATTCCAGAAGTAGCATGGCAGCTGCTCATCTCATTTGTTTGCTCCTGTGCTCCTTTTCCCTAAATCCCTTTTATAAGTATATGCTGCTGCTGCTACTGGGGAATTTTTGAAATATGTCACACAAGGACTGATGTGTCTAATCTCCATCGGCCATATGCCCTTGGCACAAAGTCAAAGCTCCCATGCTTGTCACACACAAGGGATTTGATAGGAATTAGGGAAAAATAGAAGAGGTGACATTTTGTGATATGGATATTAGATGAAAATGGTATTGGATTTGTGAACAAAGCAGGGTCTCCACTTCTGGATATCAGTGTTTCTGCAGTTGACCTCAACGATATTTAAGTCCATTGCATGAATCACATGCATATATCTGTGTAGCATGAGTTACATTTACGGTCTTGGAGGGTGAAGATTCCGCTTTGTGCATTTATTCAAAGCCACAGGTTGCCTCTCTGGGTTTGAGTGTTTCTCTAAATCTGAAATCTTCTTTGAAAATGATACATGAGACAAACTTACTGATTTGAAGCTCCTGTAGGGAGTTTTTTTTTTTTTACATGGTTATGAAACAGATGTAAAGTAGTGATGATGCTTCTTTATGTCAAACAAAAGCAAAGCAGACAATTAGCAACAGCACTGACAATTTCTCAATAGATTTTATATTCCTGTCATCCCTGCTGTAGGGAAGGTGTCACAGGATGTGACAAACAGCATGCCGAACAAACAGCCTTTTGTGACATCTTTAAAGTTATATTTTTTGGGGCTTTTACACCTTTATTTATAGAGGCGAGGACAGTGGATAGTGTAGGAAACTTGGAGAGAGTGGGGGAATGACATGCAGGAAAGAGGCCGCAGGCTGGATTTGAACCCGGGTCACCCAGTACATGGGTGCCCAAGTTAACCATTAGGTTAGGTCTGCGTCCCTTTTGTGGATTTTTTAATGGAAAGAATTCTTTGAGAGTTCATAATAAAGCAGTAGGAGATTTACTTAAATTTTGTTTTACAAAACACTTTTTCAGCATGTACAGCACAAGATCAATGAAGAGATAAGTTCCTCAGAGGAGCTTTCATTTTATTAGTTATTTCTTTAAATGTGATACTTTTATTTTAAAGCTCCTGTGAGGAGTTTTTAGCTGGTCACGAAACAGCCTGAAAATAATATTGATGTCTCTTTATGGGCTACTAAAACAGAATAAATCCCAGCAAGAAGATTGATAATGTTATTATTATTTTTTTTTAATACTTGTAAATGTTGCGGGGGTTGGGGGTCGAAAAATATTACATTTTCCGATGCAAAGCTTTATGGTGGGTAATATTTTGGACTGTGACTTTTCAATACAGGTAACAAAGTGCTTCACAGTGGGCAATAAAAACAAAAAGAAGTACAAAGCAAAATGAAGTGATAAAAGAATGAAGGGAAATAAAAACTTAAAAACATACAAACTTATAAAACAGACCCTTAAAGCTAGGGTTGGTAATCAGATTTACATACACTTTTTGTCATACTGGTTAAAATGATCTTTATGTCCTGATGGCAATCAATACATGATGTGTTCCTAAAAAAGAGTGAAAAAAAACTGCTATCTACAGCCGGAGTAAACCTGGGAAAACACTAACCAATCACCGTTTTTTGGCTCCCCAAATTTTAAACCAATCAAATCCCCTCCAGCCGTTCTGCCCTCCTCCTGCGCGTACATTTCCCCGGCGTGAACTCCTCCGAGTCCCCGTCTGCTGCCTCTACTTCCCCTGTCTCTATTTACTGCCCCTCTCGCTCGTCCTCGGGCCTGTCCCCTCTGACCCGATGAGGTGCTTTGCTCAGGACTGTAGTCCGGATCAGAGTCTAAAAAGCTCTCACCAACAAGCAGAATAATTAATGACGTTCAGTAAGTCCTACAGAAAATATATATTTATTGTAGCGTCCGTCCGGACGCTGTAGTGATGACGAGCTGATTCGTGAACACGTTGAGCTTTAATAACCGGTCACTGTCGGCCGTGATCACGCCAACCAACAAAGCAACAATCAATGTTTGAATGAATGAAGAACTTCTCCTCCTGTTAACAAACAGTAGAGCTGTTACAGTATTATATGTGTTATAACTTAACTCCTGATATCGTGTCACTGGTACAACTGGATAATGCTAGCATGATAGTTGTGAGTACTAACAGCAGCCATGTTTGTTTGTGTTTTTAACTTTCACTATGATAATGTTTTGGTGAGGACCGGTTTTGAATCAGTCACCATCATATGGTCGAGAATCAGCGGCGCTCGTGCATGTGAGCGGGGGGGGCGTCGTTTTGGAGGAGCTCCGAGGGAGGAGGGGAGGGGTTAGACGGAGTCATGAGGAAAAGCTACATTCAAATTCATGCTGGTTTTCCGAGACTACCAACCCTAGCTTTAAAATCAGAGCTCAAATTAAATAAAATCACACAATAAAAGCTTTCCTGTAAAGATGTGTCTTGAGTAATGAAAAGAGAGCATAACATTTTTTTTTTACAAGATACTCAACAAAGAGTTAACCCTTTATCCACAGGGGGTGCAAAAATCAACATTAACTTAAAGTTCCTTACAGGAGCTTTAAAAAGAGCTTTTAACTGTTTTATGGAAGAAAATTCATTTTAAACCATTTTAATTAGTTTGCTTCTAAAATTGATGAAGGACTTTGTAAAATGTCATAATTGAATTGATAATTCATATGCTGAACCCTCATGTTCTGTGAACTATGAGTCAACAAGAGGTGTTTGTTAGAAAAGGTGGGCTGAGCTTGTTAACAGAACCTCACAGCTTCATTTATGCTTCAAAAACGATTCTGTTGTGGTCACATTACTAATGCACCGAGAAAAAAAAAGCATTAAAAATTATGTCTTATCACAAATATGTTTTGTTTTTTCATGTCAGACTCACCAGAATAATAATGGCACATTATTACTGGACATTTGGTCTTTCATTTGAGGCTTCATTTATCACCTCCTTGTCATCAGGAGACATGATTTCTTCGGTGAGACACAGTGGTATTATAAAACCCAGCATAATTAGCTTTATCAGGATTCATCGCTACGCCTCTGGTTGCCCTTTGTGATGGTGCAATAAATTATCCCCTCTGATCCTGTACCCCTTAATAAACAATTTGGATGAATGTCTGGGCAGCCAATTTATAGGCATTAATTTTCATTAGAGGAATCAAGCAGCTCCTGGAATAACACCTGTGGCTAAAAGACAGGGAGACAGGGAAGATGGGGGAGGGGCAGTGTGGATGGATAATCTGTTCATGCACACACAAAAGCAATATTCTTTTAATTCCATACAGTGTGCTGTTACTCTGCACATTTTTTATTGAACAACAGAATTTTGTTAGCTTTTACTTTTTTGATTCACAGACATTTATTTGACCTTTTTCTAATTACACCTTAGGTGTAGTTTGGAAACACCTTCTCATTCAAGGGTTTGTATTTATTTTAATTCTTTTCAACACTGTAGATTAATACTGAAGACATCAAAACTATGAAAGAACATATGTGGAATTATTTGATTAATAAAAAAGTGTTAAACAAAGCAGAATATGTTTTATATTTCAGATTCTGTAAAGTAGCCCCCTTTTTCCTTCATGACAGCTTTGCACACTCTTGGTATTCTCTCAGTCTGCTTCATGAAGTGGTCTCCTGGAATGGTTTCTAATTAACATGAGTCTTGTCAAGAGTTCATTTGTAGAATGAACTTGCCTTCTTAATGTGTTAGAGACCATCAGTTGTGTTGTTCAGAGGTAGGGTTAGAACACAATGGATAGCCCTATTTGACTACTGTTGTAATCCAGATTATGGCAAAACCATATTATTTCATAGTTTAGGATGTCTTCAGTATTAATCTACAATGTTGAAAATAACTAAAATAAATAAAAAACATTGAATGAGAAAGTGTGTCCAAACTTTTGACTGGTAGTGTATATTGAATATTTTATTATTTGATATATTTTTATACTTAATTTTTATTTATACACTTTTAGAACTAAGTTTCTTGAAGTTTTCTTGTCACAGAAATTTCCTCTTCATTCCTTCCGGCCAATCAGTGAACACCTCTCTTCTTTTTGGTGTTTGACTCTCATGCCTGATTGCCTCTAAACATAAGTTTCTAAGGCATGTAATCTATCAGGGTGAACACAACCCTGACACAAACCAGCGGGTAGAACCCTCTGCTTCTCTTCATCCTCCAAATTATCCCATCTTTCAAAAAGATGTGCCATGACAACCGGTATTTTACGGAGGGCTTTACACCGACTCAGTGCTCTGTGTAAGATTTAAGTTGTCACTTATGCTCATGTTGAAACTATCTCAGCTGGTGCAACGCCTAAAGCGCTAGTAGAGTGTAAACTCTGACCTAAATTAGAAATAACATTCAAAGTAGGCTATGTTTGAACTTTTGCATGGCTGGTGCAACCCAGTGCTGAATCTGATTCTGACTGAACATTAAAAAATAAATCACCCTTTGACATGCCGTGGTAAAAAAAAAAAATGTTTTCCCTCTTATTTTTTCTGTAATAATTCCTGTTACAACATGTTGCATGAATAGTCCTTAATGCTCTTTTTTTCTGTTTTCAGCAATGTGTCTTGGAACAGCCTGGCCATCCCAGACACCCATTGTTCCCCTGATGGAGAGGGCTACCAGTGTCCTCTGGGCTTCAAATGCATGGACCTGGAGGAGCTGGGCCTCAGTCGACAGGAGCTCGGTTATAGCGGCTTCAATGAACTGGGTACAGTGAATGCTATTCCCGGACACAAACACATCACTCTGAAGTCCCCTGAGGGGCTTTACATTCAAAAAACAATCTTATCCCTTGCTGTGTCACGTCACTATTATATGTTGTTGTACTTATGTGAAAAGAAAACATGTAAAAAGAACATGTTTTTCTCTTCACCATAAAGGTGTATCGTCTTCCTTTTACAAATCTCAGGAACATTCTGTAGTGAGAAAGTGAGAGCTGAAAGAGCCTTGCGTATAACAGCTTTTAGTGTAAAGCTGTGGCATTCAGCAGCATCCTGCACGCTTATCAGCTGAACAGTGCTCAAATCCAGTGTCAGTGCACAGTGCAGTGTCCCTAATCCGCAGATAGCTGTGAAGGAGAACGAGAGCTTCAAGGTAAACAGTGCTTTAGAGGACATTACATACTTGAATTTGGCGTTGTCATTGCAACAGGCAACATGAATCCTTTCCATATGAATGGATTAGATCATCATGTTTTCCTTCTCCCTTCCTTAATGAGTTTATGGAGGATTCAGGAGCACAATTTTATCAACATTCAGATGCAAATATATATATTTTTTTGGGCTTTCACACCTTTTATTTAGAGATTTGATTTTGATTTGATGTCTTTATTTCGAACATGTAAAAGTAAAATAGAAAAAAACAACAACATACAAGTAGAAAAGAAGAAATAGTTATACAAAAGAAACAAAATCAATCACTTCCATTAACAAGCACTGAAACATTTTACCTTACATGTGCGAAAAAGGAGTAGGAAGAAGTTAAAACGTATCTAATCCTACCCCTTCATTCACTATTATCTGGCATTATACTAGTACACTCCCACAAGTCAGATCTTCATATTTACACGACAATCAGAAGTAAACCCCTCGTGATTATCAACACTTCCTCCTTGTACCTCCATGAAAATCATTTCTTTATACCTCTTCTTAAACTGGATTATGTTCTGATTGCTGTAACTCCATATTGAGACTGTTCCACAGTTTTACAACACAGATTAAAATACAAAAACTTCTCCTTGTGGTCCGAACACTCACCATCTTGAATCTTAACATCCCATAGATAGAGGATGGGATAATGGATAGAGCAGGAAACCAGGAGAGAGAGTGGGGGAATGACATGCAGGAAAGGGGCCACAGGCTGGAATCAAACCTGGGCCGCCTGCTATATTGGTGCACAACTAGATATGCCAAATCTGCATCCAGGCACAAGCATTTTTTACACACATACAGTAATTCAGCCCATATTCATTACTATAAATGATAATCTTACAGCAATGATATCATGTGCTTAATATGGCTGACTGTTACTGATCTGCCAGCTGTCAGTCAGCTGCTCCTGACAGCTGCTGTCAGCTGCTGGCCACTCTCAAACTGATACAGATACAAGTAAATACTTGTCTATCGGGCTTTTAAATCACACGGCTCACTCCCGGTGTTACCAGACTTTGAAAATAAAACAGAGTGATGAGTCTTTCCTCATCTAATCATCTTTGGCCCGAGTGTTTTAAAGTACAGACAGTTAATTTGCAGAGAGCAGCCACGAGTTTCATTTTGTAGTTTGGCCACCGCACAGTATTTTGGTTAATTAACTACATCTGACCAAATTTGTCAGTGACAGTGACAAAGACACGCATTAAAGATAATTTCATCAGATTAATGAGGCTGCCAAATAGTTACAGCTCTTAGTCTTGTCAGTGCAGAGAGGAATGGAGCAGTGAGGATACTGGGGGTGGTATATTTTTCATCCTGTGCGCAGTCAGTAGACAAAAAGAGACTTTTTCACTTACAGTCTGTTCTTCTCCTCTCTACTGTACATCTCCCTCATGATCCTGTGTCCCTCTTTGTTTAGGTACAAGCATCTTCACCGTGTACGAGGCTGCATCACAGGAAGGCTGGGTGTTTCTCATGTACAGAGCCATCGACAGCTTCCCTCGCTGGCGCTCCTACTTCTACTTTATAACTCTCATTTTCTTCTTGGCATGGCTCGTCAAGGTTAGAGCGAGTCTCTCTTTACTGCACTTTTACAGAATGCTCTCAGCTCCCCCTGGCATGGCTGCAGGCTGTAGCAGAACACATAAAAGGTTTTGGTTAATTGACATAACCTAATCCTTCACCTACAGACATTACCATTTCCCCTTGTTAGTCGAATGTTCTCCAGCTAATGAGAAAATGAATGTCGTGTCATGGATACTGAGGGAAGTCAAGAGGCACACCCGCACTTGGTCATTTATTTTTAATTGTCACAATGCTCTTTCCCTCTCTCTCTGTTTCTGTTTTACTCTCTCATTATCCTTTCTCTTTTACAGAATGTGTTCATCGCAGTCATCATCGAGACATTTGCAGAAATCAGGGTGCAATTCCAGCAGATGTGGGGGTCAAGGAGCAGCACCACCTCTACTGCTACAACACAGGTAACAACCATCACTCTCATGAGCACAAGATGACAAAGTAGTGCCGCTTGGACAACATAATGTGGAGTCTATACCGTACCTTACACTTCACTTTCTTTAAAAAGCCAGTTGTGGTGCAGCGAGCACAAAATCTGTTATATCATCAAGGTTCAGCGCATCAATGTTGCATGAATTCAGAAAATCAAAGGAATGAACACAAACACTTTTTGACAGGGATGACTTTCTTAAGCTTTGCAGGAGTGCATGGTCATCAATAAATACCTCCACTTTCATTAAAACTAGCTGCCTAAGGAGTCCGCGGAACATCAGATGTCTGTTTTTTTTTATAAACTTTGAATTTGAGTCAAGAAATAATGAAATAATATATCATATAATGGGTTTCAGTAAAGCAGAAGAGGCAGATTAATTCATAAAACTGATGAGTGTTTTTGGTTTGATGCTTGGTCAGTTCTGTTTAGTATTTTGTGTCTCTATTGAAAGATGACTCTTCTATTTATCAGACCTCTTCGGGGATCTCTTGGAATGACTGTAGGCTGGTTTTTAGAGCATTTTGTGGGTGTGGCTTCAAAACCAAAGCAAAATATATCATAATCAGCACTTTACCTGTGGTATTAGATCTTGATAAAGTGGCGTTGCTTGCTGAACGACAGACTTGGTAATCCCAAATATGTGCTGAAGTTTGATGTGGGGATGTTTGCTTCAGCCCCTTATTTCTATGGTGTTCAACTTCCACCTCTTAAAGGTACAGTGTGTAGAAATGGGAGTATTTAGCTATACATAGGAGCAGCTTCTTCCCTCAGGCCGTATCCCTCCTGAACAATCAACAGTAAACCACTAAAGACTCCTGTGATATATCACATACATGTGCAATACTTTGATTTCCAGTGCAATACCTCAATAACCATGTGCAATATTGTAATTTAATCCATAACATAATTTATTATAATATTCATCTGCTAGAATGTGCACTCTGGCTTAGGTAACCACGCCAGATTTAACTTATTTCATGCCTTTTAAAAGTACTTCTACACCTTTCTTTGTACAGATAGTATTTTTATTTAGATTTTTAGATTAGATTTTAGGTTTCTACATTTATAGTCTTTACCGTCTTGTTGTCAAGTACTAGTGTTCCAGTCAAATTCATTGTTTGTGCGAGTTCACTTGGCAATAAAGCTGTCTTGAATCTTGAATCTTGAATGTAGCAAGCATATTCCAGTTTGAAACGTTCCTTTGCTCACCCCTCCCATTGGAGAATTGACAGTGGCCTTTGAGGACAAGAAGCTCCTGTGATGCATGAAAACTATGATCCTCCATCGGTCAAGTTTTTACCATCAATACAAATTATTTTGCATGCAACAACCACTCTTCTTCTTCTTCTTCTTCTTCGTCTTCGTCTTTGTCTTCGTCTTCTACTTCTTCTACTTCTTCTACTTCTTCTACTTCTACTCCTTCTTCTTCTACTCCTTCTCCTTCTCTACTTCTACTCCTTCTCCTTCTACTCCTTCTACTCCTTCTCCTTCTACTCCTTCTCCATCTACTCCTTCTACTCCTCCTTCTACTCCTTCTCCTTCTTCTTCTTCTCCTTCTAACTGTTGCATTCACCAACTAAAAATGCGTGTGTAACTATTTTGTCCGTCCTGTGCCAGATGGCGGCCTCTGGGGAAGAGAACCTGCTCCATATAGAAATATAAAAGTTAACAAGAATAAAAAAATTTTTAATTCAGGTGATTTTACTCTCATTTAAACATACTGACGCATACTACCTTCCATTTCTACCAAGTCTGTTAAATCCTGCTTCGTACTACAAACTGCTGCTTTAAGTATTTTTCCTTCATCCTCTTGAATTTGGGAACATATAGTCCAACACAGCAGCTATAGAACACAGGAAAAGCCAAACTCATGTGATAGTTGTCTGGGGAAGCAATTTAGATGGAAGTTTCTTGGCCTTGAAGGGACTGGAAAAAGACTGAGAGAGGGGAGGCAGGGTCTTGCCAAGGCTCGGCCTTTGCTGAGCCACCCAGTCCTCATATAACCTCAGTAAGAACTGCCTTTCTTTGTGTTCCAGGCAATATGTCAAGCAAGTTAAAGGAAACTTTATTTTATGTGCATACCCTGATTCTGTTTGTGTTTTTAATAGAAAGACTCACACAGTGCAGCCAAGTGGTGGAGAGTTTCAGCACAAGTGACTCCATATTGCATCACGGTCTTTTGATTATTGTTCGGTTCTTCTTGCCGACTTTTTCTCGGCTGTTTCACACAGAACTTGTGGTAATGGTCTGATAAAGCAACTCCAAGTTTGATATATTATTATATTATCCAGCCCCATTAGTGGTTGGTTGCCCAGCTATGGGTCGGAGCGAGTTACATTCTCTTTTAAGGCACCGATTTTTCTTTTCACTAGAAAGGTTAGGATGAAGCAACAGACTGACAAGCGGAAAAGTTCACAACCAACAGAACCAAACTGTTCTGGCAAAGAGCGAGCTGAGCCTTGAGGGAAAGTTCTTTGATTCACCAGTCAGTCAGCTCATGTTCAAACCATCCTCAAAGGTCACGAGCTCTGGGCAATGACCGAAATGTGATCAAAGATACAAGTTGCCAAAATAAGTTAATGTCACAGGAGGGGGCAAGGTAAAGAGGGTGGACATCTGGAGAGAGTTTAAAGAAGAATTGCTTGTTTCTGGTGTTGAAAGGACACATTTCAGGTAGTTTTGGCACCTTATCAGGATGCTACCCCGATAGATCTTTTTGGAGATATTCTGGGAGTAACTGTGGAGACCCTCGGGCAGACCCAGAATATCCCCCCTGGATCCACCTGGAAGAGCCGGAGTGTGAGGCTTTGAAGAAGAATCTTGGCTGCCTGGCATAGCCTTACTTTGCTCACTCTTTCATAGCCTTAGTACATGTTAGGAGCCATGTTTGTAGAGTGTTGAAATTGAATGGTAAGAATTTAGTTTACATGTTTTAGTTTTAAGCCTGTAAAAATTCAGTTTTTCTAACAGAGGTGTTGAAAATTAAGTAACAAGATCAATCAATCAATCAATCTTGATTCATGTAGCGCCAAATCACAACAAATATAATCTCAAGACTCTTTACTAACAGAGCAGGTCTAGACCGTACTCTATGTTATACTATTAACAAAGACCCAACATCAAGACAGGATAAGATCCAGTCCCATCTTACAGACAGGACTCAGCCTGATCTCATCTTAATCCACCATGAACAGAGCACTTCACTGCATTTAGCAAGTTACAGCGGCAAGGACAAACTTCCTTTAACCGGCAGAAACCTCCAGTAGAACCAGACTCATGTTAGACAGACATCTGCCTCAACCGAGTTGGGGTTGGTAAGAGGGATAGAGGAGATGAAGAGAGAGAGAGATGATAGTGATGAGACGGATAGTAGTAGTTGTAGCAGCTGGAGTCTGGAACCTACAAGACAAGGGAGGTCAGGGACTTCAGGAAGGTCTATTGTTATTAACTTTAATGGGACTAGGAGAGTTAAAGTGATCGGGATCGTTACCTTGGAAAGTTCTTTGTGTTAATATTTGTGCAGATTTCTCTCCTATCATTGCCTGTGAATTATTGGATCAGGCTACAGAGGGATACACACTAGAGGGACATAATAAGGAATATTTACAGATTTAGTGTAGTGAGACATTTGATTTAATGAAGAAGTGATGTGAGCAAAAGCAAAGCAGTGATAATAGAAAGGTTTGACTGCTTTTGGAGACTCATTATAAGAATGTGTGCAGATTTCTCACCATAATTAAGTCTAGACAGCACCGATTTGTGTTGGTGATTTTTATCGGCTTGACATTTTTCAGGTTTGAACGTTCAGTTATCTTACAAATGCCCTTTCAGGTATGAAAGGAGTCCTGTCTCTGGTCTTGATTTTTGTGCCGTTGTTTTTTCTGCGACAGATATTTGATTACCTCTTCCCCTCGTTCGCTAGACTACTCCGGATCGACAAAATGGGTCAGGAAGCAGAGAGAATCGAGAGAAAGGGAGCAAAGATTTAGCAAAATTACACATTACATATCACATTATGAATGACAAGCAGCTTCAGAGCTTCATGACTTTAAATCTCACAGGAGAACTATTTGAACACAAGTAAATTGCAGATGATTGATGGAGGCATGGATTTGTATTTTGCATCTGTTTGGTTAATCAAAAAGACAGATATCTGACATTTTTAGACATAATGGAGTTGGCCTGACAGGCAGCAATCTGTATCACTGCAGTTATTCCCCCTCAGTCCTGAAATGATGCATCTTGGCAAGTCAAAAAACTGGATCTCCCGTTCATTCAGTCACGATGCAAAACAGGCTGGTGCCACTGGCATGCATACTCATCTGTAACCTTGAAAACAATTAACCTTTCTTCCCATTATCAAAATTAATTGTAATCACATCGCCATGCCCCAATCTTTATCTTAGAGGGGGGAAAACTAATTAGCTATGGTGTAACACTTAACCGTCAATCACAGAGGCTGAAACAACATGCTCCCTGCTTCCCGTTCCCCCAGAGAGGGAGGCTGCTATAAGGGGGCCCCTGGGAGACACAACCCATGTCACATTCTTTATCCTCCACTTCGCTATACAGCCTCCAGATGAGTGAATATTTTAGAGGAGATTAGGCTGCAAAGCGTTGCTGTGTTGATACAATGGAAATTAATGAATACAGAATCGTTTTACAGGGTTAGGATGATTTTTCTCAGATTCTGATGAGTGGAGCGTCATTTAAAGTCAACTGGGAGTTTCATCACATTAAGGTCTGCTTTGGTATTTTTGAAAGCTGAACAATACAAACCCTTTGTGTTTGAGATGAGAGTTGGCGATATCATTTATTTATGTTATTGTTGTAAGAAGCTTTGAGATTTTTGCAAAAGGGTTGTATCCCTTAAAGTATTGACCCGATCCAATAGATAAATCCGATTTGATTACTCCTGAACAGCTGTGCCAAGGTGCCACAATCAGGTCAAAAATTCAATCCATTGGGCGCCAGTGGCCTAGCGGTCTTAGTGAACCCCACACACAGAGGCTATAGTCATTGCAGAGGTCACTTGTTAGACTTCCAACCCGGACCAGCAGCTGCATGTCTTCCCCCACTCTCTGCTCCCAATATTCCCTGTCTCTCTCCAGGTGTCCAATCGATAAAGGTGAAAAAGCCTTAAAAAAAAGTTATATTTTTGGGCATTTTTGCCTTTATTGACAGGAAAGCTGGAGAGAGACAGGAAATGCGGGGAGTAGAGAGTGGGGGAAGACATGCAGCAAATGGTCGACTGGCTGGGAGTTGAACCAGCGACCTCTGCGACAAGGACTATAGCCTCTATACGTGGGACGCTTAGACCGCTAGGCCACCAGAGACCCAATAGCCTAGTATTTTAAGCATTTGCAATGTTATATATAGAGGCTACAGTATTAGTCCTGCTGGCCGCTGGTTCAACTCCCAACCTCGACCCTTACAACGGATAGGACAGTGGAAGTAAGACAGGAATTTCGGGGAGCAGAGAGCGAGGGAAGACATGCAGCAAATGGACAAGGCCGGAGTCGAACCAGCAACCACTGCAACAAGGACCATAGCCTCTGTATATGGGGCGTGCGCCTTGACCGCTTGGCCAATGTTGCCCCTAAAAATATAACTTAAAAAAAATTATCAATCTAGATTCAAACTTGATAACTGCAAAATCTATGACATTTCCAGGCTGAAGTTTGTGCTTTTCTTTTTGCAGTTGAACATATTTGCATGCTAACATCCTAAACCAATATGTTGATGGTTGTAAACGATTTGTCTGCATATCTTAGCATATTAGCATTGTCATATTATGCTCATTAGTGTGCCAGCATTAGCAGTCAGATCAGTGCTCTGCTGTGCCTGAGTACAGTCTAACTGGGACGCTAATTGCTTTGGATTTTCAGTCTTGTTAGCGTATTAGCATGGTTATGGTTATACGTTGAAGAAGACAAGGGGGATATTGTGGTTGTAGAAGCAATGCGTGATATGATTAAGGACAGGTTCCCCTGTTGGAAAATGAGGCATCCCAAGTAAGAAAAGTAGAACTTAGCCTTTGCTTTTTAATACAGACTCTTGCATGACTAATATTTAATTCTGGAAACAGTTGTTAATGGTTTGTTCTCATCATTAAGTGGTTGCCTTCATGTTTTTTTTTTTTTGAAGAATTACCATCACTGATCAGTGAAGCAGCAGTCTTGTTACTTTAAACATCTCTGTCGTGGTATTTGTTTGTTTATATTTGAGCTATTAACTCCTAAGGCCTACATTCAGTGTTTAGTATCCACCATGCTGTGTCTGTGAGTGTGTGGGTAAGAAACTCTCAGTATGACGCCCTATGCCATTTTCTCTTTTTTTTTCCCGGCCACAGATGTTTCATGGAGATGTAGCCAAAGGGTAGATGTGTGTGTCTCAGATTTGTCTAGCACTTTGAATTGTGTGCAAGGATTTTTTCTGCTGTGTTCTGCCCCTCATGTGGTGTCCTTGTGCCACAGATGTTCCATGAAGACGCTGCTGGGGGATGGCAGCTTGTAGCTGTGGACGTCAACAAACCACATGGCCGAGCGCCTGCCTGCCTCCAGGTAAACACACCACATAATTAATATGCTGCTGATGCTGCTGGTGTTAAGTGTTTCTCCTTCTCCCACACACACAGACACAGACACACAGACACAGACACACAAAGATCTAGGAATATATCTTCATTTTATATGGAACTTGACACACGCACTAACATAATTCTGAACTTACCTGAATAACAGATTCCAAGCTGTGTTTATGTGTGTGTGTGTCACACTCCATTTGTATTCAAATGTCTCCCTTGATGTCCAAATGCTTTGTATAAACAGAGAATCAGTAAAGCTCATCCATTTAACAAGAGCCACAGATGCATGCACTGTCACCTTATTATCTCCACATTTGTCTGTGTCAAACCGCTAAATGATGGGATTTTAAACGAGGGGAGGCTCGCGTTTGATGTGTAGAACCGCACTAATGATGTTGCTTCAGCAATAGATGAGTTTTAAATGACGTCGACATGATGGACGCCGCTGCTGCTTTCGTGGTCAGTGTGATCAAAACGGTTGGGCTTTAAAGATAAGCCGAAAGCAGCGGGCGTTACTTACAGCTGGTGCACTGTTGATAGCGGTGAGGAGTAAAAACGGCTGAGCCCTCGCTGCGAGAGACCGCCAGTAGAGTCTACGACTATGAGAGGGAGGATGCCTGTCAACAAAACGTCATGTAGAAAGCACTGTTCCAGATACACGAAAACAAAGCGTGGAAAAGAAATCAAAATAGAAAAGTGGGGTAAAGTAGGATGGAAGGAGGGAAAAGAACGTGAAATATGCAGTACTCCCATTAAAGCAGCATGTCCCCTAGAGCCTCATCATCAGTTGGAGGCAAGATTTAGAAAGAGGGATAACCAGAGGGATAAACACGGCTGACTTCCCTCTGAGCCCTGTGCTCCATAACGTGGAACACCAAAAGACTTCTTCATCTGCTTCATTCTCTCACAGAAAAACAGCTTTTACTGTGGCTCTGTAACAAGAAGGACAACACTTCTGACAGTCAAAAGAAGGGTTAACAGATGGACAGAGAGAAGAACCGGGTCGTGCTCGGACCATAAGAGTGGTGTGTTAAAAAGTTGCAGCTCCAGATAGAGATTCCTGGTTTGGATTCAGCCCCCTGGTTTTTCAAAGTGATGCTTATGTGGAGTAACCCTAAAGCTGCATTATTTCTCATGGCCAGTAGGGGGCTACCACAATGAGTCGGATTGCACAAAATCAGACAAGAAATTTAGCCTACTTCTCATTAGATTCATCACCTCTGTTAACTTTTACTGAATGTCCCATGGGCCCAGTTCATGGCCCATTTATAGAAAAATAGATGTTTAGCTGGGTTAGCTTTTGGGCACGGCTCCATGTGATGGACAAGTTGCTTCCATGGGGGCTTGTCAATCAGGATAGAGGAGTTACAACCTGTTTCCACCATAGATGGGATAAAAACATGGACAGCACAACAGCTCCCCTAAGTGAAGTCAAAACTTTAGAGCTCCCCCTGGTGACTGGCTGCCATATAGATCTAAAGTCCCACCTTCTCCATTATAACAGATGAACATGGGTCAAATTAGAAAGTTAAAAGACACGTTAGATAACTTTTACTGAAACGCGATTTCTGTCATAGCAGTTATTTCTTAGTTCTTTTTTTTTCTGAGAATGGAAAGTTTTAATTAGTTATTTAATGCTAAACAGAAGGGATGTGATGTCATGATTGACAGCTCTGTAGAGGTTGTAGAGGCAGATTATGAATGAGTTTGTTTATGTGGTACGTGTGTCAGTATTAAAGGTCACACAGGGTTATTGGCAGTCATTTCTGCAATGTAATGTTTGTAGCATTTTTAGTTTTGTATTTTGTGTATATTTTGTATGTTATGTTTGTTTTATGTGGATCCCAGGAAGGAATAGCTGCTGTGTTAGTGGCAGCTAATGGGGATCTGAATAAAGAATGAATGAATAGGAATTTCTATTTAAGGTAGGAACCCTTTGTTATGTGGTGTTCCACCTTTCCAAGTGGAACCCCTGACCACACAGCAAAGGTTCCCACCTTAAATGACCCCCAATAACCTTGTATGATCTTTAATACAGACACATGTACCACATAAACAAACACATTCAGAATCTGCCTCTACATTGTGCTCATGCAATGATCTTGACAAGATTAGCAGAGAAGGAATTGTGTAATGAACACTAACAAAAGATTCATTGAACTTCCTTGAACACAAGAAGGTCTTTCACTTTTATATCAGGAAGTGAAATGTGTGTTTTCGTTATCAGAAGGGGTTTGACATCACACCAATGGCTTCAGCAGCTTCCTGGCATGCTCCATAATATGTCACCTGTGCAATATGTAAGCGCTCATAAAGACGGTATTTTGGTTTCAATGTTTTAGAATGGGAGGAGATGGAGGCGTGCCGTCCATATTTATATACAGGCAATGGTATCCACCATGTCATCCAATATAGTTGCTTCTGGTTCCAATAAAACAAGATGTTAAAGCTTTTAAATTGGACATCTCATTGGCTCATTCTTCTCTGTGATCCAGTCTATGGTTCAAGCTCAGGGTCATTGAGTATTACTCCATGTAAGGGACATCATTTAGCTGTTTGGTTGGTAAAAGTTAAGCCAGAAAAGATGCATCCATTCTAACTTGTAAGAGCTATAAAACCATCTTGAAACACTTTGCAGGGTTATGTCACAGTGGCACTTTACCCACACCAGTTCAGTTGATTTTTTTATACCACTGCACTTTTTTTTAGTCTGCACGGTGCCTTGAGGATGCAGACTTTGTGATCACGACTTCCTATGAGACGGACAGAGTCGCAGAGTGTTTTAGAGGGTCAGAGTGTAGAACAACTCACACCTCCATCACATGGACTGTTTCAGCTCGGGGCAATGGTCCAGAAATTGTGATAGATGTCTCCTGTCAAACGCAGTCTGACACATGAAAGCCCCACAGAAAGTGAAATAGTGGAGAGAAACACAGAGGGCAATTCTCTGCTGAACATTCATCCTTCACAACAATCTGAGCAGAGGGAGTTGCTGTGTTGCTATTGGCTATTAGTACCAATTCAAGCCATGTCTTTCCAATTTGAGCCAATCACAACAACTTGACCAACAACAAATTTGACCAATCAATCATTTCAGCTGCATTAACTCTCCCAATTCACTTCTTTAAATCCACTATAATTTTCAAAAGGGTCAGTTCAGTCTACCTTTAAAACCTCCAGAACACTACATGCAATAGACTTGCTCCTTTGCTTCAAAGCAGACAGCTGTGTCATGCTGCCAGAGCTCAGTTGTAGACTGTCTCTTGTTGCTGAGTTACCTCATCTGGCCTTGAACTACAGTGTCTCTAAGGAGACTCTTCACAGTGAAACCATGACAATACATCCATCCCTTGATGTCTTTCTGATTAACTATCCATGTTCCTGTGTTAGCCGTACATTTAGCCACTTCTTGCTGCCTTTTGTTGACTCCATTTGCCACTGGTCTTTTTACTAACTTTGCACCAACCAGAGGCTTTGCTATAAATCTGAGTGCATTTCAATCTTGAAAGAGTGTCTGTACACACCCGCCTCTGATCAATGGTTTTATACTGGTGCAGCCCCCAAAATGACACGTAGAATAGCTGAAATGTAAAATACAACCTGTAGATTCATCTCAACTCATAAAGATAGCATTTTAATGTCAATGTATAGTGAGGAAAAAACATTTCATGTCAAGTTACTCCAGCTTCATTTGATTTTTCCCAATTTCTTCAGGGTCTTGACACAGAAATTGAGAATGTCAGCAGTTGAAAACAGCTAGATCAGCCAATACAGTGCTTCATAGGAGCAAGTGTTCTAGTCCTTCACAGTCAATGTGCAATTTATTACACAGGAGGGAAACATTGCAACTTGCATTCAACTTTTGTAAAAGATACCTCAATAAATTGGGCGTGTAAAGCAGAAACAGTCACAGCAAAAGCCTGCAAACTTCTGTGACTGATTGTAGGATCGGTGATACAAGGTAATAAAGTGGGAGGTACTATAAGATAATAAGTAGCGATGTAAGGATACAATCAACCCACGATTCCACGATGTGGAAGTGTTGAAAACTGCAGTTCATTGAGTGTCCGCTTGACGCTGACTCTGGAAGTACCGGAAGTACCGGAAGTAACGGAAGTAACGGAAGTACTGGAAACCACATAATAACCACCACAAATTCAAAAAAGACAATAATTAGAGCAGAAAAAAACGTGTTTACAGCCTGGTTCAAAATACGAAGTAGTCTGGATAGCTCATTTCTTGATCGACACTCTGTACGGGGGTGTTTTCATACGTGGCAATTTTATAGATATTAAGATTACGAGTTTTCCATTATGAGAGGCACAGCTGACTTGATTGACAGGCGGGAACACTGTAGCTGTTGGCTAAGAGGCTCAAAGCCCGCCTCTTCACCTCAGCAGAAACGACGATTGGCTTCAAAACAGCGCTCCAGAAACAGATGGGTGACGATACTAGTTCCATTATTTATGCAGTCTATGGTTTTAAGCCTAGCTGGAGATTTTGCAATGCACTTCCTGGAAAGCCAAAGCAGGCTGCTTAGCTAAACTGGGAGAAATTTAAAAAGCAGAGCCTATAGCGCCAAGTAAAACAGTACATTAGGTAATGAATGGTTAAAATCTATGATGGGTGTTCCTGACTAAAATTAATGACTTAACATCTGTAGTTCCTGGACATAAACTGTATTTTTTATTGTCAATAGCAGAGTATTTATCGATATTCTTGGACTCCATTAACCAGTACATTCATGCTAACTGCAGCTCTTGAGGTCCGATTATGATGAAATTACTTGAATTTCACAGCCACAGTTAAAGTTTCAACTGGGCGAGTATTTGGCACTAAGAAATTCCACTGCTTTTTACTTTTGTTTTTATTTAAATTTCATCCCACTGGAGGCTCTGAAGTGTCAAACACGCGGCAAATAACAATCAAGCAGTGTAAAAGTTGAATAGGACTCAGAGTGACTTTGACACGCATCACATAGTACTTGGTTTCAAAGATTATCCATTGTTTTCAGTCACCGCTCACCCACTGACAGCACTTCACGACATGTTAAGCCATCAAGGCTTTTAAAAATGTTTTAAACTTTTCTGATGGTGTCGGGAAACCGGCTGTTCAATCCAAACCACAAAAGGCCTCATCACGGATCACGAGGGATAAGAAGTGTAGCAGGGTATTTTGTTTTAAAGAATTACAGTAGGAAACAAAATTATCCAGCTTATTTAAAATTATCTTTTACTAAAGGTTCTTTTCATTTTACAACAACATGACAAGGACTGTTTTTAATTTGCTTTGATAGGCTCTAAAAAGAAACATGAAAAGACAGCAAATGTCGCTCCATCTGAGACTTAAGAGAACATTTGTGCTGCAGATGGTTCTTTTATTATCTGAATTTTTTCAACACGTTTTTTTTCTTTTTCAACTTTCAAACCAGTTTGGATGTCTGCAAAAATAAATCCTACCTTTAATATTAACCAGATGAAACCATCATATCAATGTAAAACCATCAAACTAGAATCATACAAGGCAAAGAAGCCAGGAGCCAGATTATAATAAGCCACAGTCAGAGGTATCATAACTCAGACTGTGAGGAGAACAGTTCATGTTGGAACCTTGAGTTTAGGTTTGTTTGAAGTGTAATCTACAAAAGGCCAGTTAGGTAATACTGATGGATGCTTTACATAGCAGCCTCTGTTGTCAGGGTATGAATGGGTTAATGTGACATGTAATGCAAGACCAGAGAAAGCACCATATAAACACAGTCCCTTTTGTGACACTGCATATGCACAAAGGATGAATTTGATTAGTTGTCTTGATCACTAGCTCTACCTGTAGAAAAAGGGCTGATGTGCTTCTGTTGTTATTTTTCAGCATTTTCTTCTCTTTGATGTAACACAGGCTTTGAGAAAGAACATCACATTACAGTGTCATCATTTCTGACTAACGATGGATATCCCATTCTCTATCCCTCCGAAAGCCTTGCCAAGCACCTTATTACATTGCTTTTTCACCCATACCAGAAAGGAGCAGAGCTGGCTGAGTAGACAGGTAGAGTGAAGACAGACAGGCAGGCGGTGGAGATCCAGCCTGCAGGCCCATCTGCGAGTGCCAGGGAAGTGAAGTGTGAGTTTCTGTTCTGCTCTGCCTGCCTTCAGAGTAATTGGCCGTCAAATGATTAAAATGTTTCAGGGCTGGCAGGTGGGCGCTATCTACAGGCGGCGTGTGTGTATGTGTGTGCGTGTGTGTGTGTTCTGTTTGTCTGCTGCCAGCTCACCCGCACATGTTCGGTGTGCCTCTTAAACCACCTGTTCATGTCTGGTCAGGCCTCTGTGTCTCAGCGTCAGTCTGTCAATCTGCCGGGTGACGTCTGTCCATTTGTGGAAGTGTGTGTGTGTATGTGTGTGTGTGTGCGTGTGCCAGTCTGGGTCTGTCTGGGTCTGCAGCAGTTGGAGGTAACACATAATTGATTGACCACCTGCTCCTTTTGGAGACAGAGAGGAGAGAGGCAACTTCCCCCTGCTAAAGGTACTACAAACCAAAAGAACCCTCAGAGCAGGGGAAACTTCTGCTCCCACTGTGGAGGACGTTTTTTTTTTTTTCTTTTTCTGCAGAAGCTGGATATAAAAAATGTTTTTCATTTTGGCTTTTGACAACATCTGTCATCCATAATCACACTGAGTGTGACAGTACGGCTGCATTGAAGGATCATTTTCACCAAAAGGGAAAAAGCTGCAAATCCTTGCAAATAATTTTGACATTTTTGCTTGAACAAAATCACAAAAAGGTGAATTCATCAACATTTTATTTATTTATCTATCTATCTATCTATCTATCTATCTATCTATCTATCTATCTATCTATCTATCTATCTATCTATCTATCTATCTATCTATCTATCTATCTATCTATCTATCTATCTATCTATCTATCTATCTATCTATCTATCTATCTATCTATCTATCTATCTATCTATCTATCTATCTATCTATCTATCTATCTATTTATTTATTGTCACAGTTAGGTTTTGGGGCTTTTTTGCCTTTATTGGATAGGAAAACTGGAGAAAGACAGTAAATGTGGGGAGTAGAGAGTGGGGGAAGACATGCAGCAAGTCATAGAGACCGAGAGTCGCACCTGCGACTGCTGCAACGAGGACTCTAGCCTCTGTATATTGGGAAAGCGCTTAGACTGCTAGGCCAACGGCACCCTGTGAAATTTTTTTTCTATAATGAATTAATTGATTAATCATTGTTAAAGCTTTAATCATAATACTGATTCATGTCCTTTATATCACTTTAAGTTTGAGAAGTTAGTTTCTGGGGGTTTTAATGTTGCAAAGGATTGTTGTCTTTTCATCACTAGCAGAGACATCATGAAGTCACACCTGGCAACAAAATACTTTATCATATTACCTTTGTTACACCTGCAAACTGATGCTATTAAATGTTATTTTGAGTTTAACATGTTAATTATTTAGCTTGAGAGGTGTTTGTAGGCAGATCTTGTTTAAAGAGATAGGCTAGCTATTTCCCCTGTCACCATTTTTTATCCCAAGCTGAGATAGCTGAAAACTGAAGGCGACCGGGCCTTTGCTGTCAGAGCCCCCCTGACTGTGGAACAGCCTGCCAGAGGAGATCAGACTTGTAGAATTAGTCCCCAATTTTATTTCAGTATAGACACCTACCTTTACATTTAAGCTTTTATTTTGTGAATTTATTAACATTTTTAACGCTTTACCTCTCTTCTTTTATTGTGTATTTTTACTGTTTTTATGATGGACTTTGTTACTCGTATTGAAAAGTGCTATACAGGGGCACTGGTGGCGCCCCACATACAGAGACTACAGTCCTCGTCGCAGGGGTCACCGGTTTGACTCCCGGCCGTGACCATTTCCTGCATGTCTTCCCCCGCTCTCCACTCCTCACGTTTCCTGTCTCTCTTCAGCTGTCCTATCGAATAAAGGCAAAAAAATATATAAAAGAAAAAAGAAAAAAAGAAAAGTGCTATACAACTAAAATTATTATTATAATTATTATTATTGCCGTTTCCTTGATCCTGCTACATAAACAATAGATAGATGCTGTAAGAAATATTATCATCAAACACCCTGCAAAATGTTAAACTGTTGCTAAAACTGAGACAACATCTTTAATACATTCATTGTTATGTAAAGTACAAAGTTCAGATGCACCGTTTCTCACTCATAGATGATACCTGGGCAGGAGGCCAGTATATTTCCGGCTGCTCTAAGTATAATGCCGACCATTTCTACATTTCTATTTATTTTTTATCCGTGTAAGATCACCATCCAAGATCAATGGTTTAGACGTTCCCTCGTTGCTCTCTGCCCCTTGTGTCTGACAACCTGCTGCCAAGGTGATCGCAGAGAGAGAGGCATATCCCTCCTGTTTATGCTTAATGGTGATGTTTAACAGAACTGGAAAAAAATAATAAAAAGTTGAGCAAATTTGAATAATTTTTGAAAAAAATCTAGTGGACTTCTGTTCAAAATTAGAATTTTCATGTTTGGAAACTTCACAGCCTTGTGTAGAATTTCAAATATGATTTTAGAATACAGAATGCAAGGAGGAATAGTCATTTGTCGCACCATTGAGGTGCCAGAACAACAGATTCATGTAATACACTTATATAATGTCTTATTTATTTCATAACACTTCATTAGCATCTCGCTGAGTGCAGTACAGACATTGTTTTGAAGGGTCCTTGGGAACTTTCCTGCCTTTCTTTGTATTTTTCTTATATTAGCCGCACGGACCAGTGAAGGTTAATGACGTGTCCTGTTCCTTTCCCTACAGACGTGCTCTGCTAATTAGCCCCCGGTGCTCCTTCATGCCGTAATTACACTGCTGATTGGAGCTATAAGCAAAAATAGAGGGTGACACTCCATACAGGTGTACCTCCACTGGAAAGAAAAAAAAGCAGTCTATAAAATCGGAAGTACTCTGAACAAAACTCAGGGAACAAAGGAGTTTCTTGATCATAGGAATGAAAGTTTTTGAATGACAACAGAGGAAAGGACTCACAAACGTTGTAGTATAGCTTTTGTAACCCAGGAGGAGAATGCGATTAATTTTGCATCACTTTATTTTTGATTAGCTGCTCTGTGCGGCTCACATCGCCCTGCACCCCCCACTCCTCCGTTCACAGAGCTAAATACAGAGTGATGGATGACCCAGCAGCTCACTGGAGAGGGATCTGAAGTCCAATGAAAGAAACACCTCTCTGACCTCTCCCTCCTGAGCAAGAGGTTATTGATTCTCTGGAACCCTCTTTTTACCCTGCCACCAATCTTCAGCCTCTGGATCTCCCCCAGTGACACTGCTTGTATCATTTTAAGCTCTCTCTCTCTCACACACACACATACACACATTCACACAGAGTGTCAAGGTTAAGGTCAGTTTGTCTGTGTGTGTGGGAGGAGAGCGATGGCACAGAGAAGAGAGGAATAGGCTGCAGAGGAGAAAAATAGGAGAGAGAGATTGGAATAACTTCGAGAGCGATTGGGTATAATAGAGAACAAATACATGCATAAGGGAAAGACAGTCCAACAACACCAGAAACATCCTCATCCACCAACCATACTCGGACTGAAATGTCTCTGTATAACTCAGATATGAGGCTCTAGGATGATTCTGTCAATCAACAGTCTTTTCTTATCTAAGATTGTCTTTTTGGATCAAATATTAAAGCACACTATGTATTTTAGAATAGAGGGAAAATCATTTACTATGCACATAATTGAGTCTTGTTTTTTAAAGGCTTTTGTATTTTGGACTTTTACAGTTAGATTGTTTATAGCTTACAAACTGAAGAAAGAAACACATGAGGCTCAGAGAAAAACACAACCTTAGTGCATACTTTTTAAAATTATCATTTATTTCTTCAAGTGTCTGAATTTTTTGCAGTGGTGTTGAGGCCCCATCCTGGAGAACACTGGGTTATTTCCTCGGTCATCCAGGATGGCTTCCTTGTGTTTAATTGTATTGCCCTAATCAGGGAAGTTTCCAGGGATTACCTATACTCCTACACTCTTAAAGCAAGGTACACACTACAAGACAATCAGGTTGATTTTGGGCCTGATGCCCCACATCCAAACAAAGTCTGCCCAGATTTGGGGTGCTGGTGGCCTAGCAGTCTAGGCGCCCTACGTATAGAGGCTACAGTCCTCGCCGCAGCAGTCGCAGGTGCAACTCTCGGCCGGTCAACTATTCACTGCATGTCTTCCCCCACTCTCTACTCCCCACATTTCCTGTCTCTCTCCAGCTTTCCTATCCAATAAAGGCAAAAATGCCCAAAAATATAACTTAATAAAAAACGAAAAAAAAGTCTGCCCTGATTTGAAATCTTAAAAACTAAATATATTCAGTATTTACGACCAGGAATCCTGTTCTGTGGATGCAACCCCGTAGACAGTCATGCTTTAGATGTTTTACAGCTCCGATCTCAGGTTGGTGTCTTTGAATCCCTCATCTCAGCCTCCTTCTGAAACGCTTTGAATCACTGTTGCCATGCAACAAAGATGTGTCTCTCTTTTTAAAGTTATATTTTTGGGGCATTTTCTCCTTTGATGGATAAAACAGCTGAAGAGAGACAGGAAATGTGGGGAGCAGAGTGTATGGGTGGACATACAGCATGTGTTCAAGGCCGGGGGTCAAACCAGAGACCGCTGCTGGGTTAGACGTGCTTAGTCGGCTAAGCCAGCAGTGCCCGTGTCCCTCTTTTTAGATGACAAATTTGCCCTTTTAAGGATTTTGAGCAAATCTCTCTGTTGATCTCACCAAACTCCCGTGTGACCTTTTGAAAAAGCCGCTCAGAGCAGCCTGCACTCAGTTCCTGGGATTACCCCAAAACACCTTGCGCTCATAATCAGAAACTTTTCCCACGGCCTAAACTATGATGATCTGTAATTAAGACATGAACCTAGATGAGCCTAAAAAATCATGTTGGGCTTTGTAGCTGCAGGTAGCATTTTGACATTTCAGTTTGGCACATTTTCTTTTATTGGAACTCCAGAGTACACTCAACTTTTTTATGCAGCCCTTAGGAAATTAGCATGGTACATCGTGTAGACAGTTTTTTGTGTTATTTTTGTAGTAATGGAGCGTCTGTATAATTCATCCATTCATTTTTGTGGTTAAAGTAGATGTGGTAAGCAGAGACCAAAAAAGTTAAATAATTCATGCCACCCTGCTCCTGTTTCTGTTTGACATCTCTGTGCACATCACTTTCAGATCACAGGTGCAAACAAGTCTGCAGTTAGGTAACACATCCTCAGAGTCAGAGCCTTTTTTTTTAAGAAAGAACAGCAGTGGATAATAGTTAATGAGCACCATTGTTTGTTATGTCTTGACTGCAATCAGCTGGATGCACGTATAGTGATGTACGCTGTAGTGAAATCAAGGAAAAGCCAATAAGGGGTACGCAGGCAGGAACTCAGAGGTGGCAGAAGCACGGGGGGGTTATTAAGAGTAGGAGGCTTCCGACAGGCAGACCATCATGTTTTATTAAGACCTGTTTTCCAGCCAGACCCATGAGTCAGCCCACTCTAGTCGGGGCTAGATAAGCCAAGGTGGCTGCCACTTCACTAGATCCCCAACCCAGCAAGATTTAACACACCCACTCCTTCAGCACAAACCACGAGTTAGCTGTGTGTTGTTTTTTTTGCCATGATTTGACAGTAGATTTCTGAATAAGTCTTCCTTGTTTTGTTCGGAGTTGTTTACCATCCAAATGCCAGAATCTAGACACTCTTATTATCACCACTTGTCAACAAACACCAGTGAAGAGACAAGTCAAGTGAAGCAGTCTGTAATCCCACTCAGTTTCTTCCTAATCTCGGTAAACATGAGGGAGAGAAAACTGTAGCAGGAGACGTTTGCCAGAACAAGGCCCAGTCTGTTGGTGACAATTCCTGTGTGAATGCTGCTACATCCTGCCAGCTCTGTGCACATGTGCCACACTCCTCTCATGTACCGGCGGAAAGAAGCATTTGTCCTTCTTGGCAGAGCGAGAGAACAGACGGAGGGTGAGGAAGGAAGCAGTCATTGGTCTGTCAGTCTGCCTCTCGGTCCTGGTGGTGTTACAGTCGCTGCCACTGGAGATGCTCCAGGTATGATGCATATCAGTCCCCCCTCAACCTCTTCCAGATGACCAACTCTTTATTGACAGCTGATCATGTTGGGACTTGTTGCTTGGACCGTCTCACCTCTTCTGTTAGATTGCTGTGTATCTCAGCCTTTATAGAGTCAAGCTTTGCTTCACTGTTTAAATTGACTGGGCATAAATTGAGTGATAAAGAACACAAGGACCCAGACAAGAGACAGTGGGCGTGATGAAAAGAGACAAGGGTGTTTGTTTCTTTCTATTGCTGTTGTTCCTCTATATGTATATTTTTTATATAAGAAAGCATTCAAAAATTGCACTCTCCCCAAATACCAATATACATGTCACTTAAAGTTATGTCTTTTCTCCTACGGCACTATTTGAGCAGACTATTTTTTTATGCATACTTTTTTTGCACTCAAGAAAAGTGTTGAGTACATGCTGCATTTTTCAGAATGCACTTTGACACATTTGGGGACTGAGAACTGAAACCATGCATGTCAAAGAATGTCAGAGTATAGCTTGGGTGGCTATCGCTTGGTGATAGAAGTGGTCATACCTCAGTCCAAGGTTGGCGGTTGAATCACCAGCTCCTGCAGTCCGCTCACTAAAGCGTCTCTTGGAAAGACACTGAACACAAATGACTCTCAGTGGCTTAGCCAGTTGCATATGAATGTGTTATGTGATTTCAATCAGGAGGGACAGAGTTTGAAGATTAAAGGTTATTTATTACAACTTAATGAGTAATGAAACTTTGACATAAATCTTTGGCGTAAGGACTCTAATTTGTGAGTGTCGGATATGTGAATTTGGCAGCAGAAGAAATCCCCCTAGAGTCCAGACACTGGTGGTGATGGTTGATAATTTCTAGGAATTGAAGACTTGCAGAGACCAGGTGGAGATGGGGAGGTGGAGGGGTGTGCACCATCAATGCAAGAAGGAACTAGCTGGAGAGAGAGAGACACATTTAAAAAGACAACAGAAAGTTGATAGGCTGACAATAAGGGCGTGCCACTGAGCTATTGGATGACAGCCGCCGCTGATTAACCAATGACAGCTCCGGAGCACGCAGCTGGAAGCAGGTGAGCTATTGAACGAGGGAGAGGAGAGTTAAACAACTGCTGTTATTGCTTTTATAGTCTTCCTGTCTGAACTTTCGCTAGAGCTACATTAGTTAGTAATGATGGGTACTCAGTATACAAGCCTCTGCCACCAATGTGTGTGTGAATGAGTGAATGTGACATGTAAGGGATAATGTATAGAGAACGGGTGGTTCTGAAAATTAGAATCCAGACAGCGTGCGCAAGACCCTGATGTAAATTGGAGGGGTGTTTTCTCACCCCAAAGGTGATTTAATTAAAGTTGAGTTCTTCATACTGTCATGAGTTGATCTTGATTGGGGTTGGATCACTGTAAGTCTTCCCTGTGTCTCCAGTGTTTTCTTTTGGATTTAGTTTATAAGACATTTTACAAGTTCTGTTTGTAACTCTTGTTCTTTATTATCAAAACCTTTATTTTTTCTGTCATGATGGGAAAAGCTGAGGAGGATCCATGTGCGGAAAAATAAGGTTTTAATAACAAAGAAAACAAGTTACAAAGAAAACTACTGTAGTAAAATGTCTTCAAAACTAAATCCAAAAGAAAACACTGGAAACGCAAGGAAACACTGGGATAAAGAAACACGATGAACACAAAGAGGACTTACAATGATCCAACCCTGACAAACTCCAATCCAAACAAGATCAACTCATAACACATTCAGCTTAAAGAAGCAGTCCTTTTGAATTCCTTTTTGGATGACGTGTCCTAGAAGCGTCCCTGTATATTAGACAGTAGAGCCCTCCCAGTCCCTCCTGTCACTCAGTGTGGTGTAAAGGCTGGTTTATACTTCTGCATCGACCCTACGCAGTGGGCGATGCAGACGTGAGCACTACATACCTGTGTGTTGATGTGTCTGGGTTGTCAGCAATACTCCGCCAAAATGCTCGAGGGCAGTGTGGTCTTTCTGATAATTGGGTCACCTATTTCCGGCCCTGCTCTCTGCTTGCTTTTTCCCAGCAATTTCGAATATATTATGTTAATTCAGAGCTGATGCAGGTTGCTGTTTATCATACAGTAATGTTTACAGGGAAAAATATAAGGGACGGTGGAGGAGATGAAATGCATGGCCAATGTCTGGCGAATCTGGAAGTACTGAAAATGCAGGAAATACAATGCCCGTCGAGCAAACCAATCACAGGATTTGTCATACAAGTTAAATCGACGCATAGTTACATTTTGGAGGTGTTTGTCAGCCATGGCGCAGAAGTATAAACCAGCCTTAAATCTCTCTAGACTTCATCCTGATCAACTTGTGGGAGATTGTAACCCTGATCCATGCCTTGCTTTAAGCAGTGTGGATTCACTCACCCTTTTGCTCTCCAGTAGACATTAACCCTGCTCCTTCCACTTGTACAAAGTCACATTTTTTACTGTCTTTTCTGTTCAGAAGTTGAAGTTCAGCTGTGTTCTCCCTCATATATTTTTTAAATTAACGGAGGAGTGTTCTCCTCCTGCTTTTGTTGAGCAAAGCTGACAACCTGACAGCATTCAGGTCCTACTGGTTCCTCTGTGCTGCTATGTCGATCAGTAAATCTGACACGTGGTGTTTTGGGGAAAGTAGAAAAGAAGGTGGCACAAAAAAGTATGTTGGCATGAAAAACACACCTTATATTCAGACCCATATTGTGATCCTTTATTGGAAAGCTTTAGGCGTTTTTCGACCGCAGGAACTTTACCCCTGAACTACGTGAATTTCAACCGTAGGAACCAGGGTCTAAATTTAGTTCAGGGGTAGATAATCTCCCCCCTGAAAAGCCCCTGCTTGGAAGGTAGTACTTTTCAAAGGTCCTGGGACTTTCGGTTGACCGTTACAGTGTTTGTGGAGTTTACACAGTTGTTGAAACACAGAGGGAGTTCCTGGGAATGCATACTAGTTTAGTTTTTTATTAAGATTTCAAAATATTATTTAATATATATATTTTTCTCCATACGTCACTGGCCTCATTTGCACAATCTACCCGGGTTTTCAGCCCGCGGTTGAAACGCAGACAACAATGGGGGCACAGGAACCTTTTAGTTCCGGGGAAAGTAGTTCTGGGGGCTAAAAGACCCCAGAACTCTTGGTCAAAATGCACCTTTTGTCATTTTCCATCCCGACAGACATTTCAGCCGATGAGACCTCTATCAGTCAGACAACTGAACGTGAATCCGGCCAAAAGCAAGTAAACACCGGCTAACGTTGACCCTGATTTCTACTCTGTCTTCATGACTGAAGTTACCAGTGAGATTGCAAACAATAAGCAGGACACAGAAAAGAAATGATAAAAAAAAAAAGAATGATAAACTGAAAACTACTTGTGCAAAAAACTGAGTTTCTTTGAAAGCCTTGAATCATCGATAGCGATGGCCGATGTGATGAGCAAGTTTTACAACATTCTAACTCCTTATAGACTAACCCATCGATTGCTTAACAGCCGTTAGATTGATTAGTTGAAGCTTGTCTTTCTGTCGAACAGTAAGGTGCCAGCGATCCCTGGCCAAATGCCAAAGACATGACTTAATGTGTGGCTTCTGCTTTCAAAATCTGTGTGTGTGTGTGTGTGTGTGTGTGTGTGTGTCTGTGCTGGTTCACATTGAGCACCTGGTGTTTCAAAGAGCCAGCCAGAGGCACCACAAATAAATAGCATCCATCAAAGAAGTGTGAAAGGTTTTCAGAGACACACAGGCTCACAAGAAACATCAAACAGCAGGGGACGGCCATCTTGTCCCACAATTGATGCTGTAAAAATTGATTTTGACATCTTCAGGCTGTAAATGGTGTGGCACAGCCTTCAGACGCGCTGGGCAAACTCAGCCATTTTTGCTCTGGGAGGAGTATAGAGAGGGGTTATCTGGTGAAATGCACCAAAGAAGGGGAATGTGAGGGGAAGTTTTTAAAGGTTGTTCTGTAGCCGAGTTGACTGTGTGTCCATATGGCACAGGTTGAAAACACACACTGCGCTCCAGCTTGCTCTCCAGCTTTGTCTCAGCCATGTGATTCCCAGAAGCTGACACAGAATATGGGCAGCGTCAGGACCTTGAGAAAGCCAACCATGTCATACATAGAGCCACATTTTCTGTTCTCTGTCAGTCTGCCTCTCTCTCTCTCTCTCACACACACACACACACACTACTACACACACTACCACACACAAGTCCTTTCAGCCAAAACACCCATGGGGGGAGAGCGTCTGGTTGCTGGAAATGTCAAACTGCTTTGTCACGTCCAATCTCAGTCAAGGAGCCTAGTAACCAGTGAGTGTGTAGAGTTGGTATGTGTGTAAGTTCTGCTACAACACCCAATCACAAGGCTATCAGCCTGGATTACTTGTTCAGCTAAAAGTATGGAATTAAGATTACAAAAGGAGATGGATTAACCATAATAAAATAGTAAACAGAGTCATGAGATCAAAAAAGGGGCTACAATAAAGTTGTATTTTGTCAGAGGGTAAATTTAGAAGATGGAGATAATTTGGCGAGCATATGAAGCGGAGGCAGAGGTTTTCACAATCGCAATCACAACTTAGCATATTGAACAGCTGATTAAATAAGAAATCAATTATTTTTCAAAAAGTATTGATTTGAAAATGGTTTAATTTATTAAAAAATGTTCCATCTGTTCGAAATCAGTATTTTGCAATCACAGTCTTAAGCTAGACTCCACACGTATACGGATATTTATAAAAATATACATTTAAATATAACAATAATAATAATAATAATAATAATAATAATAATAATAATAATAATAATGATAATACATTTTATTTATAAAAGCGCTTTAAAAGTTTCTCTAAGACACTTTACAAGAAAAAAAATTATATAGAATAATAATTCTACCATCTATAATATATAATAAAAAAGCAAAGGAAAGCAAAAAAACTAAACAAAACAAAACAAAAACAAAATCAATTAATTAATTATAGGTTAAAAGCAGTACATAACAGTACTGAGCAGATGTAAACAAACCGGTAGCCCGCCGTCTTGGTGCAGCGCAACACATGTAAAACAATTTCCAGCACGTCATTGTTTGTGGTCATTTGTTTTTTTCTGTCTGCACAACAACAACAAAACAAAGTTTTCAAAAATCTCCACTTGAAAACCTACATTTTCAGTGGCCTAGAACTCAGTTTATTTTAGTGGATGTTTGGCCAAAACCTACAGAAACAAACAACTATGAACACCCATATATGTGGATGGGTTATGAGCATTAAAAGTAATTGTGTAGCATCCTTAAAATGAACTAACTTAAAGATTTCCACTGATGCTGACGTTGGATAAGGGTTACGTCTTTGCAAGAGTCAGCTCCACACCTTAGGGAGGTTTTATGCCCCATCACTGTCAAGGACCTGTGACATTACTTTTCCATTCCCCATCTTTAGACACCGTATCACATATTTAATATATACCTAATGATACCTAATGATCACTGCTCCCATCAATCTTTTCTATTAAGTTTGAAGGAGAACTGATGACGGGTAGAAGCTTTCTAAAAACTTAAATAATGAGCCGGTGTTCACTTTGTCCATTCCTTGTTGCTGTAGAAACAGGACAGTGTATAATTTTTGGATCTGCTCTTTTGAAATGAACCAGAACCCTTCAGATACTGTTTTCATGTGTTATACTCTAATGAATATGAATTTTAAATTCCATACCTGCTGAAATGTTCCATCTTCTATTCTTAGCCCAAGTGGCCAAACTCCTCACCTTCTTTCAGTGATATGATGTGACTGAATATTTCCCCCCCAGCCCCCCCTCACCAGTGACAACTTGCTGTTCTATAGCGCTCATTCCACTTGCTCCGTCCTTGCTCCTGACAGATTACAGTCATTATATATTTGACTCTAAGAGGTCAGATTGACAACATGACAACCTAAGAGGTAGTGGTGCAACGGAATCATCGTTGATCCGTGATCCGTACGGATGCCTCTCCACGGTTCGGCACGGACGTGGTCCGCGGATCGGTTGATGAAAAAAGTTGCGCGTGTTCACGTGATGACCGCATGTTCAATCCACACTCACTCGTTAAGCGCAGCGGTAGTCATGGCAAGTGAAGGAGCAGAGGAACTTGAAAAAAACTCCTGCATCTCTTAAGTCACATGTATGGGAGCATTTTGGGTTTCCCTGTGAAATACAGTGAATGCTGAATGTGCTTGAGCCACGTTATGAAATTCCGTTGCGCACCCACTAGACCAGAGGCCGTCTATTTGTGGTCCCCGAATTGTTATTCCTTCACTCTGTGTTTTGGTCGGGTCACCCCGTGTTTACCGGGACTTGTCTCCATGCCAACGATACGCAGACAGGCTGTTACTGGGTCACTTACGAGTCCACTGATGCAAGTGCAATTTTTAACTTTCACTTTCGTTTATTGAGCAGTTCACATGTTGGCACTTTGCCAGCTGTAGGACCCTAGCATAAAACGTGTGTTCCAAGTTTGCAGCTCAAAGAAAAGTGGACGGTGAAAATCAGCGATTGAAAGAAGAATAGAGTGAAACTTTTGGAGTTCCTCTGCTCCTTCACTTGCCATGCCATGAAATGCAGTGAATGAGGCAGGACTGGGCCCACAGATAGGGTGCTTTGCACATGCAGTACATTTTGAGTTGAATCTTGTTTTTATTTAATGGGCAAAGTGTTTGACAAAATAAATAGAGGGACAAAGTTATATTTGTCTTGTCTTCTTTTTTTTTTTGCTGATCCGAAAAATGATCCGATCCGTGACTCAAAACCGTGATCCGATCCGAACCGTGAGTTTTTTGATCCGTTGCACCCCTACTAAGAGGTCAGGCTTTCACGTTGTAGCCAAGCAGATCTCCAGTGTTGAAAATGTTGAATGAAGCCAATGAGGAAGTGCAATAAACTGCAGTTCCTCAAGTGAGGCTGGTTGGGAAAGTCTTACGCTAAGTAAGGGGTAATGTTTTGTTTGCAGGTGGTTATGGGAAATGGAATCCTGACAGGGTGAGACAAGACCCCGAAGTGTAGGGGTCTTGTCTCACCCTGTCTGGATTCTTATCAGCCTGTTGGGCAAATCTCTAGTCTTTAGTGATTCTCTTTCATCATTCTCTTTTTGTGTAGTTCCTTAAAAAAGTACTTTGTGCAATTAAAAGTTTCGCCTCAACCAGATCATTTCATCTACAAACCGCCCCTTGTTTGCAAAGCACCAAACACATTTCCAGTTCATGCTTTCTAGACTTAAAAGACTTTGTACAGCGAGTGTATTTGTGAGTAGGAGGTTGGATGGCAGTGGTCCCGTTCTCCTGGGGAGGATTTGATCTTTTCAGAAACGCTGCAAACACTCTCTCACTCAGCTGTCTTAAAGTCTTCCGCTCAATTTTCAGTTTTGCAATCCTCGCTGTTGCCACTCTCACATGCAAGTCTTTTTTTAGGGCGAGCGGTTCTACCCACTCACAAGCTGTTCGCTTCGCCACATACATACAGGCAGTTCAGGGCTGTGATCACATCTGTCATATTGTCTCAAAAGGAAGGCCGTTACAGTCTTTGTAGAAACGAGGGGGGCATGATTTGTGCGGTTTTTGAGGGGTTATGGACTCAGCATGGGTACTGGGTATTGTGTCTATTATGTGATGTTGTTGTCGCCGTTCCATGCCACTGCAATCCCCACAGGAAATAACACACATTTATTGCCCCTTTCCTTTCTTGTTTGGGCTGTCTGAATACACTCTGATTCTGCTGTCTGGGTGGGTGTCTTTTTTTCCAGGAGCCAATGAAAGGTTCTTGATTGCTTTGAATCTTCTGCAGTTTAGCTGCTGGCCCTTTCTATTTCCACCTATTTATATACAACGCTTTCTTCTGTTGGCACCTTGGAAAAGAAAAAAAAAATGTCTGTGCTACTTGATTATGTTCCTATAGATGTCAACTCAGTCTGCCTTCAAACATCTGACTGCCAATCATCTGTCTTTCAGCTTGTGTACTTTGAACCTTCAACATTTCAAATGTAAATTTCTAATGGTTATAAAGAGACGTATACATACTTTATGGGGAGGACAAATTTACATTGAAAGAACAAGAAGTCCTAATGTCATTATTTGTCCTCTTTAACTCCTTATAAAATAATTTTCTCTACCTCACAGCTTCAGTAAATCTGCCTGTCTTGGTCGCTGTCTGAGTTATGACCTTCAGTTAGACAGTGCTCTTCTTTGTCATCCTGGCTCACATCCAAACACGATTTTGAAAAAGTTAAATCGGAAACGAATCCAAAATGACCGCTGATTTCATCTACACTTTTTCATTATGTTTAATTAAGATTGATTGTAATTGAACATGTCTCTGTTTCCACAGCAACTGATGCGGTCGTCTGTGTTCCACATGTTCATCCTGAGCATGGTCGCAGTGGACGTCATTGTTGCAGCGAGCAACTATTACAAAGGAGAGAATCACCGCAGGCACTATGATGAGTTTTACCTGGCAGAGGTGAGACGTTTATTTTATTAATTCATTCATCTATTTATTCAAATGTTCTGCTGTTACTTATAACTCAAATGTTAAACACAAACCCCTCAACTCTTATGTTTAAAGGAGAAATATTTTGTTTTACACGAAACGAGAAATAATAATGATGATAATTTTATTTATAGAGAGCTTATCAAAAGCCAGGATACAAAATGCTTTACATGGAAAACAAAATAAAACAAGTTGGTCAAAAAAATCCCACCAGGCAAGATAAAGAAATAAAACATATTTTAAAAGACATACAAACCCCCTAAAATAACTTTAAAGGAATACAATTCTTGTAAAATATATATTTTTCTTTAAAAGTTATATATATATTTTTGCCTTTATTAGATAGGACAGCTGAAGAGAGACAGGAAACATGGGGAGTAGAGAGTTGGGGAAGACATGCAGGAAATGGTCGCTGCCGGGAGTCGAACCAGTGACCTCTGCGATGGGGACTGTAGCCTCTGTTTGTGGGGCGCTTTGTTTTTTTTTTGTAATAATCTAAACTTGCTTGTTTCACCCATTATTGTAAAAATGTAGACAAAAAGTAGTAGTGAAATTTTAAATAAAACCCTGCAAATAAGCCTTCTGCCTTTATTTGTTGCCAGATGACTCCTAAATTTAGGGTTAGGGTTAGCTAACAGTTGATTAACAAAAAGATGCCCTGGACAGGCTCCACTATGTGCAGAACTCAGCTGCCAGGGTTCTCACGCACACTAAGCCCTGGCAGCACATCACCCCCACTCCCAATACCTGGCTGACCTCCTCCACCAACACACTCCATCCCGGAACCTACGGTCTTCAGACCTGGGTCAACTCTCCATCCCCTGGACTAAGCTGCGGACTTTTGGAGACAGAGCCTTCAGTGTGGCAGCCCCTACTCTGTGGAACTCTCTCCCTCCAGACATCCGAGGCGCCCCAACCCTGGACAGTTTTAAAAACGCACCTTTTCCTCAAGGCCTTTCCCCATTAGATAGTGTTATCCCCACCTACCCCCCTGACCCCCTACCTGACCCTGTGAAGCAGCCTTTGGTTTCTTGAAAGGCGCTATATAAATACCAGTTATTATTGTTATTATTATTATTATCAGTAGCAGCAGTTTAATTCACAGCAGCACAGGAAACAGGTAAACTAATTTTGAAGCAACATTTAACCACTTCGAGGGACAGTAGGGGTCACAAGTCTTTGGCACCTATATTTTGGGGGTCGCGGGCTGAAAAATTTGGGAACCCCTGCACCAGGCCACAAAAATATATATTTCTCAAACGGTTCCAATCAAGCAAATAAAGTTCAGTAAAAATCTGGAAATGCTCTGCGAAATACAGAATGTTTAAGAGGGGATTTAAAAGAGATCACGTCATCACTTGTCTTAAAAAAAGCTTCAAAGACACATCATATATTTGAGTTTAGTAACTGATCATTTTTAGTGTCTGTACATGTACCTTATTCGATCAAGTTTAATATATGTAGGTGAATTTTATACATTCGACTCCTTTTGTTTTCAAGTGTGCACAGATTCACTGTACTCTGCGTGTTATCCAGGTTGGTTTGATGTCATCAGTATTCAGGTGGGAAAGCGCCAACCAAGGCGGATCACATCCCCTTCATACCTCTCCCTCTCTCTTAAACACAGCTGAATGAAGGAGATAAGAGAAGGGGAAAAAAACAAACAGTAATACCTTCTCTAACTCCCTCCTTCCACTATACTGACATCGATCTGCAGATTTGTTCCAACCTGTGTGACGGATGTGAGGGGAGAAGAGAAAATGGAGTCACTGGGTTTAGAGTTAGTTAGAGAAATGAACCTGTATTATGGTTAGGTGCCAGATTTACTTCCTCCTCCTTACTGTGCTTTCCTCGCTTGTAGGCTTATTATGATTCCGGACTAAACAATGTCCTCCAAAGATTGACATTGCACTTTTATGAGGTTTGGGGAACAACAAGGGACAGATAAGAAACAACAGAAAGACAGTATTTGATGTTTGGTCCTAATGTAAGAGTCATAAATCACTATTGTAATGCACCCTGGCAGTGTCTTACATTAAAACCTCAAAGAAGTATAATTCCCCCAATTTCTAATTTAGGCTGTCTGTTAAACGATTTGCAATCTCTGATCTAAATCAATGTCAAGCTTTCTGTCACAATAAAATGCTGATTGTCAACTCCCTGGAGGGCCTTTGAAGGAGAAGTAGGAATGTAACACAATGAGAATATTCCATGATAAATAAAAACCCTTTAGAATGTGCTTAGATAAAAGTACAGTAGCCTTATCAGTGGGGATTGAAAGATACGCTCATCTCACAACATGATAACGTTCACAATGCTGGCTTACTGCCTTAAGCCAAGATTATTCATTTTGTGGTGTAATAAAAAACATGCTTTTATTTTGAAAGGACACAAAATGTACTTCTGCTAGATCATAAAGTTGCAGGAGTAAACAAACACGGCTAAAAGGACAATCAACAGTGAAAATGTTGGGTGTGTTAGCACCCCCACTAGAGATAGAAGCTCTTGCATCGTCTGTAACGTTGTTTGTTATACTGTCTGTTTCATCTTTCCCTCTGTAAGCTCATCATGTACGTATTCACAAACCACAAATGGAAGAGAGAAGAAGATGGAGGAAAAGTTCAAGATGGAAAACATAAAGAAAGTTGGCAGAGGGGAAAACAAGGATTATGAGATGAGATATGCAAAAGGCCTTTAAACTTGGAATAAATAGTTAAATATGCCCACAGAAAAGCCCTTTGTTCTGCTGTGCAAAGACAGCATCAATTTATCTTTGTTTGGGTTTTAAAGAGTCCTCAAAAGTATTAGAGAAGTGGGCAGCAACCCTGGAATCATAATCCGCAAAGGAGGCAGTACAGCTGTCTTACAAAAAGTAGTGGAATGAAAAGCACTCTGTTTTTGCCTTAACTTTAAAAAAAACAAATTAAAAAAGGATTGAAGAAGTGCAATTTGGAAATGTTCAAGTTTAAGTTCAAGTACCCGAAAAGTGTAATTACAGGGGAGGGTTGTACTCCTTGCAGTGCAGTTGGATGTGTGTTTGCAGAGAGAAAATGCCAACACTGATTTTATCTTCTGTGTTCCCTCCCAGGTGGCCTTCACTGTCTTATTCGACCTGGAAGCCCTTCTGAAAATCTGGTGTCTGGGCTTCACGGGCTACATCAGCTCCTCGCTGCACAAGTTTGAATCTCTGCTGGTGGTGGGCACCACGCTGCACATCTACCCCGACCTCTACCACTCCCAGTTCACTTATTTTCAGGTATGGACAAACACAGGAAAACATGCTTATTTCAATGCAACAGGCAATTTATTAGAACAACAAAGAGTACTGGGATGACTTTTTGAAGTCATCTGTACATTTTTGTTTTTAGAATATTCATCTTGATTTCAAGCAAAAATTATGCCACTATCACAACCAAACAGTCACAATTCCACATCAACAACAAAACATATATGTGTGTACAATACTTACATTCTATACTTACACACTGCAATTAAACTTTAATATGTTTACTTAAAGCTGCTGTTGGTAGTCGTGATAAAAACATTCAGAGAGAGATGTCAAATGTCAACTACTACCCCTCCCCTCTCTGCTCTGTAACCCCGCCCACAAAAGATCGTTGTGTGCGTTCTATGAGGAAGTAGTGGCTTCCCAGCTAATCAGGGCGACTTAGGGTGCATCTCAAAGCTCTAAACGTCCATCCTCACGTCTCTTCCTCACGTCTCTTCCTCGTCTTAGTCCCGCCCACCAGAGATGCGAGAAAATGAAACCAGAGGAGAGAGGAGATTTGTATTTAGAGAAATGAGTCGTCCTCTCCTCCGGAGCGTCACGTGAAGCGACGTCGGTTTGTGATGACGGCTTTAACAGCTGTTTGTGTCTGCACACATGTTCACTGTAACAGAGCTCTGTCGCTGTGTTTACCTGTTTAACACACACCTGCACATGAAGAGAATCAGCTCTCTGTTTATTCTGTCCTAAAGCATCGCGGATCGATTCACCGGTAAAATGCCTCATTATTAAATTATTTATTACTTTAAGGGAAAATAGAAACCATGCAACTCTTTTCAAACCCTGTGCTCATTAATGATCAGCCTCGTATGAAACTTTATTAACCTGACAGGAAATATAACAAGTGTTTTTACTAACAGACAAACTTTACTGTCAGACTTCTCTTCATGAAGAAAACGAGAACAAATGGGGAAACTAACAGGAGAAATAACTGATCATTAATATGTATTATATCTATGATATTAGACTCCATTACTCTATTTCATTAGACAGTGAATCTGACAAAAACAATCAGATATAACATCCATCCTCTGTTATATTGAATTTATGATTTTGCGATCAGTATTTTGTTTTTAAAATTCACATCAAACACTTTTCAATCTCAGCTCATCTCACACAGACTGTTTAGAAACCGACGGATGTTTATGATCTGTTTCAGGGCACCCTTAATGACTGTTTTAAGGTCCATCTTTTCTCTGTTATTAAACTCAGCTGATGTTAAGTTTCGGTTAAGTCCGAGCCGCTGCAGCGTCCAATCGGTGAGTGATATTCGATAAGGGGGCGTGTCTGTCAGAGAAAAGACTTCCGCAAAGTCTGCTCTCGTGTTTCCTCGATTATCCCTCCTCGGATCAGTCTCCTCGCTCCTCGCTCCTCTCTCCTCCAGCAGTGTTTAGAGCTTTGGGACGCAAGTTAAAATGGCGCGTCAGTAAGTACTTCCGGTTCGACCGAGGAGCGAGGAGCGAGGAGACTGCAGTTTAGAGCTTTGAGATGCACCCATAGTGGGGCCGCCACTCAACCAGTCAGGAAATAGGATTGGAGATTAGCTATGATTGGTCCGTCATAACGGGAACAAGGAGAATAATAACATTGCTTGATACAAAGGCATTGGAAAACACAGAGATTTCACGATAGTCTCAAATTACTCCACTTACCGATGAGCACCGATGGGTATTATGACCTTTTCTCCAAACCCAGCAGAAAAAAAGTAATGTTTTTGAAGCCATTCCTACCAACAGCATCTTTAAGCAAAATACAAAGACAAACAAATATAGCACCAGCTTAAACTACCTACCTGCTAGAAGGTTTTTTCCAGGCACACAGCAATGACAGAAGTAGCTCAGCTCAGGTTACTTACTTTAAATCAAACTAAAATTATGCAAAAACAAAAAAAATATTCAAAGTTACCATAAAAACATCTCTGGCACACAGCAATTGCTGAGGTTGCCTAGCTTAGGATGTTAACTTTAACAGTCCTTTTCTTCATTGTCCTCCCCATCATCCTCGTTATCCTGATTAGTTTCCTTCACAATGCTCTCAGTCAGTTTGCTTCTTCATTGCTGGAATTAGCTGTCCGTAGATCTAACATTGAAATTCCCTCTTTTTACTGTGACAGTGAACTACACAATTGCATGATAATGTTGTCCCAGTGTGAATTTTTAGCATGAAGGCATTGTGGAATCATGTGAATACAATCACTCATGCGCCTGTAACAGCTTCTTTTAAGAATGAAGTTTCACTTGCTGATATGCAGCATCTCTCTTTATTTAAGAGTATTGTCTTCCGCTCTCCACAGACGGCTGAAATCCGGTTTATTCCATCTTTTTTTTAAACCCAGTTCTCAGAGTAGTGATATACAGTACACCAACCTTAAATATTATGACCCATGTGGCAATGGTGCATTGTTCTGTAGCAAAACCATCCCCGAACACAGTGTGTAAGTAATGCACCCACTTTTAACCCTTTGACCCAGCTGTGGGTCACGTAATGTAACCGATAAAACAGGCGCAGAGGACGATCTGATGGGAAAAAAGCGTCTTGATGTGTCTTTAATGAGCCTTGACCACACAAGCTGCCCTGATGCTGTCTGGCTCTCTTAACAGCTGCCTTCCGCACATGTGCAGTACTTAAACCCAAGCCAACACATGCTAACATACATGAAGAATATCACTCTATAATGCTGAAAACAAGTTTTGATTTGGTGTTTGAGTCTCTTACGTATTCTACATGTTAGTGCTGCACACTTTCTGAAACTTTTACGTTGAATAGGTTCCCCCTTCCAGGTAGTCACTGCAGTGCAAGAGGAAAATTACCTTGCAATGACTTGAGAGTTTATTTAGCTTGGATATCCAGTTAAAGAAAGCAAGGCCTGTTTTTGGTTTCTTTTAGTGTGTTCATGAGCTTGCATGAGGCTCCTTTATTCTCATGTTACAATTGGTTGTGTTCATATGGCACTGTGTGTGTGAATTGAATTGGGTATATTTGTTTGTTACAAATCATGCTTTGTGCTGTACTCTGCTGTGCTCCATGCATCACATTTACAAGCTAAATCTGTGACTTAGTTCTGAGTTTGTGCCTTAATTACTAGTGGTGCAACGGATCATCGTTGATCCGTGATCCGTATGGATGCCTCTCCACGGTTCGGCACGGACGTGGTCCGCGGATCGGTTGATGAAAAAAGTTGCGCGTGTTCACGTGATGACCGCATGTTCAATCCACACTCACTCTTCAAGCACAGCAGTAGTCATGGCAAGTGAAGGAGCAGAGGAACTTGAAAACCCTCCTGCAACTTTTAAGTCACATGTATGGGAGCATTTTGGTTTCCCTGTGAAATACAGTGAATGCTGAATGTGATTGAGCCACGTTATGAAATTCCGTCGCGCACCCACTAGACCAGAGGCCGTCAATACGCGGCCCGCGGACCGCATCCGGCCGCCTGTTCATGGCCCCCGAACTGTTATTCCTTCACTCTGTGTTCTGGTCGTGTTTACCGGGACTTGTCTCCATGTCAACAATACGCAGACAGGCTGTTACTGGGTCACTTAGAGTCCACTGCTGCAAGTGCAATTTTTAACTTTCACTTTCATTTATGGAGCAGTTCGCATATTTGCACTTTGCCAGCTGTAGGACCCTAGAATGCACGAAAACGGTGTGTTCAGTTTGCATCTCAAAGAAAAGTGGACGGTGAAAATCAGCCAATGAAAGAAGAATGGAGTGAAACTTTTGAAGTTCCTCTGCTCCTTCACTTGCCATGCCATGAAATGCAGTGAATGAGGCAGGACTGGGCCCAGAGTAAATTTTGAGTTGATGGTTGTTTTTATTTAATTCGCAAAAGTTTAAGTGTTTTACAAAATAAATGGAGGACAAAGTTATATTTGTCTTTTTATTTTTTATTTTTTTTGCTGATCCGAAAAATTATCCGATCCTTGACTCAAAACCGTGATCCGATCCGAACCGTGAGTTTTTTGATCCGTTACACCCCTATTAATTACCAAAACCACTTGATCTACATTGTAAAAAAGAGGGATATAACTGTGATCCACAACACACAACACAACAAAGCATTATTAGAAGAGTGCAATTCGACAGCTCTCTGCATCACATGTATGATAAATGACTAAAAGAATAACAACAAAAATGTTTTATCAATTACAAATATGAACATGGAAGAAACTCAAATAGTAACCAAAATTCATGCACAGATAATGCAGGGTGTAAAGTGGCAGAAGCTCAGTCCAGAGCTTGGCTTTGGAACCGGAGGGTTGCAGGTTCAAGTCCCAGTATGGATGAAGTTTGGCAAGTGAACTGGAGGTTAAAGAGGTGCTGGTCAACCTGCCTAGGCATTACCAATCTGCCTTGAGTAAGGCACCAAACTCCCAACTGCTCGGGTGGTACTGTCTGATGGCAGCCTCCTCACTCTGACATCTCTCCATTAGTGCATGTCCATACCATATTTTTGCATGATTGTATATAAATATATATCAAACTATATGTGTGTAGCATGATCAAAAAGAACACAAGTAAAACATTTTAATTGAATAAAGAACGTTTACATTACGTTATGATATCTAGAGTTTGAGATGCAGCAACTACATGTTTTTAAACGCATTTTCCCAATTAATATTTGTCTGCTCCTGATAAATGATTCAGTGATTTGAAAGCAGCTGGAAGTTTGGTGCCTCATCACTATAACATGTGTCAGTCACTCTCCCTCCTGATCATTTTCCAAGTAGGTTCCTTTCTAAACAGATGACAAATAGTCACAGGTGATTAACTCTAAGGCTCTGTGTGTGAAACAGAAGTGTGTGCAGGTGACAGGAGAGGAAACCGGCCTTCAAACTCAATGATTGATTCAGATTTGTACTATCAATCAAGGGGTGTTTCACCACTATAGGTTAACCTTACTAATTATCTCAGTCTGGAGCAAATGTCACAATACTGCACACTTGGCAGAATAATTTAATAAGGCAATAAAACCCATCTTGACACTCTCTTTCTCTGTGTGTTCAGAATTGTAATGACTCCAGTCGCTTCACATTTAACAATCCAGCCTATTCATTCATTCATTCAGAAGAGGCTGGGCATTGTGTCATTTCTGGACGGATCTGGTAGGGGTGCTCTGATCCCATTCTGGTTATTGTTATTTGCCCAATGATGGTTAGAAATGCTGGCTGGGATATCTGTGGAGAATAATGCAATTCAATTTTACATTAAGCATTGCTTTGTCTTGCAACAAGCTAGAGCCAGGGGCTCACACAGGCAGCACAGCTGGAAAGCCATTCTCAAGATTAATTATTGCTCTTCTCTTGTGTGTAATTTAGGGGTTGAATTATGGTGTCCACTTGGAACAATCCAGTGCTCTTCTTTTCTGAAAGATTTTAACATACGCAGAAAGACAATAAATAATCCCAATATAAGTGCTCTCCATTGGCTGATATTCATGGTCATATTTTAAGTCATAAGTTCAGGAGAGACTGTCTTGTTGGCCTTGGTGCTGCATGATCAGAGCTTCACAGATTTTACACTCCTGCACACAACTTATAATTCAAGACTGCCTGACTCTGAATATGTTTTTCTTTGACTTTCTTTGACATTAACTTAACCAGAACATTTTTAAGACAGTAGGTGATAAGTCGTTGCGCATTTAACCTTTTAATCTCCTTACCAAAATATATCATTAGGAGCATCAGGAAATGGTTTGATTTCCAGCGTTTTAAAAAAGTGTCACATTTTAAGAAATTATTGATCTATTTATTTATTTTTAAAGTTATGTTTTGGGGGCATTTTTGCCTTTACTGAATAGGACAGCTGGAGAGAGAAAAACATGTAGGGAGCAGAGAGAGGGGGGAGACATGCAGTAAATGGTAGAGGCTGGGAGTCGAACTTGCGACAAGGACTATAACCTTTGTATATGGGGTGCTTAGATTGCTAGGCCAACGGCGCCCCCATAAGTAACGTTTTAAACACTGTCCTACAAGATGGAGTTACACAGAACCTCTAGATGAGCCCATTTAAAACATAAACAATACAGTTTAATAATGGGCAAGGAAAAGTAGAAACTGGACATTTGTTTCACTTGTTGTGCTCCCCTTTATATCCGCCCTCCACCCAAGCTACAGACACACTAGTTTCTTAGGGCTAACATATGTCTACAAACCCCCCGAGAATGAAAAAAATCCATTCTGCCCCTGTTTTGATTTCTCCACCTTTCTGTAAATGTGTGTGAAACGAGCTGTTTCAGACTTATGTGTTTTTGTTACGTCACAACAATATCCGGTCTGTCACGGAGTCAGAGCTCAGAGCTTGTTCAGCCCATAGACTGTATAAAATAATACTGAATCCCCTCCTCCTTTTTTCATTACCTGCACAAATGTGTGCTAACAAGGAGCTTAGGAGGGAGGCATGCTAGTTGTAGGCTGTCTTAATTAACACAAAGGTCGGTTTTACTCTCCACGTCTGCAGATTTGAAGATCTAGTGGATGATTTTTATTTATCATGGATAAGTGCTAGCGCTAGTTAGCATAGCTACATAGCTACATGTCGTAGCTGTAGCTGTGTACCAAGACACACGTCGACATACTGACAAATAAAACAACAAGAAACACTAAATCTGTGACCAATCCTTCAGAAAGGTCCTGCTGCCTTTCTGACAGAGGTCGGTTTTACTCCTCAGGCCTGCAGATTTGAAGATCTAGTGGATGATTTTTATTTGTCATGGATAAGTGCTAGCGCTAGTTAGCATAGCCACATAGCTACATGTTCGTAGCTGTGTACCAAGACACACGTCGACATACTGATAAATAAAACAACAAGAAACACTAAATCTGTGACCAATCCTTCAGAAAGGTCCTGCTACAGGCGCCTCTCTGTCAGGATCAGATTCTGGATCAGATTCAGAGGGTTGAAGTAACGTGATCTCTGAGCAGCCGTGTATATTCAGCCAATATGTAAACATTAGATCAACGTGCTGGACAGCCGAGGCACATCCACTTCCTGAGGGGGCGTGGTCAGAGAGAAAACAGAGTGTTCTGAGGAGGACTGAAGATGCCAGGCATGCCAAAATCGGATTTCAAAGTGTTTTTTTGAGCATAAACTTTAAAGACATGTTTTGGGGACCTCTTAGACCAATATATATTGATGAAAAAAGTGTGATATGTCACCTTTAATGTTAGCCACACTCAACGAACCAATTTGACATTGTTCACCTGCATAGTTCTGTTTACCCTGCAAACAGAAGAGACTGTTTTCTAACAAATGCATACCTGTCTGCATCACTTAGATGCATTACCCACAAGATCACTTTGCTTGGAGAAGAAGGCTTGGTCACTCTGAGGAGTTAGACTTTGTTATCGACTATCTGGGGCAGTCCTAGATTCAGTTATATTTCATTTAGTCTACCAAGTACTTTTAAGGCTGCAGTTATGATTGTGGAATACATCAAACTAAAAGAAGTCATTGTTATTTTATTCCATATTCCATCAATAGAGTCCATTACTGCTATACCTCATGTGAAAACTGTGTGGTCTTAGACAAAAGATAAGAAAATAACTACTTTTGCTCTAATGGCCTCATATCCTTTGTGGACTCGCCTTCACAGTCTCAGAGCTTCGTCTGCTGTGAAATGGATAGTAGTCATCATGGTCTGTCAGGAGTAGAAGGTAGTGTCTTCTCATCCCATCTGTCATCATGCTGTGAGTGTTATTGCTGTATTTGTTTAGTGTGGGTTCCCTTTCATCCAGCATCCCCTGTTTGTCTCCTTTATTTTTGCTGCATATCCGGAGAATGAGAGAAAATTCTTTGGCCAGGAGCATCACGGAGAGGAGCCCGATCAATAGCCACTCTCTGGAGCCCCGATCAAAGGATGACCAAGATGCATTACCTTCTGGGGGTTGTTGTCACCACAAGCAATTTAGGGGCTAAGCCGGTTGACAGAGCACCATATCACTGCTTCTTTACCGCTGGGTCATGATCAATGTCCTCTTTTCAAAATCAATACATAATCAATGTGATTCTCTTTTCTTCTTGTGTAATTTATTTTGAAATAACTTTAAAATAAACCTTCTCCTTATAATAAAAATAATGATTAAAATACAGGTTTTCAAAGACCACCGCTAACAATGGTTGTTTTTTTCTCCCCTAAGGTTCTCCGTGTGGTGCGTCTGATAAAGATTTCCCCGGCTCTGGAGGACTTTGTGTATAAGATCTTTGGTCCTGGTAAAAAACTCGGCAGCCTGGTGGTGTTCACGGCCAGCCTCCTCATCGTCATGTCGGCCATCAGTCTACAGATGTTCTGCTTCGTTGAAGAGCTCGACCGCTTCACAACATTCCCAAGGGTAAAGAACCACTTGAGTTATTTTTGGTGAATTGTGAATCAAGACTGGAAAAGACACCAACCTAAGTCTCACCCAAAAAAGCAGCAGAATGACTGATTAATATGACAGATATTTTTGAGATCCATCATCAGTTGTCTTTAAAAAATCTTGGTAAGAATGATTGACTAAACTTTCACTGGGGCTTCCCCCCACTGAAGGTTTTCCAAGTTGTCTACTGTGCTGTTGATCTTCTAGTCATCCTTGCTTTTTTTGATCACTGTTGTTATGAGGTTTTGACCAATCAGAATAAAGTAATCAGTGCATTAATGTGATTTAACTATCAAGTAAGAATACCAATAGGGGCGTTAGTTTGGTTCAGTTGGTTGAGCAGGCGCTCGATGCACAGAGGCTACAGTCCATGTTGCACTGGTTGTAGGATCGACTCCCTGTCCTGACATGATTTGACGCATGTCATCCCCCTACTCTCTCTGCACATTTCCTGATCCTCTCAAGCTGTCATATCAAATAAAGGCAGAAAGACCCAAAAATAATCTTTTTAAGTTGTGTTTTTGTGCATTTTCGCCTTTATTGGATAGGAAAGCTGGAGACAGACAGGAAATGTGGGGATCAGAGAGTGAGGGAAGACATTCAGCAAATAGAAGAGGCCGGGAGTCGAACCTGCGGCTGCTGGGACAGGGACTATAACCTCTGTATATGGGGCACACTTAGATCTCCAGGCCAACGCCATCCCCCAAAAATAATCTTGAGAAAAATAATTTTATTTGGCTCAGAAAGACTGTTTTTAGTAATTAACCCTATGCTATATTACAAAGATATACAATACTGTAATAAAAAGACATGTAAATATAAATTAAACCCACTTTGCACACATGAGGCATGCCACCAATGCTAATAACAATGCTAATAGCAAAGGCAGTAAGGATTCTGAATGGTTGAAACAAACATATAAAGGGGCTAAAAAATTCAGCGTTTTGCTTCATGGATTAACTTTTGTCATCTTTTTTCATCATGTAATGGTTTTGTTCACTGTTTAGTGTCAGCTTTGAAGTATAGTAGGTGTCTGTTTATTTATTGGACAACAGAATACAACAAAGGAACCAACTATAACTCTAATTTCATTGTGTAAAGCACCTGTGAGTCTCTACTTCTTATTCCATTAGAAATTCTGCATTCTGCATTCCTCATCGCCGGATTATAATTCTCTTTCCATTCATTTTAGGTTGCAGTCGTATTGTTTTCACCTGCACAGATGGAGTACAGCAAACCAGTAAACTGTCTAAACACTTAATTTGACAGCTCCAAACACACTTGTCTAATTATGCCCTGATGTTCAAGTAATTTCCTCTCAGGGACAAATGAAATGTAATTAAATTCCGAAGATGCAGGTAGTATGTAAAATAAGCTACATAAAAATTTAGAAAATGAGAGGAGCCGTTCCAGAAGGGCACCTCAGACGTGCGGTGGGGAGGCCTGCAGATGTTGATGATGGGTTGCACGATGGGTCGACAGATGTGGTTCCTCCTTTGATTTCTAAAGGCTCGTGAGCTTTTTTCTCTCTCATTAGCCTCATCTTACCATCCTCCGTTTTTTTTTTAATCCAACCCTCCAACATTTGGCAGATGATCCCAGGCGCTGCAGGACGTGAAGAGTTAGTCATAAACAGATGCCACTTGTATGCTGTATTACCCCTCTCTCATATTTTCCCTTCATTTCCATGTCTGTTTGTGCCTCACACGCCCACATGTATGCACACAGACGCACACGCTCACACGTCATCGTTAATGATGTTTGGCTGCCTCCACTACAGACAGACCTGTTGCTGGGTTTATCTTTATCTGCAGTGACTGGGACGTGCATGGGAGCAGGTGGGAGGGGCTGGAAAGGAAGGGAGGAAGGGAGGGAGGGAGGGAGGGAGGGAGGAAGTAAGGGAGGGAGGAAGGGTGGCGGCTGTCTGAAGGTGAGATACTAAGGAGGAGGCACAGGAGTGCCATTTGACTCCAGGGGCCAGAGTGTTGCAGCTGGCTGGTCCCTACACCTCCATATGACCTCTACCAAGAGGAGAGAACAGCAGAGCAGACAACAGAGCTCACCACCACCTCTCTTTCTCTGGTTTATTCACAAAGTATAACCATGAACAGTAAGAGAAGGATGGTCAGTAGGGGAGGAAATTGTAATTTGGGGAGCGATAGGAGGCTATGCTGTTTATAGAAGTTGCCTCATTATTTTTTTTTCCCAAACAAACAATAGAATGTGGCATTTTTCAAGCACAACAAGCTCAGGCTATTTAAGATGTTCAAGGAAAGAGGGTACATGAGGGTAACTCAATGTGCTTTACATCAAAACATTAAAAGCATTGGAGACATTCAGACAAGCATAAAAGAGCACAATTAAAATGATAAATATAATAAAACAGAAAAGAAATGGATAATTAGAATTATATTAAAAGTACATTTAAAATGTGCATTTAAAGCGAGTTAAAATAAGCTAAGATAGGAAGGTGGTGGCAAATAAAAAAGTCTTAATCTTTGATTCAAAAGAGGTGAGAGTTGGAGCTGACCTACAGCTTTCAGCTTGATTCACCTTGAATCTCGACAAAAAATACATTTCAACCACAAAAGTCACTAACCCATTCACCACGAAAATATCTATGAATGTACAAAATACATGAGCTGTGAAAAAAAGAAGATGTAGCACTTGCTAAAACTGCCCATATGCTAACTAGCAACTGCCTATCAGCTGTAGCTAAGGTTTGTTTCAGGCACACAGTAGCTCAGAATGCTAACTCTCAATTTATATATTGTGAGTTAGCACTAGTCCTTTTCTTCATGGTCCACATTATCATCCTCATCCTCCTGTATATTTGGTGACACAGTGTTCTCAATCACATGTGCATCCTCATTGCTTGAGTTAGCTTGGTAAGGACAGCTGAAGAGAGACAGGAAATGTGAAGTGTGGGGGAAGACATGCAAGGGTCAAGGCTGGGACCTGTGCAACGAGGACTGTAGCCTCTATATGTAACGTGGCATATGTTTAAAATACTAGGCTAGGATTTCTATGTGTTTGATATTTGGGCTACAGGCTGGCGCGGGGTTTCTCAGGCTCTTTCAAGGGAAACTCAGCACCTTGCTAGCCAATACCTCCTACTGACATTGTATGCACAACAGCCGTGTGATATTTGCTTTCCTGTGAAAAAAGCATGTTCAAAATGTCAGATCTGTCTTTTTCTCTGTGTGTAATTTCCTCCCCGTCTCTCTCTCTTTCTTTACCTCTCTTCACCATTTCCACCTTGTGTACTCAGCTGCCCTCTCAAGCCTTCTGCGTCTCTCACCTTTTTTTTTTTTTTTTTTTTTTCCTACCCTCTGTTTCTCTCCCTGTAGGCATTCATGTCCATGTTCCAGATCCTAACCCAGGAGGGCTGGGTGGATGTCATGGACCAGACTCTGGTGGCTGTAGGTCACATGTGGGCTCCCGTAGTTGCCATTTACTTCATCCTCTACCATCTGTTTGCTACCCTGGTGAGGAACTTACTTTGCTCTTTCAGACACATAGAAGTCAAATAAGTCAAAGATAGTGAGAGTTTAATTAGGTTTGAGTTTATTGGATATCGGGTGCAGTATTCTTTTCAAACTCACATTCCTTTATTCAGTACAAGCAGGTCGGGGAAATAAGTGGTGAAAGGGTACATTAATTGTTTTCTTAATGCATTCAATTAGTGCCCCCAGTCTCTCTGCTGTTCTCTCAAGTGGTACATCTAATCACAGTTAATCAGACTTGCAGGCGTAAGAAGTGCTGACATTTCAGTGTTTGGCCTTCTGATATGAGGAGCCATCAGACAGCTCTGACAGTCTCTAGATGACTCACGCTTCACCCCAGACAGACAGGAAGTCTTCCAGAACAGAGCAAGCAACAAATCTAATTACCAGGCAGACTTTATACTTTTGAAATAGTCTTATTTATATTGGGGGTAATCATATTATCATGTCGGGATTTTGACTCCACTTCCTCCGCCTGGGTTTCAGATCCTGCTCAGTCTTTTTGTGGCTGTCATCCTGGACAATCTGGAGTTGGATGAAGACTTGAAGAAGCTCAAACAGGTAGGAAGCTTACAATATTCATAACAGTACTCATTACAATGGTAATAACATATCTTTTTTTTGGCACATATGGTATCAAAATTCCAAAAAGAGGGAAAAAGGACACAAAATGATTAACATTTTGAAGATCTGAGTTGTGTTTGAATCACTAGTGCACATCTACAGTAGTCAGTGTCAACCAGATCCCATACCGTTCAAACAGACCAATCAACAGGAATTCAGATGATAATGTGACCCACTGCTTGACTGCCCAACATGTTTTCACTGTAAAGAGAAATTCTACAAGATTTACAGAGATTTTTATATTTTGAAAATCTGTAAACATCAAGAAAAATCAAGTTTTATGACAGCCTATCAAAGAGCTGTAATCTTGGCGCCTTAGACATTTTTACAATAGATGGCATGGTATTGAGCTGTTGTTGTTCTTGTCGTTCTTGTTGTTGTTGTTGCTCTGTCTGTTCGTCTCTATTCATCTCTCTCTTTTTGGATCTCACTCTATCCCACTCTCCGGGCCTGAAACAGTCCTGGCAGATGGCTGTTCAACATGAGTCTGGTTCTGTTGCGGCCCGTTAAAAGGACATTTTTCCTTGCTACTGTTAGTTGCCAAATGTTGCCAAGTGCTTTGCCCAAGGTAGATTGATGTTAGGTCTCTGTAATTGAATAAAATAGTATGAGTCTACACATGCCTTTTTTTGTAAAGTGTCAAAGTTTAAATGGTTGATATTGCCAAGCTGAAACACAGTTCATCCAAGTATTAACTTCCCACTTTTGTGATGTCTGCTATTGTTGCTTGCTCCTTCGTGGGCAGGACCAACCTCAACGTATTGATTCATTTCCACATAAAGACAAGGGTGTCTTCTTAGGGTTCCTCTTGGTAATATTCTTCAACCTCAACCATTAGTCTTTTCAATAACTGACTATTTCTGGATAGGTGGTTGATTCCAGCTCTCATTCTTGGTTTGTGTTGTTTTTTTTGGTGGTGTGAATGTGAGAATTTAAGGCTTAGGCATTCAAGACTATAACCTTGCTAGGATAGCATTTTTAAGATGCAACCATTCCCTCATTACAAGCTGATTTTCCAACTGCATAGCCACTTCCACTTGTTGTTTGCTGCTCTATTTTTCACTATGTTAAAGGTGAACAATTAGTGTTTCTACCATGAAAGTAGTAGCAGGTTGATGAGTTGTATTATGTGCCTAAATGTGTGCAGACCTGGGTACCTGCTTCACTGTCAACCTTTTTTGAATTGGGCAATTAGGTTTAAAGAAGTAAAACCCTGTGTGAGGAAAAAAAGATGCCTTGAAAAAGATGTATTATGCTCATTTTCAGGCTTTATTTTGCCCCTATGACACCTGTGTTGTAGCTTAAGATGTAATACAGCTCAAAAAACCCCACCAACCGAGACTGGTGTCTTTGAAATCCATCGTTTCACTCTCTGTGTGAGCCGCCTCATTTTAGTTACTGTGTCTTGAACGCATTGCCCACTAGTGATGTGTCGGTCGCGAACGATGGGGCTCTAAGAGCCGGCTCTTTGAAGTGAACGACGGGAGCCGGCTCCTGACTGGGAGCAGTTTTTTTATTTTTCTCGTCTTTTTCTGTTAAAGCCTCACGTGATTGGTCAAGACGTGGTGGCGTCTTGACCAATCACGTGTCTACATTGAGCAGAACGGGGAGGGGAGGGGTTACAGACACACAGCACAGTGAGCACACCAACAGGAGGGAGACGAGAGGGAGAACATGCGCGACAGAGAGAGAACGCACTGGAAAGGTGAGAAAACGAGTGACTGCAGGAAACACAGAAAACTTTTGACACATTTAATCGGCATAGTCAGTTTAAAAGGCAGAGTGTTGACTGTGCAAGGTTTAAAATATGTCATCAATCAGGCTCCACAAAAAACCTGAAAAGGCACATTAGATCTGTCTGTGAAGGATCATCATCTCAGTCAGGCAGTTAGAAGAATAAAGACAGTGAAGGGAACCTGCTGTTAATGAAGGTGTTTCAAAGTTTATAAATAATATACAGACATCAGAGATTGGACCTTTTTGTCTAATTGAGATGAGTCTTGTATTTTGTACTTTATAATTTAATTTCAGTGGAACTCTGCTCCATCTTGAGTATATAAATAAAGCCTTTTAAATGATACACATTTGATATAATGTATGTTTTTTACATTAGTAATTCATTTGACATATAATTTAACATTTTTTTAGGTAATACAGTCATTCAAACAAGAAAAAATCTTGGGAGCCACTTGGGAGCCCAAAGAGCCGGCTCTTCGTAGTGAGCCGAGCCAAAAGAACCGGCTCTCTAAAAAGAGCCGGAATTCCCATCACTATTGCCCACTTTCTTCCAATTGGCCAGCTCTCAAGAAACCTCCTCCACTGTTGCAATGCTACAAAGTCGTTGTCATTGAGTTAACCGACGTTTCTCTGTTTAAAATGACAAATTATGTACACAGCAGGAAGCTTCTGTTTGGTAGGTGATGTGTTAATTACGCTCTTATCAGATGATTCACTAGTGGTGCAACGGATCATCGTTGATCCGTGATCCACGGATGCCTCTCCACGGTTCGGCACGGACGTGGTCCGCGGATCAGTTGACGAAAAGAAAAGGTTGCCCGTCAACTCACTCATCAAGCGCAGCTGTAGTCATGGCAAGTGAAGGAGCAGAGGAACATTATAACCCTCCTGCATCTTGGAAGTCACATGTATGGGAGCATTTTGGTTTCCCTGTGAAATACAGTGAATGCTGAATGTGCTTGAGCCACGTTATGAAATTCCGTCGCGCACGCACTAGACCAGAGGCCGTCAATACGTGGCCCGCGGGCCGCATCCGGCCGCCTATTTGTGGTCCCCGAACTGTTACTCCTTCACTCTGTGTTTTGGTCGGGTCACCGTGTGTTTACCGGGATTTTTTTCTCCATGTCAACGATACGCAGACAGGCTGTTACTGGGTCACTTAGAGTCCAATGCTGCGAGTGCAGTTTTTAACTTTCACTTTCGTTTATGGAGCAGTTCGCATGTTGGCACTTTGCCAGCTGTAGGACCCTAGAATAAAACGGTGTGTTCACAGTTTGCTGCTCAAAGAAAAGTGTACGGTGAAAATCAGCAAATGAAAGAAGAATGGAGTAAAACTTTTGAAGTTCTGCTCCTTCACTTGCCATGCCATGAAATGCAGTGAATGAGGCAGGACTGGGCCCACAGATAGGGTGCTTTGCACATGCAGTACATTTTGAGTTGGATGTTGTTTTTATTTAATGGGCAAAGTGTTTTACAAAATAAATAGAGGGACAAAGTTGTATTTGTCTTGTCTTCTTTTTTTCTTTTTTTTTTTTTTGTTGATCCGAAAAATGATCCGATCCGTGACTCAAATCCGTGATACGATCCGAACCGTGAGTTTTTTGATCCGTTGCACCCCTATGATTCACCAATCTGTGATGTCACAAATTGAGCAAGTCTCGTGTCCCTTTCCCTTAATTTTTGTGGGACTTTTTGAATGAGCTATTCAGAGCAGCCCATGGTCTCATGAAGGACTTACTCCAACATGCACTTACCTCACAATATGAAACTTTGATGTTAAGTATTGACGTCAAACATTTGAACTTAATGTTGTTTTTAAAATATGAGAAAGCATAATACCACTTCATGGTGGAATTTGGTTAAGCAGTTTCTGTCATAAAATCTATATATGACTAAATAGTAGATTAAATAAATACCCTTTGAATGATCATAACCAGTGAAATGTGTACAATATAACTCCCCTGGTCAGTTTGTTTGTTTTAATACATACATTAATTGATCTAAAGCTCTCTGACAGGTTTGAACAGACACACATACTAACATAAATGCTGTGCACTATGAGCTCATAGCTGTTTGCCAGGTCTCAGCTTGCCTGGGCAGGTTATTTCCCACCCACAGCTGAGTGATTAGGCGCAGCGACTGTAAAATTGCCTATTTTACAGGTGCTTCAATCAGGGATACGGAGACTGACTATAAATAGACCATAGATTGTGATCACCCTCCCACAAGAGAGGGCTTCTGCAAACATTTGAGAAAGAACCAATGACATGACCATCCTTTCTATGAGATACACACACACGTTCGCTGTGAGCGATGAGAAACCAATTATGGCGCATGTGATGAATCATTTTTGCCCGCTGTTTGATGAATGACTTCACAGAGCTGGTAATGTTTGTTATTTGTCATTAATGTGACTTGTGTCCATGACAAGCTCTTTCAAAGAGACCATGTAGAGAAAATAGTACCTGATGTTTTTTCTTCACTTGGGTGAACTGTTTTGTTCCACAGAGTGTTTGGAGTTTGGAGAGGATATCAATCAAAATTTAGAGTGAGAGTTTGACACGCAAAGCCCACGTGTGTACTCCTCTCCCCGAGACGCTTTTAATCCTTTCTTCTTCACAGTTGGTTGGACAACCAGACAGTTGCTGTGTTCAAATTAATTGGAAATAATGGAACAACAAATTGGAGCCGAATAAACTATTCAAAGAGTCTATTCATGCAAATCATGGGATTTTTGTCCTGGTGTTGTTTGTAGTCAAATAAGAGAGGCATTGCGTGGTTTTAGTGGAGGGTGGGATGCTCAGAAGAGAATAATTCATACAGTTACATTGTTGATGGTACAATTAGCAGAAGAAAATAGCTAATGTGTCAAAATTAGCTAATGGTGGGTGTATTTACTGTCACACAAATGCTAGTTATGTGGCAACGCTTTGTAGGAAATGATGTCATTAAAGATAGTCAGTGACCATGTGTCTTTGCCTAACATCCCTTTTACCGCTAAGCTTCATGTGTGTGAGATCTGTCTGTTGGAAAAACTATTCAAACATGTCAGCTCCTCTTGGACGCTATTGTATATTGCTCCCCTGATGAAAGACTTCAATCATACAAGTCGTGTGGCTGCAGGTGTTCCAGCGTCGCCTGCTTGGTGCATACGTGTCACACTGAAAAGGACATGGAGATGTGCTGCCTAGCTTTGATAGATAAGACCCGTCTGCAGAGCACAGTCAGGAAAGATGACAGAAACCTTTCTTTAGACTGTTTTCTACACATGTTGAGAAATCATTGCTAATGCCATGTTCGATGTAAGGTGTTTGTGCTCTTGTAATACAGTAACGGACAAATAACATTAAGCCCCTTCAGATAACAAAAGCACACATTTGTCTTTCCCAAAGCAATCAGGTTTGATATTTTGGCTGTCCTCTTCTGTACCCTTTTTAAGTGTGACCAAAATTCCCTAAAGAACATTTCGCTGTATTGAAAAAGACTTGAAACCAGTGATTTAGTTTATAAACTCTTAGAGCCAGGCTTCTTTTTGCCAGGGTTGTGTCCATTGAGGAAGCCAGAGATGGCATTGGCCCTCCTTGAAATGATCGGCCAACCCTTAATCCAAATCTGTGATTATTCACCTTGTCAGACACAGGACTTGTGTTGAGAACAATTATTCTGGCTGGGTTGCAACCAAGCGGCAACCTCCGGTCTAAAAATATGAGTCCAATGCGGACAAGTGCTAAAAACTGCAGTTCATTGAGGATCCGCTTGAGGCTGACTCCGGAAGTACCGAAAACCACATACACACCAATTCAAAAAAGCAGATCTTTACAGCAGAAATAAACATGTTTACAGCCTGGTACAAAAGACAAGTGTTGTCTGGATAGCTCAATTCTCGATCGGCACACACTGTACGGGGGGTGAATTTTTTTCTAATAAGGCAATTTCGAAGATATTGAGATTACGAGTCTTCCAATGAGAGGCACAGCTGACTTGATTGACAGGCGGGAATACTGTAGCTGTTGGCTAGGAGGCTCACAGCCCGCCTTGTCCCGCGTCACAATCGCTCGACAGCAGAAATATGGCTGCCGCCGACAATTGGCCTCAAAACAGTGTTTCAGAAACAGATGGGTGACGTCACGGATACTACGTCCATATTTTATACAGTCTATGGTTGCAACCAAGTAATATTTAAAACATATGGTTGACATCTCAGCAATGTCACCCATTGGCGTCTGAAATGTTGTTATGAAGCCAAATGATGGCAGTCGCCATGTTGGAACTGCTGATTCAATCAAAGTAAACTTAGAACAGGCATGGAGGTAGAGCTGAGGCAGACTTTTTGCCTCCTTGCAAACAGCTACATTGCGCCCATCTGTCAGTCAACTCAGCTATGACTACATTTTTCAAAGCTATGTATAACTAGCTGTAATATCTTCAAAACAGATAAGATACAACACATTTTCACCCCCTGTAGAGTGTGACGAGTAAGGAAATTAGTTCTTCAGACTAAAACATTTTTTTGTAATCTGCAGTAAAAGTGCAGTTTGATGTAAAATGGGCATTTTAACAAGGGTGTTTATAGTATCCTGGGCTTTTGGAGCCAGCCTCAAGTGGACACTCCAGGAAGTGAAGTTTTTTGCACTTTTGCATTGGTGCCATTCTAAAACAGTGACTAGCTTAGTTGCAACAGGCTGTTAGAAACTTTCTCTTTTTATCTGCTCTTAAACTTTGCACATGTTTTCTACTTGGTAAGTAAATGCTGTTTGTGTGTTTGGGTGTGTGTGTGTGTGTGTGCTGTCAGCCATTAAAAATAATGCAGGTTCAGGGCTCTTCCAATTTGTCTGCACTTCTGAAATCAAAAAAACTTCAGTGTACGTCGTATCATCACCCCCAGGGTGCAATGGCTGACTTATTAGCTCTTTACTGCATACAGTGTATCAACAATGTTGTTCAGTCAGCCAAAACTTTAGCTGTCCAATGTTTGAGATTTATTTTACTTTCAAGCATAATAGTCTTTTCAAATAGTCCTGTGAGTATGTTACTGCAGCGTCAGTTGTTGCATATACTCGAGGAAATACCTGTGAGTCATGATGTTTAAAAAATTACACATCTCAGAGGTCAAACACTCTGTTTGGCTACAGGCAGGTATACAAATCACCTCATGACTCATAGAGCTAAAAATAGAGTGAATGTTTGAAACAACTGCATAACAATAAAGCACCTGTGACAGACTAAAACATAAAGATACAACCATCATGGACATTTAAAACTGAAACTGCATCGCTTTAACTTTCATTTGCAAATAACTGCTTTTTTTATTGCTCATATCTTTTCTCATCGGAGCAATTTTGAAGCTGATCAACGTGGTTGTTTCCTGGCAACATGTTTTCCCCGTCATCATGTCGTCATCAGAGCCGGTTTATATTTCCACCTGTCACCCCATGTATGTGTGTGTGTGCTCCTTTTCCTTCATTGGCCCCCTAACCAGGTGTTTGGCTGTGTGTGCAGCAGGACCCTGCTGTGTCTGCCCATGTTGCTGATTTGATAACGACATCATCAATAAGGCATGTAGCTAAAAACATCTGTCATCATTTGGATGCTGATTGCAGTCCAGCCTTTCAGGGGAACGACTTGCATCTGTCAACCCTGACAGACCATTTGTCTTGATTTGGATTTGATTCGTCAAAGCTTAGAACACCAGGAGAACCACCCCGGGGCTTGTGTGCAGTCTTGCTGTGATCGAGAAGATCAGTGTTATAGCTCCCTGTAGCTGGAATATCTGGCTGTTTTAATGCTGGTTTCTAATGTGAGCTGTCAGGGAGCTAAACTGTTATAAATCTGTCTGTTTCCATCCCAACCTGAGAAGAGGAGTTTAAGTTGCTTTCAACACACAAATTGTTTTTCATGTTTTCATGCATATACGAAGTGATTATTATAATGAAGCAGGGCTGCAGCTAATGAACAACCAGTTTATTCCATCAGACTTCTGAACCAGGAGCACAGATGTAGCAGCAATTTCTTGAAAGCATACACACACACACAGAGATGAATGTGTGTACCAGTGCGTGCTCCACTCATCAGCGTTGATTAGGATAATGCTTTTATTGTGTGGAATTGGGTTTGCAAGTCAATTTTAATGAAATGAAGCCTGAGAGAGGAGAAAGGTATAGACAGAAGAGGAAAACACAAGTGAAGTGAGGACGTAGACCCCCCCCCCCCCATCACAACACCCTAATACACACTGCACGTCCACATCAGCCTCCAGGGTGTGATTCTGTTCATAGCTGACGTTAAACCAGGAAGAGTACTAACTGCTCATGAGCGCTCATGATAGATTTTAAATGTTTTCTCCTGCAGAGACTGATCAGTCTTTGTACTCTGTGATTACTCCTTTAAACAATCAAACTAAACCAGAGATAATTCCATTCACGAAAACTATTAGGGGAAATGTTAATTAACGACATCTTTCATAAAAACTAAGACTTACAACCAAATTCTTTGTCAGGTCCGTACTGATCTGCACAGCATCAAATCTGATAGGTTTCCATTCTGGTCAAGGGGTTAACTTCCACTGGATCTACTTTGTTGCATTCCCGCTCCGTCTCTGATCCTGTACGTCAGAGCCCTCCGGACCAGATACGCAAGACTTCTATTTTTGCCAGATGCTGGATCACTATGCATGAATCTCAGATTTAGTGGGACAGGAAGTCGGGCACATCCGGTACATTTCCAGAATAAAACACTCTGTGTTATCACCAGATCGTTTTTCACTTAACTACAACAGCAAACCTTCATAATGAGCGGAGCCAGGCCAGGAGTCAACAGGTCAGAGGTTTTCAGAGGCCGATAAAGACAACATGGATGAGGAGAGGAGGAGGATAATCATTGATTCAGTAATTTCAGTGGGAAAACCTTAGTCACATGACTCCTGCTCCATGCTACGATCTGAAAACGCAGCCGGTGGGTGTTGATGGACGAGAGAACTTGGAGAAGGACCTAACGATTTGGTGGAAGTCCGATGTTGGACTAAATCTTAAACAGCTGCCAAAATGAACACTGTTGCTTAAAGAGGCATCACTGTTAATCCCAGTCTGCTTCATAACCATTCAAAAACTCCTCTCAGGAGCTTTGAAGAAGCCACTTATAGACTCCCACAGTCATCTAAAAGAAAGTGACATTCATCCTCTCTTTTTATTATTGTGTGTTTTTTGTTTTACCAGGAAATAGTTTTCACTCTTCATTGTTTTTGTATTAACCTGAAATTCAACCTCAGTTGGCAGTGATTGTAACACAGCAGCTGTTGTAGGCATGTGTCTAAGATTTTGAAGTGCAACCCCTGGACAGTTTTTCCATTAGAGGAAGATAACAAGAATGAGCCCATAGCTTCATGAGCTTTAAAAGACGAGTTTGTCTCTTGGATGTTGATATTGCCCCGCCTCTATCCGTGGTGTCACAGGTGGGTGGGTTTTGCAATGGGAGAGAGTGATGGCCCATCCTTATCCAACAAATCATAGCTGCCCACAGAGCGCCGTCTGCAGGAGCCAGGGGAGGTGCAGGGAGAGGGGAGAATGTTTATCCTGTGGCGGTAGATATCAACCAAACTGAAAGAGGTGTTTACCCCTAAGGGCAGTGGTGATGATGATAATGTGTGTATGAGTGTATCTCTGTGTTTGTGTGAAAATGAATTGTTAGTGGTGATAAATTTGTTAATGCATTTTCTGAACACTTTTTTTTTTTTTTTGCATCTGTGTGTGTTTGTGTGAATGTGGAAATGTGTGGTAATCAAACAGGTCCTGAGGCCAGGTAGATGAGTCATGAGGAGCACATTTGGGAAAACTGTGCAAGTTAAAAGCTCAGGCACAGAGCGAGGGGAAGCGAAATTCGTCTGCAGTCTGTGTACATAATGCATGCAGACAAACAGACATTTGAATCCTTCGCACATTGAGCCCCGAGACCTCTCACTCTGACCTTTGACATTTTCTCTTTGTCTACTTCAAAGTCTGCCAGCCCTCCGAACAGAGAGGAGAGGGCATATCGTGGAAGACACACCGTACCTGCTCTGAGGGCGCCACAATGTTTTTCTGCTCTGTTGACCATTCCTTCTGAAAGTAAACAAAATGACGGTCTGCGTGCTACAATTAGATTTTCTTTGTCTGTCTTCAGGTCATGTTTTACTCTTTGCTATGAGCCTGAAATAGGAATGGTGGTGCCTGATTGATAGATCATTTTGGTAGCGGATATTAAGCTACTTCAGACATCTACAAAAAAACTTGCTAAATTTGTAAAGAAGAAGTTGAGCCTAAAGCAAACGCTTTAGATTTCCATGTAAATCTTGTTCCAACTCTCATCTGTTGGAATGAGCTCTGGGTAGTGACTGAAAGAATGAGATTGCGGACACGAAATAAATAGCCTCCGATTAGTGTCTTGGCTCAGCTCTACAGATCGGGTGAGTAAGCACAGACATCCAGGAGGAATTCAGAACAGACCTTTTACTCATTTGCATCAAAAGAAGCCAGTTCAGGTAGTTCATGCACCAAACAGAGATGCCTCATAGGTGTCGCCCAATGGATGTTTGGAAGGTCCAGCATTCTCAAACTGGGGGGAGACCTCAAGGTAGACCTAGAGCTCTTTGGAGGGTGTACACACCCCACCTGGCTTGGGATTGCCTCAGAAAGCTCCTGAAGAAGGAGTTGGAAAACATTGCCGGTGTGAGAGACATCTGAGTCTACTCACTTATCACCTGCCACTTGTGACCCACTCACTAATAAGGAGAAGAAAATGGATGGAGGGCAGAAATGGCAGAAATGGGCATTAGTCAAATGTTGAATGAGAGCAGGATCACCAAAATGTGGCCTTGGCTGTCAGCCAAAGATCAATAATAGATCAATCACAGGTCTATCACTCAACTGGGGAAAAATGACAAGCTATACTAGGTCACTCAAGATGAATGTCTTCTCTGATGGTTGATGACAAATGGTTTAGTTTCCCACTTTGTTGCAGTGATGTAGAAGTGTTTTTAAGGTGTGGACTGTAGGCTGAGGTGCAATCCTGGAACACATCGGCTGTTGTCTGATAACAATAAAGCCTCTGAAAGTGACAGACAAGTAGGACTTGAAGTTGAGAGACACATTGAACTTATGTGCAGGTGTTTGTTCAAAGAGACGACTGAAAACGCCCAATCATTGAAAGGTGATAGGATTTAGTTACTGCATTATGGCTAATGCATTCCACCTCTCATCATCTTTTGCTTCCCTGCATTCATTTATTGCCACTAAACACTGCCAACACCACAGATTCTGCGTTTATGTGTTTAATAAGGTTATAGCTTTGCAACTTTTAAGAGTCATCTGAAGACGTGGCTCAGGACAAACCAGATCTTTGACCATTTTACAATCAATGTGCGAGCATACATACAAACATTTATGTAGGAAAATATTGCATACAGAAACATATCTTTGTATGCTATTCTTGTGCAATATTTTCTCCATAAACATGTCTGTGCAATTACACCAGCACATTAAATCACCAGACCTAGGGCAAATGTGCAATTTATATCAGCACCTTTTACTATTATATGCAATACACCAGCACCTTAGTACTTAAACACTCTGGCAATTAGAGTGAAAGTGCATAAGGAGTTTAAAGTGCATAATGCGAGAGGTTAAGTGCCACTTTATTCCTGGTTGTCTTGGGCATAGTCGTACAGCCACCGTGTGTTTTGTTATCTGTGGGTAAACTAATGTATAGTTCATGTCATTGTCTAGCTGTATGTGTTTAAGTACATGCTTGATGAACATATATGTGTACCACCAGCCTGTCAGGGACTACGACTGGAAATTAGCCTGTGGCTGGAATCTGGCACATGTACATGTCCATGCTGATGGATGTGCTTTGTGCCCCCTATTTTAAATACATAAACAGAGATGTATGGCTTCAGTTATGGTGGAAACAGAAGTGAATATTAATCTGAGTAGGCAGTACATGTTGTGTTCATTCTGGTAGTCAAGTGGTCCAAGACCTTCAGTTTTACAGGCATCTCTGAGGTCATTCAATTTTGCTTAATCAGAGTCAGAATCAGAGATACTTTATTTATCCCGGGGAGGGAAATTCAGTCATTACAGTTGCTCTATACATAATAAGTTATACAAGTACAATAATAAGCTATGTAGAAAATAAACACATGGTTGAAGTCCCTGGAGATCAGGAAGAGGGCACTCTGGAGTCTGGCTATGGCAGCGTTGAGAATGTTAGACGCTGTAGTCGGTTGGCAGAGGGGGAATGTAAACAGCTACCAGTATGACGTGAGATCTCCTTGTGCAGATGATATGGTCGGAGGCCCACAGCGCTCTCGGTGCTATCCTGGTCTGCCCGGACATTCAGGAAGCCGCCAATGGACACGTGGTCGGGAATATCCTGATGCAGCCACGTTTCCGTGAAGCACACCATGCTACATTCCTGGCTTGTCCTGTTAGCTCGTCCATCTTATTAGCCAGAGATCTCACGTTGCCTATGATGAGAGAGATGAGACACGGCTTCTATCTCCTCTCAATAAACCTCCATCTCCTTAGACCAGCTCTCCCACTCGTAGCTCTATGCCTCCTCTGCCTCTATGCGTCCTAAATCTCCAGAGTTCTGCAGTTAACAGAATGGTGGTTAAGCCTACGGCCGCCGATCACTCCCAGTATCCTTTGGTATTCCTAACTTGTCGAGTCGCAGTAGCTGCTCAATCACCCAACAGTGTGAGTAGGTGAAAGAGGTGTGTTGTTTTTCGTTGTTCCTGCTGAGTTGTAATTGAATGGTTGAGTCCAACAAACAAAGAACAGATTCAAGACAACAGAGCTTTAAAAAGAAGTGAAAATCAAAAAACAATAATTACACGTTAAAGTAGCAAGCTTCAGATCTTCAGGACTGGACCTTAATAATCTAATATTTAACATTTAGGAAAACCCATGGTTGTCTAAGAGGAGGACTTTGATGATAAGGTTCTAGTTTCCTTGGCAAAATGAAGGATGACTTATCTGAAAATATTTGTGTATGTTATGTGTTCATTTAGAACATTTTAGAAGCTCCTGCGGTCTCAAACATCCACAACCGGTTTGGCTCTATATTTTATTCTATTCTATTACGAGAAGAGGCAACACTCAAATTAATACATCCCTTCTGTTTCCCTCCCTGGCCATGCTCGTTGTCACATCTCTCAAGGTGTTGCAATTGGTTCCACCCACATACTCTGTTCTCATGTGTACCCAGAATCCTCCACTCTTTGCCTTTTTAAAGCTGCACCCTCACTGGCCTTTGAGAAGGATTTCCCCTGCTCTCACTTGAGGGTAATTGTTGTTTTCAGTATTGGATTCCCTTATTAGAGAACATGTTGAGTTCAGTTTAAAGCTGCAAATGACAAAAGCAGGGCTGCTTTGTTTCACAGCTTGTACCACCTAACCATACTGCCATCTAGTGCATGAGCTACAAATGCAAAAATCTGAATTATGATCTGTTGTTGTTCAAGGATTTATGGCTCCAGCAGACAAGAGTGAGTGTTAATGATTGTCATTTTGTGCAGCAGAGGTCTATGTACGCATCAGCTGTGCAATGAAGGAGTATGATGGATGACTTCCATCTCCAACCTTAATATATTATCTGTATAACCGACGTGTTTTCCAGGGAGGTCTCACTAACAACATGAACATCTTTAAGGAAACATTGTGGGGAGTCCCACACGCCACAGACAGATGGTGCGATGCGACACCAAGGTAATCAGATTGCTGCCCCCGGCGTGTCAGTCTTGTCAAGGGCTTGTGGAGAGACGCGCGGCAGTGACAGTGTGTGGTCGGCGGTTCAGTTGCGTCTATCTTTTTGCTCCATATTTGTCAGCTGATGTGGCATTATGGTGAGAGATCAAACGAGGAGGAGGAGAAGGAGGAGGAAGGGGGGGAACGGGTGGTGGGAGTGGAAGAGATGCAGCAAAAGATAAATACATGGAGAGTGGGGAGAAGAAAGAGAGGAGGTTTTTTGTCTCTTTAGTTGTGGTTTAGGTTTCCTCTAACCAAATAACACGATTCCGCCCAATACTGACATGCATTATGTATGGGGCTGCGTGTTCCTACATGTGCAGTGCCTCTGCTCTCTGTATTTCTTTCACTCTTAGTACTGAACGTACTTTTTGTAAAGTAGTGTTTAGTCTGATCAAATGAGTCATGGAGCGGTTGTGTTTTGGCTTCTTACCGAGGATTTCATTATTTATGAATTAAACTAAAAGCCTGTCCTCCATTTACGTGATTTAATGGACCGAAGACTTATTTAGGGATTTAGTGGAGGAGAAGAAAGGCGAGGAAGACGAATAAAGCAGAGAAAAAAAGGAGTGTATCCCTTAGAGAGTTCCAACACAGTGTGTTCTTATCTTTTAAATGTCACCTTCAGTTTTTTATTGGATGTCACTCTTGGCCTTTGTATTTGTGAATTTGACTGTTTGTTTGTCATGCTTCATTTGGAGCATGACAAACAAACCATCAAGTAGTTATCTGTGTATGAAATTACATGTTTACTACTGGCTTTTGAGCTTTTGTGGAGCTGCAGAAGAGAATGGAAAAGAAGATAAAATGGAGCACGACAGTGGAGTTTTGGCAGCTTTTTAAAGAAACACTTTGACCCAAATGATGTCTGAATCAAATGCTGGGGTGAGATATTGATTAAACAGTAAACCACTACGCTACAAGACACTGTTTGCAACTTGTTGACTTCTGCTATTTAAGAGCAAAAATCCCCACAAATGTAAAGGCAAAGCCGTAGTTGAAAACAGAACATGATGTTGATGTTTAAAGAACCAGTAAGGAGTTTTAAGCTTGTTATGAAACAGGCTGCAGTTATATGAATGCCTCAATATGAACTATGAAAAAAAACAAGACCATCAGCAACAAGACTGAGAATTTATATGTAGTAATTTGAAACCACTGCTGCAGGATAGTTGTATAAACAAGGGATTTTATACATATAGCTAAAACAGCTTTTGTATATTCTCCAAGGCAAAGATTCCCTCTGAGTGATATATTAGACTATTAAAGGACTCCAGTATGAGGCTTTTGTATGTATAGGACAAGATCAGCAAAGCAATTAGGTACCCTTTGTCCACAGGGGGTGCCAAAATTGACACAAATTGAAAATACCTTGCAGTAACTTTAAAAATAATATAGTTTTTTTTGTAGATTTTACCTTAAAACTCGTCATATTCTGGTAAAAGTCAGTCTTAATGTTTGACACCAAAACACCCTATGCAGGTCCTTATTTGAAGGGTTACTCTGACATTCATTTGTATACCATAATTTTTGCGTATAACATAGACTGGCAGGGAACATGTGGAATGAAAGAAATGACATCTAATAAAGGTTCCCAGCCAGGCATGCTGCCATTCAGGGAATCAAATTAGCGCCTTCCACCTGCCAAATGCAGGGTTAATGTTGGCTGTAGCAGGTAAACATCCCAGGCCAGCTGCCACCACAGCAAACAGGTTTTTCTCCTGTTACTACTTTTTAAGCAATAATCAAATCAAATATGTTCAGGTTAAGGGTTATATTTGATGTGTAATGACATCCTTTTAGTGCTGTCTAAAGCTCAACAGTGTGGCATCAGTATGAAACGGTGTAAGGTTCAGTGTAACATAGCATAGCTGTGATAATGCGTCTTTGCCGAGTTATTTATATTCACACAGCAGACATTTTTTTCTGATATTATGCTTTTTAATTGATCTGCAAGTAAAAAGACAATGAAGAGTTGAAATTAGGATGGACCTCAGCCACATGTCAAGTCCAAACCATAGACTGTATAAATAATGGACATAGTATCCGTGATGTCACCCATCTGTTCCTGAGCGATGTTTTGAAGCCAATCGGCAGTTGCAACTCAACCAGGCATAGTGTGACATAAAGAGGCGGAGTTTGAGCCTCCTAGCCAACAGCTACACGATATGTTCCCCCTGGGAGTCAAGTCAGTCATGGCCTTATTTGGGCAAAAACTCGTAATCTTAATATCTTCTGAACCGTTGCGTTAGAAAAAAATTCACCCCCTGTACAGTGTGTGCCAATGGAGAAATTAGCTACCTAGAGCCAAGCTGTTTTTGGAACCAGGCTGTAAACATGTTAATTAATTAATGCTGCAAAGATCATCTTTTTTGAATTGGTGTGTATGTGGTTTCCGGTGTTTCTGCAGCCAGCCTCTAGTGGATTCTCGATGAATTGCAGTTTAGAACACTTCCGCTTGGGCTTCATATTTTGAGACCGGAGGTTGCTGCTTGGTCCAAACATGATTTTTGAAAGCGTTTAAGCTAGTCAGACTATAGCTAATATTAGCACCTGGCCACTTACCAACTAATATCAGAATCAAAATCTGAATCAGAATCAGCTTTATTGGCCAGGTATGCTTGAACACATAAGGAATTTGACTTAGGTAAACTGTGCTCTCTTTGTACAAGGCATAAGAATTAGACATACAAAATAAAAATAAAATAATGTAATAACAATAACATCAGCTATAAATACAAAAGAACAACAAATAGGCATGACTAATATGTACAGGCTAAAATAATATGATAGTAGTGCAGTGGTGAGTAGCAGAGGTAGTTTTTACATTAAAAAAATAGTAGTTAAATAATAAAAATAAATAGAAATATGGAATTCTGCTTGGAGAATTGTAATTCATATAATCACCAGCTAAGATGTTGTTTGGTTGTGTGACATTTTGTCAAGGAAAGATCTAATTTTCTAGCTAATGTTATGTTAGCTAGCTAAAAGCTGAATGCTAGTGTAGCTATCCATGTCAAATATGTTGTTTTACATTAAATTGAGCCTGAATTTATACAATTTAGACCTACGGTTATACAACTTACTGCCTGGAACAAAGCAGTACTACATTATTCCACCGACTTTAGCAAGAAGGTAGAGGAAATTATCCGCCATGTGACAATAGTGAATTGAAGGAAATCTGTACGTAGACAGGGCTGTTGATTCATTGTTTTCACTTGTAAATCATTCTACACTCATTTCAGAAGACGTGGACAGAATAAAAAAATGGAGTGTCTTGAGAAACATTCAGTGACTGTCCACAGTAGGTATGTGAGCAGAAACCATAATTCAGTCCTAGCTGTCAGCTAAAAAAGACCTTAACCAGATGGCTAAACATGTCCTGACAGCAGAAGACCGGAACACAAATGCACCCTGATATAGAGTTCTGGATTGTGAAGTATAATATAAACAGTATCTGCAGTTGTTTTGGGTGTTGGGGTATGGAGGTTTTACAGGCTGTGTGGCTTTACAGCAGCTCCATAGCACGGCTCATTACCCAGCTAATGAGAGGAGAGGGTGACCCCGCTGACTCGCTCTCAGCTCTTCCACCCCTGGGTGTTACAGCTCGAATAGCTCAGGGCCAAGAGAACCCACCCGGAGACTGTGAGGGAATGTGGAGCACAAATAGGTTAGCGTGTATGACAGCGACCACACATGTTGGGTTTTTTTTACATTTTGATTCATTTTCTCCCCTTCAAAATAAGAAACTATGGAAATAAAGGCTCAGTAGTCCATGATTACACATTCACACACTCACACATGCACAGCTGTTGTCTGGTGCTGCTGTTGAATGGCAGGCTCGGATGGCTGAATGGTAAAATGCAGAAGACTGTATATCATCCCGCAGGCGCTCGGGTGAGTGTGTGTGGGCAGCATCTACGTGGGCGGCTGCTCATCAGTTCCTCATTGTTCTGTTGGCTACTCACAGATATTCATACTTTTTCTGGGCATACCTCTGAGGCACTTTTAACCAGTCCGATTGGAGAGTTTAGCAGAATCAGAAAGACATATGAGTGTATCCTGGCCTATCTGAATCAACAACTGGAGCTTGTGCTTTTCAAACTAAAATTCTTGAATGATAAGAATGCTCAAGACAAGTGGAAGATTACGGCTGTTGTTGTTTACACTGACATGTTAGTGATTTGCATGGATTTTTCTCAAATTTGTTAAGAAGCTACAAAGTTATTGTTGAATCTTTCGCTGTTTCAAAGTTGGATCGAGAGTTTTGTTTGCCTAATGGCACGTCAGTTTGAAAGCAGAGACTATTTCATGGTTGTTTTTTGTAGAATTATTCTGATAACTGACACAAATACCATTGATACAGTCTAAAAAGCGACTTGATTATCAGCAAACATACTATTCTCATGCTCAGATAGGAAAGCATGTATTATGTATTAGCTCTCTGCAAATGTTTTACTTTTTTCTTCTTCCCTGGAAAAGTCTACAAAGCAAAGCAGCACCATGGGGGGTAATATCAAACTACTTTCCAGAGCTACAAAGACCAACTCGTTTGGCCTAATTTAGTGTGTCACAGTAACAGATGTTTTGAAGTGACTAATTTCTAGCCTTTAAAATGGAAATTTGAATTCTGACAAAACAACTAGTGTAGAGGTAAGAAAACCCTCAGGGAACAGTCAAAATAGAGCACAATAGAGGACTCCGATGTAAAACTGATAAACAAATTCCTTTATTCCACGGTTTTGTTAAACAATCTTACTGGATGATTCAAAGTCAAGTTTTCCTAAACGATGAACTATACTAGTGTAAAGAAACCATGTGGCTCAGTCTTTAATTGATCCTCAACTGTCTGCCTCAGTCTCACCCTACCGCAACATTAAAGAGCTCTCTCTTAAAGTGACAGTAACCTAACTCACTGCATTCAACTGTACGTAAAATCCACATGAATTAAATCAAATTACTTTTAACACATTTTAAAATTTAACTTATCCAATGAAATCCCAAAAATAAAGATTAACTTTCAACCCAAAATTATACGGATTATTTATTTACTTGTAACATTTATGAACGTAAATTGGCCCTTACATGGGGGATGCCATAGTCTGCGGGCAAATGATGTCAAATTGCCCCGTGTGACTAACAATAGCAGAGCTAGCACCACAAGCCTTCAGTCCTCCTGACAACACATTCCGCCCAACAAGATGCTATCTGTCTATTATGTGTGCTTGTTTAAATCCAGGTAGTAGAGCGATATAGCAGTATGGCAGTAGCCATTAACTGAAGCTACAGCCCCAACTTATGGCAGGAGGCTGCACTACAGCTCAGACACAACATATGACCGGCATGTCAGGCTCATGATAATAGTAAAAGTATAAATGATTTATTTAACCAGCTAGTAAAGAGAGATTAGCTATGATTGGAGCGAGGAACGAGGGGAATGATAACATTGCTTTATACATAGGCATTGGAAAACACAGAGATTTTGCGATAGTCTCAAATTACTTCACTTACCGATGAGTACCGATGGGTATTGTGACCTTTTCTCCAAACCCCAGCAAACCCGTTTTTGACACCATTCCTACCAACAGCAGCTTTAAGTCAACTAAACGCCACATCCCTAATCATAATGGCAGTGAATTTAACTTCCTGCAATGCTAATGAGTGTCGGCAATCGTTTTTTTTCCTATCAAACTAATAATAACAACCAGTAAAATACAAAATACAGCAGTTCACAACCAAAATCTCAAATGATCTTCAGTGGAGACAGGAATTTAGGAATAGCTGCTAGCTGTACTGCGGCTAGCGTTAGCTCAGCTTGTTTAAACTTGTTGTATTTTCAAGCTAAGATTTATACTGAACCAAGCCATACAATATTGATAGCTATAATATGACATATATTCAGGGTTAGTATCATATACAGGTGTTCATAAAAAATATATGTGTGTATCCTTCTTTAAATGGTATCAAAGGGGCACTCGATATATAGGCTAATACTACTATCTTGGGGTCGTTATCACTATAAAAGAAATAATGGTATGAGAACATATCTAGCATATTATTCCTTATAAGGTCGTTCGGTTTGCTAAGTTTAGTTGACGTCATCCTATTAGGTGTCTTTGCTGGTCCTGCGGCTGTGTGTAAAAGCTGCCATGATGGCCTAAATATTGTATATGGTGCTGTAATAATTGTACGAAGGCAGTAAGTAAAAAGTAGTCTCACTATAAATGGGTTTTGTCTTCTTATAGAGGCTTTTTCACTTATTTTTAATGCCCTTCATCCCAGCTGATTTTCACTCCACATCATATTAGACTTTTCAGCAGCTTGTCTGAGACCATTTAATGCTGACCACTTTATCTCCTCCCCATGCCTCCACTGAATTATGGCTATGACTGAATTTGGTCTAATGCTAATGGCCGGCATTAGCTTTTTTTTTTTTTCTTCCCTCCTTCAGTGTTGGTCAGGAAATCTGTGGAAATCCCAGACAGAAAGCTCCCCGGCTCAGCCGAGCCTGAAATTGGCTTGAATGGAGGGGGAAGCAGCAGCAGGTCACCTGAATGGGTCTCAAGGCAAAACACATTAGTCTCGGCTCCATTGTTACACCAGCATACACTAAATCTCCTCTGTGTCAAGACGGGCACTACTTTTGATTTATCAGCCATTGACTCTGACATACTCTGACAAAGAGAACACTGAGACGTTTTCTCCTGTACAGGCAGGTAGAGACACACAGGGAAATGTTCAGAAATGACACACAAACACACACTTGATAATAGTCTTTATCCCTGCCCATTTCAACCTGAAATATCAAAATGTTTGGCCACAGAGCAACGTTAGCACTTATTGTGAGTCCTGTTTGTGTCCGACCAAAAACACTCCAACATACTCTCCTAATTACATTTATTTTGTAGATGTCCACACACTCCTGAAAGAAATTATGTACACAGATTTTTAGCCAAACAAATACTCTTGTCTTTGTTCACAAGGACTTTCTGTGTGTTTGTTTTAGTGAGGAAGGTATAGAGCATTGGGTTTTTAGAGGGATCTAAGTTAACACCTCTCACATAGGCTGTTTCTAATGTAGGAACTTTTCTCAGGGACTAAGAACTTTTGGAGGATGTCAGAGCATCAGGGACCAGGATCTTAAAGTGGTGAATAGTGCAGCCCCAAGACAGTCTTTGTATTGGAGGTTGAACTTCCTCATCGATTGCACATCCAAGGAGAAGGCCTCACTTAAATTGCCACATGTTTACATGTCCCACAGATTTAGTGGAAATGGACAATAGTGAGTCGAAGGAACCTTGATACAAACATTGAAGAGAATCTCTTAGGATTCAAAATTCCAAAGTAATTTAGTGGAAACTAAGCAATTCTTCCAAGTTCCCAGTTCAGGAACTCCAACACCAAGGAAACCCCATTGGAGCCCATTTTTACAGCACAATTATTCACATTCCCAGCCAGGTTAAAAAAAACAGTTTAGGTATCTGAAGCTGTACAGGTGTTGAATTTTTCTAATAACTCCTGTGTTTTGATTAATCACAGATAATCAGGGGTGTGACTGATTTGACTGACAGTTGGGAACATTGTAGCTATTTGCCAAACCACTAGCCTAGGCCTCAACTCCACCTCTTTCCTACTTCCTAGGTTAGCCAAAAGTTACTTGGAGTCAGCATTTCCAATATGGTGACCGCCATTTTTGTGCTTCAAAACGCATCTTCAGAAACCAATGGATAATGTCACTGAGCATACCTCCATGTTGAATTCAGACCTTGGTGAGAACACAGCTACATATGTGCTGCAAAGGCCCAGGTGTATTTAAGGTCATAACTCCTTATACACAGTGAATGATAAGCTTGTGTATTTGTAGTAGGAAGTGATTCCTCTTCTGGGATACCGTAACATGTAAAACCAATAATCTATAGAGAATAGATTTTGCCAGTAAGTGCTCTTTTCCTAAGCTCTTACATGTTCATGTCTTCTTCATTGATCCTTTGTATCGACCTGATGAAAAGCCCATTGTGTTGGCACATACAGATAGAAGTGATTTATGGAAGCTTACCTATTCAAACCTTCTACAGATAAGCCTTACACAGAGTCAGTATTAAGGAGAATGTTGTTTTGTTGGTGTATCTGTGTTCTTTCACCGGTCTCATGGAATTTCTTTCCTGCGCTGTGAGGCATCACAGTAAAAAAAACAAAACCCTCATTGGCTCATGGTGGAGTGGATTCTGATTTGCTTTCTGGGGGTAAATTGAAATTAAGTTCAGTGCCTTCTAATTTATTTTCACAGTAGGTGGGTTCCCAGATGCAGCATATCAATAAATAAACAAACACATTAATTGAAGTACACAAACGAGTGTGGATCACTCACACCAGTCATCTTTTAATGAAGCAGACTTTTGAGAGCTTTTCTGAATGTCTAAGTTCATCCCTCTCTATACAGCTCTTCTTTTTTTTTTTACTGGAAACAAAGATGGAAGAAGATCAGTGAGGGAAGAAACCAGGGGACAGAATCTGATGTTGAAACTAAGATTTAGTGACTGGGTGGTCGTGTATGAAGAATGTAGATTGATGCTGTCTCTGACGAGGAGCGGCAGACATTTCTGAAAGGGAGAGAGAAGAAATGCACCGAAGGACAATAGATGGCCCAGAAAGTTTTGCTGTAACAGGACACTGCTACAGATAAGGGCGCAGAGCCTCGGCTAAACTGTACATCTCGCTGAGTTGGCCCAATTGATTAGGACCTTTGGGAGCAGTACGGCTTTTATTAATTCTGCACTCTGTGTGCATGCTTGTTTGTAGATTTTTTGTTTGCGTGTGTTTTGCTTGCAGGGAATTTCAGCAAGTGAATGTAAAGTTGCAGTACAAGATGACTGCAGCACTTTTTGCAAGTTTCACCCAGAGAACTGCAGCACGAAAAGAGAGTTGACCAAATTGTGGTTCTCCCTTTAAAGCAACATGGGTGTCTGTTTGTTATCAAGCCTTAAGAAGCTTTGTCTCCTGCTTATTTTTCCATACGTTTCCTTCTGTCTGTCTTTTGCTTGTTTTAGCTTCATGCTCTGTTTCCCCCCATCTCTTCATCTCTCCATCTTGCGTCTATCTTGGGATTCAGAATATAGACAGAAAGCCTAGGCAAGCAAATACTGCTGCATAATTCTGTCTTCACAGCATGCCACTCACCACTCAACCCACTCAGGGTAAAAAAGACGCTCCTTTACTTTAGTCTGTTTGAGAAAGAAAGTGGATAGACAGATTTCCATTCCCTCCTTTGTCAGGTCGCTTCGTCTCCCGGCTGTTATCCCTCCAATACGAGAGGCAGTTCCAGTCATTCAAGCGCTCACAGGCAGAAATACCAATGCACACGGATAGGGTTTGCACTGCAAGACAGACAGACGTTCACATAGCATGACAGATAGAGAAACATTCAGCGAGGCCAGTCAATATGTTTCACAGCAGCTCCCTGCTCTGCATGATAAGCTGCCACTCACCATCGCTCCGAATGCAGTTCACTTTCCAGGCCTTAATCTGCAATGCATCAGGGGTTATCTCCAGGTACCCAGACAGAGAATACCTGCAAGGGAATTTCAATCAGCCTCCCCCCCATATGTAATTAAATGGAAATAATTGGTTCCATTTCCCTTTGTCATCTTTTTTATTTCACCAGCCTGCAGCCTGCTCACGTGCATTCTTCTAACTGTCGCTACCTTCTTTATTTTCTTTTCTCCATTAACCACTCCAAAGTAATCTTTTCTTTTCTTTTGTTGCCTCCTTCATTCTTTTTCTAAAAGTAAGTGGGATCCTGTGTTACATGTGGTTGTCTGTGCTATATGTAGTGTGTGTGGTCTGTGTTGTAGGTAAGTGTGTTGCTGCCACCATCAGGCAGAAACATAAAGCTGCATTTATAAGACCTTTCTCTTGCTCAGCCTTTTTCCTCCTTAAACACCAGAGGTAACCTCATCCAGCTCTCAAATAATCCCTTAACTCTCCGCCCCCAAACTACAGTAACCGTGTTTTTCTTCTTTCCCCTTTTATATCTTATTTGAATCCCTCTCTTCTGTATTCTCATCCTGTGGGTGACTCTGCCCCCGTTTTACTGTATCTCATCTGGTTCTTCTCCTCTGTGCCTGATCTGGCTCTTTTGCTCAATTCTGCCAGCTCAAGCAAAGTGAAGCCAACGCTGACACCAAAGAGAAGCTCCCACTGCGACTCAGGATCTTCGAGAAGTTCCCCAACAGGCCTCAGATGGTGAAGATTTCCAAGCTCCCGTCTGATTTCACAGTGCCCAGGATCAGGTACACAGAATTCATACAGCATGCATACACATCTAAAGTCTGTTTTGCTTTTTAAGACTCATGTCACAACAAACCACAGTAGTTTGATCACCATGCCTGCCAACAGTTTAAGCCTTGCTTTTAGAATATCTATTTAAAACGTCCAACCGCGATTACCAAGTGAAAGATATTTTGGTCAAAGAAGCACTGAGAGGTATTTTTTGAAAGAAAGGGAATATTGTTTGACCTTTAAATACTGCCAGACATTTTTTTCTGCACTGACATGACATGCATATGATATCATTTTGAATACGTGTGCAGTTTTAGAAGTAAAGACTTCACCGTGCCCAGAATCAGGTACAAAGACAAACACCAAATCACTTAATCACATAGTTTAATTTGAATTTTGCTTAGAATACCACATTTTGATTATTGCATGTCACTAACAATATATTACTGAAGTGTTCCTTCAAATATATGTATCTGATCTGTATCTGTGAGCTGTATTTAGTGTTAAAAAACACACCCAGTTGGGGCGCTGTTGGCTTAGCGGTCTAAGCACACCCCATATACAGAGGCCATAGTCCTCATTGCAGTGGCCGCAGGTTTGACTCCCAGCCTCTATCGTTTGCTGCATGTCCTCCCCCACTCTACTCCCCATATTTCCTGTCTCTCTCTCCAGCTTTCCTATCCAATACAGGCAAAAATCTCCCAAAAATTTAACTTAAAAAAAAACAATGAAAATCACAACCAGTCTGAATAAAGCAACCATCAAAGTTGGCTTGCATGTAACTGGCCAGTCACTTTGGCTTCCTCTCACTCCATGTCTTACTCTCTCCTCACCTTGGTAGTACAGAAAGCACAGTGACTTTGCAGCAAACACCAGTTGCTACTTTTTAGCTTTATTTGTGATATATATTGATGGGCTGTCAGTGTGAGTGGAACAGACACAACGGTTAGCATGTATGTTTGGTACATCATTTGGTGGGAGGGGCTTAAAGGAGTGACAGGAGGTAGCAGAGGCAGAGGTGGAAAGTTTTTCCATCTGAATGTTCATGTTGCTTACTGCTACTTTAAGGGCCTGTGTCCTTCTTGTGCTGTTTTTTCTATCCAAACTAAATGCTGTTCAGCGTTTTCAGCTCTCAGCTTCCTCAGCGCAAAAGCTTCAGCTGATTTTAGTCGCTGCACTCTCAGTTAAAAATAGGTAATCTTTTGGAACACTGCCAAGCTCATGAATATCGCTGCTTGATCACCGACCAATCAGAATTAGGAAGGGGCAGAGCATCAGAAATCAACTTTGTCAATGGCAGAGGTCTGTATGGAATTAAAAAGAACCACACTTGTTTTTTTGAGACACAATTTCCTGTCTTGAGCTGCTGCTAATACTACAACACAAATTCTAAGCTCTGAGCTCAGCCAGCACAAAAACAGTGTTAGTGGGCACAGTCCCTTATACAGCATATGTTTTTTGGGAAGTTTGTATTGACCTACTTGTCCATTTTCAGGAGTTAGAACTTACCAAAGCATATGAACTTCTGCTATTTGAGTGAGTTGGATAAAAATCCTGTTTTTTCTGTGTCTGTGTTTTCAAAATATCCTTTGGTATTGTGTTAAAGAAACAAATTATTCTTGGTTTATGGACCAAAAAGAGCCGTTCTTAGATCTAAAGACACTAACTCGGTCATTAAAATGAGCAACAAAATCTGTAACTGTGCTGAGAAAAACACACAAACAGAAAAACAGAGGGAAGAAACAATGAAGCAGCATTGCACTAAATATCCTCAACCTTTAAATAGTTGACACCATCTGAGGAACATTTTTCACTGCAGTAGCATGACATGAGTAAATACATACAGATATGTCACCTGTGCTCCTCTTTTAGATGACTAGGGTTATTATTCTGCAGTTTTTAGGAGAGCCTTACTGTGTCAAACAAAAGTAGCCCCCATAATCACTTTAATCATTCAGTTGCTGATTAGTGCAAAGCGAGGTACTTCACTCCCCCAGAATTCCCCCTCCTCTGCAGCCCATCTGCTCTCCCACTGCAGCAAGAGCCTCCCCTGACATATTTTGCAGCAAGTATATGCACCAAGATGGTTTGGCATTGTAGTACAATTATGAGCACTTCTTATCTCTTCTAACATATGGTTTCTTTCTGTAGTAAGCATGCGTTTTGATTCGTTGTTAATGTTTGTATGTTTTTTTTGTCGTGTCCTCCAGGGAGAGCTTCATGAAGCAGTTCATTGATCGTCAGCAGCAGGACACCAGCTGTTTGTTCCGGCGTCTCCCCTCCGCTTCATCCTCCTCCTGTGACCACTCCAAACGCTCAGCCATTGAAGACAACAAGTACATCGATCAAAAGGTACTTTTGAGCACTCGTTTATCCTTCTCACTATAACACAGACAAAACGTGTCAAAGTACAGGAGCAGCATCCAACAATCAAAAAACTTTATGATGTTGTGTTTTGGTGTGATTGCACACTGCGTTTCATAAAGTAATGACTTATGGATTCTCACTGTTGGCTCTTTCAGCTTCGCAGGTCAATATTCAGTATCCGCGCCCGAAACCTGCTGGAAAAAGAAACTACCATCAACAAAATCCTGCGGTAAGAATGGCTACACCTAAGGAAGCATAGTTTTTGTGACGTGCAGATAAACTGAGCTCAATAAGGTTGAATTCCATTGTTGTAAAAATATATGCCACAGATAATAAAAGAGCGATGTGAATACTGGAACAAAAGGAATTTGAATCCAAAATTCAAAACAGTTTGTCTCTTCTTTGGCGGAGACTAACCCAATTTAAAGCCACATGTGTCGACACGTGCAGACTGCATTTTTACGCCGCTCTTCGTTTATGACTCTCAGTTGTTTGTGTTCTTTTATTATTAATCAGGACATCATAAGATTTGGGATTGACACCATCCTCAGAGATCGCAGCTAGATGCGTTTAATATGCATCATCCACAGTCATGAAACACATGCCAGCCTTTGTGTGGGTGAAAGTAATAATGTGTGTGCATATTAGATGTTGCTCTCCTGCAACAGCACTCTGCTATTGTTAATTCCTCTCTCTCTCACACACGCACACACACACAAACATGGACACACACAGACCCACTTCAGACTCATTTACTGTCACGGTGAGGTAAATGGATAATTTGCTGTTCAGCATGGCAGAGCTGGCACTAAGTGTAGATTAGCTCGCCGGCACCATGTCCAATATGCCCCCCCCTTCATCTCTTATTCAGTCAGTCTGAAAGATAGACAGCATATCAGTAGTCATAACACGTTCTGTCTGGCTCGCCGTCTTCCACACAAACACACAATTAGGCTCACAATCACACCAACACTGCCCAACACACACACACACAGTGCAGCACACACAGGCACTCATGCATGCCTACTGCCAATAAACAAGTAATCACTCAGAGTCTCTCTAATGATTTAAGTACACACACTGCTTGTGCCCACAGTGTCATTAGTTCTGTTCTGGTACATGACTCCGCTGTTAGCCAGGACAGAAAGGGATGCCCACACACACATTGACAAAAATGACACACACTAACTAATGGAATGATTGGATCCTGACAGCCTGGATCACCTCTCTTACAGGCCTATACCGAGGAAAGCCAAATACAGCCTGCTATTCATAAAAATGGAGCCGATCCAGCTGTGTGTAGATCACATATTTTTCATCATATTGATCATAAAGAGACATGTTTTTTTTGTGTGTGTGTTTGTGTTTCACAGAGCTTGTACCAGACAGCGTATGCTAAGTGGATCCTTTGAAGGCCAGCCAGCCAAAGAGCGTTCCATACTCAGCGTGCAGCATCATATACGACAGGAGCGCAGGTTTGACAGCATATGCACACAGAGGTAAAGAGGAGTTTAACGCCTGTGCGCCTGCACGGTAGTACCTATCTGCTCTTTGTTTTCCACAGATCTCTGAGGCATGGCTCCACGAGTCAGAGGATCAGCAGAGGGAAGTCTCTGGAGACGCTCACCCAGGATGTAAGAATAAGTACACAAAAACACAGAAAGAAATGCACCTGTATCCTCGACGAATAGATGTTCAGACTTCCTCAAGCAAGGTCAAAACTGTTATTTCACTGTTGGGATGCAACAGCACCTCACAGGAGGGTTGAGATTTGGTAGACTTATTTGGAATGATTCAAATCAGTGTGGTAAAAGATTAACCTTTTGAAACAACAGAGGGAACTATGTGCCTTTGACTTCTCCTGTTCAGCATCATTATGTCTCTCACATCTGCAGGTGAATAGAGGCACACAGACATGGTTGCAGCAGGTGAAGGTTTTGAAGTAAGATGATACCTGAGCATTATTATATGTATGCAAATAAGATTGCATCACTATTTATAAACTAGAGTATGATCTTCCTCTATCTTCTCCTCACTGTGGACATCCTCTCATGGACGTTGCCCATTGATTTCTGAAGAGATGTCATGAAGCTAAACAATGGCGGTCGCTATATTGGAAAGGCTGGCTCTGTGACGTCACTCATTGATCTCTGGAGAGGTGGTGGGTGCAGTGTTAGAAATGCTGACTCAACCTAGCTTTCAGTCAACATAGCAACAGGCTGAGAGCTGGGGTTGAGGCCTGTCTGTCATCTCAACCACACCCCTAATTATGCAAATATATGCATTACTTTTAGCCTAAATATGAACAAAGCAGATGAGTGATCAAACAGTTCATCCTCCACACAGTGTGAAAGAGTAGAGTAATGAGCAATGGACACCAAAACTGTTTTTGTACCAGGCTGTAAACATGTTTATTTTTGCTATTAACTTGGACATTTGAACATGGGTGTCAAAGGGGCTTTCTGAGCTTTGGGGGCCAGCATCAAGTGGAAACTTAAGGAACTGCTTTTTTTTTGCACTCCCACATTGGCTTCACTTTTTAATGCCCAAGGATGGGACATCCTCCAGGCCTGCTCTATAGAAAACAAAGAGATAAAGAGAAACAAGACAGTCAACGTATAACTTATATGCCTCTTCTGGAGTTAATACTTGAAACATTTTGTCCTGATGAGCATTTTTTCCATACCTTAAAGATTCTGTATCCTTTCAAAATAAAAGCTAATTTGGCACGGACTTAGCCTAATGGCACAAATTGTGTATAAGGCAAGGAAAAATCTCCTGCCAGGAAATATTCAAAGATGGTTCTTTGAAAGAGAGGGGGGTTATAAGTTAACAGGGAAGTTAAGATTAAAGATGGTGAGTGTTCGGACCACAAGGAAAAGCTTTTGTATTTCAATCTGTGGTGTAAAAATGTGGAACAGACTCAATATGGAGCTACAGCAAAAAATAACTTTCATGAGGTACAAGGAGGAAGACAAGTGTTGATAATCACAAGGGGTTTACTTTTGATTGTCGGTGTAAATATGAAGATTTGACTTGTGGGAGTGCACTAGTATTATGCCAGATAAAAGTGAATGAAGGGGTAGGATTAGATACGTTTTTAACTTCTTCCTACTCCCTTTTGCACATTTAAAGTAAAATGTTTCAGTGCTTGCAAATGGAACTGACTGATTTTGATTCAACTATTTCTTCTTTTTTACTGCTATGTTTTTTTAAATATTTTACTTTTACATGATCAAATAAAGACATCAAATCAAATTAAATCAAAATGGTTAAGTTGCACGCCCATGTAGCGGGTGGCTCTGGTTTGAATTCAGCCTGCGGCCTCTTTCCCACATGTCATTCTCCCCCTCTCTCCCAAATTTCCTACACTATCCACTGTCCTCTCCTCTACAAAATAAAGATGTAAAAGCCCCCCCCCAAAAAAATCAAAGCTAATCAAAACAGGAAATGCATTAACTGTAAGGCAGTAAAAAAGGGAAAATAAAAGCTTCAGAAATGACAGTGTTACAAGTCAGTTTCTCCTCTAAAGGTTGAACATAAACTTGGTTAACCACATCCTTAAAGAAAACCATGAAAAAGTTGTCATGAACTCGGCATTGGGACTCATATTGTATCAAGAGTTTAGTTGTTTTGTTATATTCCAATATTACCGTTAATCGAAGAAATGCAAACAAAGAATTTTACCATCAAATCTATCTTATATCAACATAATCATCTTGTCTCTTTCTAGCATTCCAGTACAGTACGATATCGCAATGCACAAAGAGAGGACAGCGAAATCAAGATGATCCAAGAAAAAAAGGAACAAGCAGAGATGAAAAGGTATTATCACACACATACACAAAATACCAGGCTGAGAGCAAGTTTTAAACCAGGAAGTTAACATTCAGTCTTTGCTGTTTCATTAACATGTTGTCTCTGTGTTTCTTTCACTGATCAGAAAAGTTCAGGAAGAGGAACTGAGAGAAAACCATCCTTATTTCGATAAGCCTCTGTTCATTGTTGGCCGGGAGCACCGCTTCAGGAACTTCTGCAGGATGATCGTTCGAGCTCGCTTCAATGCGTAAGATCAATCTTATTAGTCCGCACATTGTCTTAATAGGTTGTATAATGTCTTGTGGTCACAAATGAGGCTTTAGCATTCAATATCTGTTGAATAAAACCCCTAAAGGCATTTATTAATACACACAGGTCTATGATTTCTTCATACCAACGTCAGATTCATATTCAACACACACTTCATGTTGTTTGTATGATTTTATTTCCAGATCCAAAACTGACCCCATAACAGGAGCAGTGAAGAACACCAAGTACCACCAGCTGTAGTAAGTGTGATGAATTATTGATCCCTTCACTCTCTATCGATCTGTTGGTTCTACATGAGTGAAATCCTTATTAATTCTGTAGTCAAATTATAGGCCTGTTGTGCGCTTTCAGAATCTCTGGTGAGGATTGAAAATTGTGAAAGTGAAGAGCTGCGAAATAGATTTCACCCATTATGCAACCTGATTGTAATTCAGCCGAGCACAGGGGCTGATTATTAAAGTGAGAAAAAGTCCTTTTGTATCAGATACCGCTGCAGCCAAGGGACTTTCTTTTTTTCTGGCTACCTGCTGTAGAGAAGATTGTTCTGCACACACACTGACACACAATTTAATTCACTCTCACTTTCTGATACCTCTCCTCACATATCCTCCCCTGAATTTGTCCGCCTCCCCCTCTTTCTCTTGAATTCTCCTTGAGTATGTGCCACTTTGCAAACCAAATATCTCTTTTGACCTACTTACACCAAACTTAGTCGTTTTCTCTGCTGATTCCAAAACAAGTGATGTCCACGTGTCTCCCTGCAGCGATCTTCTGGGCCTCGTCACCTACCTCGACTGGGTTATGATTGTCGTAACCATCTGCTCCTGCATCTCCATGATGTTTGAATCACCCTTCACCAGGGTCATGCATGCCCCCTCTCTGCAGGTATTTAAAAACAGTTTAACTGAGTGGAACGAGCGAGCAGATGCATGATGGGACAGATGTTGCTAACGCGTGCGTCCTCTGTTTTAGATCGGGGAGTACGTGTTTGTGATCTTCATGAGCATCGAGCTCAACCTGAAGATCATGGCAGACGGTCTGTTCTTCACCCCCACAGCTGTCATCAGAGACTTTGGAGGAGTCATGGACATCTTCATCTATCTAGTGAGGAATCTGACAATCTAAAGACTGCCTTATTTAAGCATGACTAGATACACAACTACATTAAATACGCCACACTGGCAAAGCCCTTGAAAGTAGACCACCTACCTAGCATATGTCCTTTCTAGACCGTCTGTGGAGAGTTTTTGACGTGTCCTGAAACACTCAACTGTAGTCAATCAATCAATCTTTATTTATATAGCACCAAATCACAACAAATGTTATCTCCAGACTCTTTACAAACAGAGCAGGTCTAGACTGTACTCTACGTTATATTATTAACAAAGACCCAACATCAAGACAGGATAAGATCCAGTCCCCTCTTACAGACAGGACTCAGTCTGATCTCATCTTAATCCACCATGAGCAGAGCACTTTGCAGCATTTAGCAAGTTACAGTGACAAGGACAAACTTCCTTTAACAGGCAGAAACCTCGAGCAGAACCAGACATGTTAGACAGACATCTGCCTCAACCGAGTTGGGGTTGGAAAGAGGGAGATAGAGGGAGATGAATAGAGAGAGAGATGATAGTGCTGAGACAGAAACTGTAGTAGTAGTCGTATCAGCTGGAGTATGGAACGACCACAGCAGCAGGCCGTCTTCAGCAGCGACTCGAAGGAACCTAAAATAGTAGTGCGGGAGCATTTCACAGTTTCAATGCTGCAAAGAAAGAACAGCCTGCAAAATCCATTTTTATAGCAGACCTTTCTTATCATTGGATCACATCTGTAATGCTAAAGTATTTGAAGAGAAGGCATGACATTCAGGTTAACAGTCCAAAGTTTTTTATGATTTTTCTCTCATTTGCATTTTCAGTATTTCACCTTCAAATCTTTACCCTTGAACTCTTCATCTTTTTCCCTTCTGAGTCATCTATCTTACACAGAAAGTGGTTATGTTTAAAGCAACAACAAAACTATGGCTTGAGTAATGATATCTATGTTTATGTTTATGTTTATTTATTTGCACAATTAAAAAAATATATACACACAAAAAAAGAGCAAAGATAAATAATATACTGTGCAGGAAGAGGCAGAAAACTCAGAGCTTATTTGAAGCCTCCACCCAATTAATGTTCTAATCAAGCGGCAAACTCCGGTCTCAAACGATGAAGCCAATGCGGAAGTGATATAAACTGCAATACATCGAAAATCCGCTTGAGGCTGGCTGCAGAAACACCTGAAACCACATAGATATGAATGGGAAAAAGACGATCTTTGCAGCATTAATAAACATGTTTACAGCCTGGTTCAAAAAACGGCTTCGCCCTACAACGCTAATCTCTCTAATGGCACACACTGTATGGGGGTGACTTTTTTTCTAACGTGACGGTTAAGAAGATATTAAGATTATGAGTTTTTCCCAAATAAGGACATGACTGACGTGACTCCCGGTCGGGAACACACAGCCATTGGCTAAGAGACTCACACTACGTCACACTCTGCCTAGTTGAGTTCCGCATTACCAATATGGCTGCTGCCGTCGATTTGCTTCAAAACAGCTCTCAGGAACAGATGGGTGACGTCACGGATACTACGTCCATATTTTATACAGTCTATGGTTCTAATATCAAAAGTTAATTAAAAAAATACTAAATTGACACATATAAAGACAAAAATAATAATATAATGGCATATTTGGAGTGTAAAGGAGTAATGTTGAATTTATTAGCTGATAGCTAAATAATGAACTGTTTATATCATTGTATTTACGTAGTAATTCTGTACTTTGTTTGTGTACTATTTCACTTGTCAATGACTACTTCTAACGTCAAAACAGTCTTCAGTTGCATTCCTAATTCCAACAAAGGGAATTAGACACATATAATACTCCATGAACAAAGGAGTCTATGCTCATTTATCTTCAAAATCTCTTAATAATCTTTGAATGATATTAAACAAATCAAAAGTATAGAGGAGAAGAAACAGACACTGATGCAGCAGAGGCAATAACATGAGTGACTCTGACTGAAGGGAGTCTTTATTTTCCCCGTCATACCCCCTGTTTTTATTTCATTCATGACCTACATTACAAGACATGGCTGTGTGCAGTCTGTGGAGGTTACAATGGAATTTACTGCAAAACAACCAGATAGTTATGTGTCTTTAATGTTGGTGTTGCGTCCCAGCTTTAACCTGCTGCTTGGCAACTAAATGGAGACATTATAGTATTTTAAAATATGTAGCTGCATTGACAAATTCCCTTTAGCAGAGCCACTTAAGCAGATTTAGGAGTATTGATGGTTGTGTTACTCAAACTGAACATGTTCTCCAGGTGAGTCTGATCTTTCTGTGCTGGCTGCCTCCTGACGTCCCTCCTGAGTCTGGGGCTCAGCTGCTGATGATGCTGCGCTGCCTGCGTCCGCTCAGGATCTTCAAGCTGGTACCCCAGATGAGGAAGGTGGTGCGGGAGGTCCTCAAGGGATTCAAGGAGATTTTCCTGGTAAGTGTTTCTACATTAGAGACCGACAAATATGGAATTTTCTGATTTAGACCAATTTGAGAGGGAGATTGCTGGTATGGTGGAACATTAACAACTTGACCTAAGACTGTTCAACAATATTATATTGAATATTAAATGTTTTAAAATCCTCCAATAGTAGGGGCTTTGCAGTTTATCAGTCAGTTTGCCCTGTTCACTTCTTAAAATATAGATTTTTTTCAAATAATAAAATAAACTACTTGTTAAATTTCCACCCCAGAGCAGAGGGAGAGTTTTATAATCAAACTATTAAACTCGTGTTTGTTAATATTCACAGGCGCCTTAGGCAAAGAGGCAAATTTGCATGAACATGAGTTTTCATATCACCTTTATCACCTTTTGGCTAACTGCCCGGTTCTAGATTAGTAGGAAAGTAAGTACATTTTTTCCTCAGTGCATTAAAAGGCTAGAGTTCATTTTCTTAGAGTGATTTTGCTTCAATGCAATACTCTGAAAAAGTCTGAGATGTTCTGTGCGGTGGAAAAAGGTATGCAGTGAAGTATTCATGATTTATGGTACGTTGCTTTTAAAGCATGCACAAATATAAGCAGGATTTGTAGAGTAATGCATCTTATTCAGCTTTATTGGATTTGTACTCATGTTGTTAAAACATCCCCACTTACTCCTGGGCTTTGCTTACCTTTTGCCTTTCCTACCGAGGATTTTATTACAGTACCAGGAGCTCGCAATAGTTAGAGTCTGAGGTCTCTACATCCGCAGCGGTCTGACATCCTCAGCTCGCTCTGTAATCTCTCAGGCTCAGATTATGTTGAGCTCTGTGCCTTTAAACTCTTGATTGATTCCCTTGCAGGTTTCCATTCTGCTCCTCACTCTAATGCTGGTGTTCGCAAGCTTCGGAGTTCAACTGTTTGCCGGAAAGCTCGCCAAGTGCAACGACCCCCACATCCTTAAACGGGTACAGCAAGAAACATAATCTCCTCAATAAACCATCCCCTCCCTTTGCATGCTCCCTGCAGAGAAGCACAAGCTGGAGAAGTTCAAGGGGTTCCCCCAGACAAATCAATACTCTTGTGGGTCCTTTTTATCCTGCATTTCTAACTGTAGTCCCTGCACTGCTCTCACGTTCTGCAGTAGAAGCTTTTCTATTATACCAAAATCCTGTGGGTGATTTCTCCTTGCTTCTTTTTGCATATCTTCACTTATGCATGACTATAGTATTGTCATATTCTTCTGTTTATTAGGTAGTGAGTTGTTTAAGTTGTTCTCTGAAAGCCTGCTCGTAAACTACTTCACCAAAGCATATTTTTTCTGTTGTAATGCCCGCTTCATTCTGTGTTTTGTTGTCAACCCTGTGTTTGTAGGATGAGTGTCATGGGATATTTCGGATAAATGTCAGCGTTTCCAAAAACCTCAACCTCAAACTAAAGCCTGGGGAGAAGAAACCTGGTTTCTGGGTTCCAAGAGTCTGGTAAATAATGTTGTTTTTATTACAGCTTGATTTAAAGTTGCTTTCCTGCAGCAGGAGATTTATGTTTCTGTTCTCTGTCCTCAGGGCCAACCCTCGTAACTTCAACTTTGACAATGTGGGAAATGCCATGTTGGCTCTGTTCGAAGTGCTGTCGCTCAAAGGCTGGGTGGAAGTCCGGGATGTCATAATTCACCGTGTTGGACCGGTACTGAACTTTACCTTACCTTACCTTAGAAGCTTATCATTTCAATGAAAGAGTTTCTCTCACTACATCACCGAATCATTGTAAGAGTTTAAATACCTCTGTGCCTGCAGATCCATGGAATCTACATCCACGTCTTTGTATTCCTGGGATGCATGATTGGACTCACGTTGTTTGTGGGTGTCGTCATCGCAAACTTCAATGAGAACAAGGTAAGAACGATGCATAAAAAAACCAACTATTTTAGCATGTTTTTATCTTCATGAGCCTAGAAAAGAAGACAAGAAAGACTAAGAGCTTTCCAATTTAATAACATGGCAATGATTTGGGCCCTGGAGGCTATAGAAAACACAACCTGTAACCTTTAAATGTGCTGTGTCTCCTATCACCAGGGCACTGCTCTCCTCACAGTTGACCAGAGGAGATGGGAAGATCTGAAGAGTCGACTGAAAATAGCCCAACCTCTCCACCTGCCTCCACGCCCAGGTGCTCAGACAAGAAATGACACAAACATGTATCACAAAAAACTCTGGAAGTACTTCAACACGTGAACCCAATGAGTCTAAGATAAAATAAGATATACTTTATTTGTCCACAAAGTATGAAGAACAGTGTGATTCCGATGGATACAGTAGTTATTTGTGATTGTGCCAAGTCACAGTAACTTCCCTGTAGTGGAATGAAAGATGAGAACAGCTGATTAACGGGACACAGCAGTGCTGGTGTTAAACAGTCTGATTGCAGATGGGTTGAAGGACCTGCGGTAGCGCTCTGTCCTGCAGAGTGGGAGTCTCAGTCTGCTGCTGAAGGAGCTGCTCAGGGACCCCACAGTCTCATGCAGGGGGTGAGAGGGATTGTCCATGATGGATGTCAGCTTGGTTAACATCCTCCTCTCACCCACCTCCTCTAAGGAGTCCAGAGGACAGCCCAGGACAGAACTGGCCCTCCTGACCAGTCTCTTAAGTCTTTTCCTGTCCCTGTCTGTGCTCTCTGCTCCCCAGCAGACCACTGCATAATGTCTGATTAATATAACAGCTGGCCTATATTACCTAAGAAGAAAAATTCAAACATTTATTTATTCTCAAAAGGACTTTCAGATTTCCCTCATGTCCAGTGTTGTCAAGAGAACAGCTGTCCTATATTACCTTCAGAATAATTCCCACCACCTTATGGCCCAATGTGGGCTTGGTTATGGTCAATCATAGGGTTAATATTGGTAGATTTGTCCCCTGATGTATGCTGATATAAAAACGTTTTCTGCATCTCAGACAATGAGGAAGAAATAGATTCATCAAGAAATAGCTTGAAAATGTTATTTATGAGGCTCCTTTGTCCTAGCGGTTTAAGCGCACCCAATATGCAGAGGTCATAGTCCTGATCCCAGTGGTCGCTGGTTTGATACCTGGCCTCGACCATTCGCTGCATGTCTTCCCTTGCTTTCTACTCCCCACATTTCCTGTCTCTCTTCAGCTGTCCTATCCAATAAAGGCAAATATTCCCAAAAGTTTTCAAAATCCCAAAATTTCATTTATTCTCAGCAGCCTGTAACATTTGTTACCAGAGCAGAGCAGAACAGACAATGATCAACACTTAAATGAATGTATTCTTACATCTTTGCACAAGACAGCTTGAGTTTAAGACAGCAGCTCTGTAGACTCTTAGAATTGCACTCTTGTCTTGCATTTCATACTTTTGAAAAATTTGTTTACAATCCACAAATGAATGTCTATTTCAATCCCAGCAAAAGTATGAAATATCATATTAGCAATCTGCTCAAGTTTCAAAAACAACCTCAGTACGAATCTTTAAAATCCAACAGTTCCTACAGAGCAGTGATGGAGCGGCAGGATTATGACGGTCATGTTTTTGCCCCATTCCCGGAGCGATCATGTGGTTTGTGTGTGGGTGCGTCACTGTGTAGTAAAGTAGTGCTCGGATGATTCATCCATATTTGATATATGAGTACGTGTTTTTCATGGAGGATTGTTGCCACCGGGGCTCTACATGATCCCTTAATGATGACTTTCGCCACTAATGAAAAACCTGAATCGGAGGACAGATAACACAGATGACTCAGTCACTGAATCACGCGTGTCACCGCCTTCTGCTGGGAATTTATTCACAGAATTGTTCAAAGTTTCTGAGGTGAACTATCAGCTTCATGCTCACTGGATTCACATTCATACACTGGAGGAATGTTCAGTGAACTTCAATTTGATACACAATTTCACTCCATATTGTTATCGATCATCTTTCAACATGGGATCACTGAACAATTACACTGTGGCTCTTCCCTCTGTGATTAGAGCCGTGAGAATAGTTTTAAGGGCCTCAGAGGCATTGTGGGAAATCGCCTGTTAGTACAGTCGAAGCTGAGAACTAACAGAAAATCAATGGCTTCAGTTTTAGTCAGCAGTGCCGCTGACACCAGCAGTATCAACCTGACTTTGATCCACATCCAAAGGCCGTCGGCACTGGCACCACTCACTCACTACTGGCAGTTCATTACAGCGCTGTGCTGGCCTTCCCTCACACAGTTCTGCTCAAAGTACTCGCAAAAATCATCTCTGTGGTCAGCAGTCATGCTTCATCACAGAGCCTGTTGTTGTTACATCTCTATTTCATGTTCATTAGATTAAAAACTTGATGCTTTGAAGTGGATAAACAGGGACAGATATAATAATCATTTACAACTAGAACAAGGATCTGTTATAGCAGGGATACAAATCTTCACATATAAAGCCTGAATCCACACATGACAAAAGCATGGACTTCAAATACAGGCGGATGTGAATAGATAGAAAGACAATGCAATTTTGGAAAACCGTAATGCAGTTTTAGCTTCCTGCTGGAAAGAGAATACGTTTCAAATAGAGTACAGGATCATAAGATAGAGTTAGGTTGGACCTCATTAAAGGCCAATCTCATCAGCTCCCTCAACCCCTGTAGAACTGCTGCTGTTTAGAAAAGGCTCCGTGTCATGTTTGTGAGGTTGGTGTTTCCTTTAGGAGACATGTTTGCTCTCAAAGTCCTGTAATATCAACTAATCCTGACATAAAGGTCTCTGAATGTGCATATTTGTGTACACCTAAAGCATATTTAAGTTCTTTCTCACTGAATGAACACCCGAGCAGTCCGTGAGTGCCATCTGCAGGACGATGTAGTACACTACCACAGATCCAATAATCAGCTGACTCGAGCAGCACACTTATGAAAACAAATCAGACGAATAAATCCAACTTAGAAATGCTGAAATACAAGAGACTTTCTTTTTCATCGCTTTTTTTGGTGATATTTTGGGGGCTTTTACACCTTTATTCAGAGAGTAGATGACAGTGGATAGAGCAGGAAACTGGGATAGAGTGCGGGAATGATATGCAGGAAAGGGGCAGCAGGCTGGAATTGTACCCCGCCCGCTATATGGGCACGCAATGTAACCATTAGGCTACATCTGCGCCCAAGCTGTGAAAGATTGAACACCTCTCTTGTCTTTTATCTTCCTGACAGAAAATGGAGGTTTCCGGGCCAAGATGTACGACATCACTCAGCATCCCTTCTTCAAACGAGGCATCGCTGTGCTGGTGTTGGCTCAGTCGGTGCTGCTGTCTGTCAAGGTAAAGCATCAGTTATGCAGCAGCTCATTTAAGATCATGTGAGCTTTCTATTTGTTATTTTCTTTCAATGATATGCCTCATTATCTCTTTTTCATGTTAAGCAAATTGTTTTTCAATATCAAATCTGCTTCCTCAAATGTGTGTTTGAATCTTCCCTCCTCTAGTGGGATGTAGACGACCAAGTCACATTCCCTCTCGCCACCATGTCTGTAGTCTTCACCTTTATATTTGTACTAGAGGTGAGCCTGCTTTCCTTTCTACTAATCTGTTCCAAGGTTTTCCTCTGTTTGTCTACTCTCAGTATAAACATCTGGCTTATGTAACTTGTTGGTGTTGCTTCCCAGGTGACCATGAAGCTGATAGCCATGTCTCCAGCTGGTTACTGGCAGAGCAGGCGGAATCGCTACGACCTGCTGGTGACATCGCTGGGTGTCATCTGGATCGTCCTGCACTTCTCTTTACTGGTTAGATCAATTACATTTTATCACTGTGGGAATCCTGTTGTGTCAAAGTTAACAATATTATTCCCCTCTATAGAATGCATATACCTACATGATGGGGACGTGTGTGATTGTCTTCAGATTCTTCACCATATGTGGAAAGCACGTGAGTAGAATCTTGCTCTAGAATTATAATTTCAGTGCTAAAAACTATTACCAAGATATCCCTCTGAATGTGTTTGTGTCCGTGTGATGAATCTAGGTGACTCTGAAGATGCTGCTCCTGACCGTGGTGGTCAGCATGTACAAGAGCTTCTTCATCATTGTAGGCATGTTCCTGCTCCTGCTCTGCTACGCATTCGCTGGCGTCGTTCTCTTTGGAACTGTAAAGTATGGAGAGAACATTAACAGGTATGTATCAGATGTTCTCCTGTCCCTGATGCGGATAGGCAGTGCAGGATTTATGCAGTATATGAGGAAATACATCTGAGTAGAGTTGGCTGAGTCTCTCTTTTTTTACCCTTAGGCACGCAAACTTCTCCACAGCTGGCAAAGCTATCACTGTTCTCTTCCGTATCGTCACAGGGGAAGATTGGAATAAAATCATGCACGACTGCATGGTAAGATTGGCTGCAGGTGTAGCAAAACATCTCCACGGAAAACCAAATAGATCACTAACATCCAGTCTTGAAAGATACTTTTCACATGGTGCTTTATTTTGAAAGGGTGACTTTACCTCAAAACAATAGAGGCGAATGGATTTTTGCTTGTGGTGCAAGCAAAAAGTAAAATTAACAATAACCCCCAGTTGTTTTGTATGCTCCACAGACTTCACTGTCAGCACTTTCCACTTCAACTACTTTTGAACAAAGAAATAATCTCAATGGAAACTGCTGACATGACTTTCTGCATGGACGTATTTCTCTTAGTAAACCATTCCTTTCATGATAACATTACAGTGAATGTTTGATATGTGAGGATGCTCCATATGTTGATTTAAAGACATCCTGTTTCCTGTCCCCCAGGTGCAGGCCCCGTTTTGCACCCCGGATAAACTTCGCTACTGGGAGACTGACTGCGGCAACTATGCAGGGGCTCTCATCTACTTCTGCTCCTTCTATGTTATCATAGCCTACATCATGCTAAACCTGCTTGTAGGTGAGTATGTGCAAGACCATAAAGAGGACCAAATCTTGTCGCACATAGTCTCACGATGGAAGGACAAAAAGCTAGTCTACATTACACCACATTTAAATTTTATGGTTGAAACTTTTATGGAGGTTGGGGTAATTTTCCAGTCAATGTAACACCCCAAAGTGACAAAAACAAGTGTGTGCATACATAAAAACCATTCAGAAGAATGAGGATCAGGGGCTTTGGCATCAGCATCAGCTCTATTTCATTTCTGCCTCATGATACGCAGCACTGCACAACTCATAAAGCACACTTAGGTGTAGTTTTGTCATCGCTCCAAAACAGGCTGCAGAGTTTCTTCAGAGGAAAGAGTTCAGTCTATTACAGCTTGTTATCAACATGACAATCAAACCCTCTCATGCAGAAGGTGTAATTTCATTCTCAGGTCAGAGTCTATAATATGAGGAAAAGGAAAGTAGTAACACTTGGGGCAGAAAGGAACAAAAACATCCATATATAATTTTTGTTTTCTTCACGACTTCTCCTCTGGTTTTGTGGACTCTTTTTGTGTATCGCTCACTGCTGTATGGGTTGTAATCGTGTACAGGGAGACACAGATGGCGAGCTATAAACCACAGATACTTATCATGATTTGAGAGCCATCACTGACCTTTTGCAAAGAACACTGCGAAAAAAAGGAAGGGCCTAAAAGTCACAGACACAAAAGTAGCAAAGCATGAAAAATTCAAGAGGAGTGAGGGAGATGTATGAAGATGTGGGAATAAGAGGAAACCAGAGAGCTGAGTAGAAGTTAAAGGATATTTTTTATTGTCATTTTGGTTATTAATAGATTAACTTGGTCTGTCTTTCTATGCAAACCTCTGATTCTTGTCACATGTTAAGAAGAGACCACTTCATCTATGACCAATAGAGCCTCCATTTATTCTAAGGTGTCACTGGAGAGTTTGCTCCAAATTAATGTCACTTTCTTTGTATCTCTGTGTGTGATCTGTCATCAACATTAGAGGGAAATGTCTTCAAATTTGGCACAAACATGTAGTAGACTCAAGGGTATGTTAGGAAAGGGTAAAGTAGAGTAGGAATAGTGTAAGATAGGATAGGAAAAGGCTAATGAAATAGGATAAAGCAGGGTAGGTTATGATAGGGTGGGATAGGTTATGGTAAGGTGGGGTTGGGTAGAGCAAGGTAGGGGAGTTTAGAAGGTAGAAGGGTGGAGTAGGGTAGGGTAGGAAGGGGTAGGTAATCTAGAGTGAAGCGGGGGATATAAAGGTAATTTAGAGCAAGGTAGGTGAGCGTAGAGAAGGTTAGGCAGGTAGGGTAAGGTAGAACAGGGATGGGGAAGCAGGGGATGTAAAGGTAACGTAGAGCAAGGCAGGTGAGTGTAGAGAAAGGTAGGTTAAGGTCAAGAATGGGCAGGGTAAGGTAGGGAATGTGCATGGGAAGGTTGGCTCTTTATTGTCAGTGTATAAAAGAACACAATGAATCTTTTTTTGGGCCACAACCCCGATCAGCACAATCTTAAGATATGTCTGAAAAACGTCTACTTTATATCTTTTGTTATATGCATTTAAAAATACAGTTGAGCTTGATTTGAATATAAGGATTATTTTGAAGAATGGAGATTAATTAGCTCGCACAAAGTGTCAAGTTATTTGAAATAGTATAAAATTTGCTTTTTTAATCTTAAAGGCTGATTTATACTTCTGCGTTGAATCAACGGCGTACCCTACGCCGGGGGTCCGCGTAGCTCCCGTACCTACGCCGAGGCCTACGCACGTAGCTGACGTGCACCTCCTCCATAATGTAACTACGCGTAGAGCCGACGCGGACCGCAAGCTCTGTGATTGGTCCGCTCGACGGCTTGGTCTTTCCCGCATTCACAGCACTTCTGGGATCCCGGACATCGGCCACACATCAGCCGTGTATTTCATCTCCTCCTCTCTATTCTTCATGTAATCATGTCTGTATGATAAACAGCAACATGTATCAGCTGTAGATTAACAGAACACGCTCTGAATCGATGTGGAAAAGTAAACAGAGATCGTAGCGGGACCGGAAGCAGGCGGCCGGCTATCAGAGAGACCGCACTGCCCTCAGGCGTTTCTGCGGAGAATTGCTGTGCGACACGGACACACCGACGCACAAGTATGTGGGGCTCATGTCCGCGTCAGCCCCTGCTGCGTAGGGGAGACGCAGAAGTATAAATCAGCCTTTAGTGTTAAAAATTAAAAATCTTGTCTGTGACATTTTAATGTTTATAAAATCACTTAGATGACAATTATTCTTGTGCCTATCTTGCAAATATGATAACTCACTTCAAAGACCAAATCTTTCAATATGGATAAAAACATCCTCTTGGACTTGATTTTGCACTGATTTTTGTTTTGGGGATTTAGAAGTCAAGAATGTGTCCATCTTATTCTTGTCAACATGATTTGTCAGCATTTCTTTTTTATCATCCAAGAGATTTGTGCCAATTATGGTGCAGTAGATCAGTAGATTATTCCAGTATATTGTTGTGATGCAACCTTTCCTTTGTTTTATTTAGTTTTTTAGAGTAAAGTAGGTTTTTATGTTTCAGGATTCAAATATATCCCCAGTCTTGGCAACAGTTACAATGTCGTTCTGTGGGAAACACTGATTAATGTTAACAGCGACTTGACTGGCTGGCAGAGGCATTCAACCACATCGCAGTAATTTTAGTTTATTGAAAAATGAATTTCATTATTCTAACAGTCTATTTCAATCAGCTCAACACCGTGCCATAATTCATTAGGGGGCCTAGGCAGTTCACTTCAGGCTTCAGAGAAGAAAGAGATATTCGGAGCTCTGAAGTGCAGCAGCACACTCACATCACTTTGGTTTAAACAAAGATTGATGCAGCTGAAAAAGAAACTTTCTTTGGAACCGTCTGCATTAATATCTCTTTCTCTTGCCGCAGCCATCATTGTGGAGAACTTCTCCCTGTTCTACTCCACGGAGGAGGACCAGCTGCTGAGCTATAATGACCTGAGGCACTTTCAGATCATCTGGAACATGGTGGATGACAAACGGGAGGTGAGAAATTAGCAAGACAAAGGAGGATGAGAACACAGCGGAGGGGAAAGGGTGACAATCATACAGCTATGTGGAGAGGACAATATAGAAAAGTTAAAAGCAGTAAGTTGGCTAATGAGAAGGCCTGAAGGAAATAAGTATAGCACTGAGTTATAGGAGTAAAAGTAATTGGAACAGTGGGTGCTGGATTAAAATGTAGACCCCCCTTCTGTATTTCCATTATGCTATTTGACTCTTCTATAGGCTTTTTCTTCTCAGTTATTTGCACAGGCTTATGCAATTTATGGCATACTGAGGAAAGTAATATGCAGATGAGAACTACATTTATATATTTAGTCCAACCGTAACCCTATATTAGCTTTGTTTGTCTGACCCTTCAACTCTGGTCTGATATCTCATATCATAGAGCTTTTTACTCTCAGGAAAAGAAAGCATTTTGATTTAGATGAAGTTGGGGTTTTTTTAAGTTTTCCAGATGTATTTAGGTGGATTCTCAATGTACATTTAATTAACTGATGTAGCACCTTTCATTAGTAAAAGTTCATAGCTCAAAGTGCTTCACAAAGGAGCAAACACACAGGAAATATGAACAGAATTTCAAAACAACACATTATAAGAGACTGATATAGAAAAAACAGGAGGTATTAAGATAACAATTTTAGAAGACATAGTTAAATAATAAAACTAATAACAAATGATACACATTTTTTGAAACAACGATGAAACTCAAGGCTATGAAAGGACCTCATTCAGTCTGACCTTTGAAATTAATGCTCATTAGAAACAGAACCAGAAATGCTTTATCTACCCTGGAGGAAAATTCAGCCTTCCCTGTTGATTTTATGCACAATATAGCAAGAATATAGGAGAATTAATAGAAATAGAGTAACAGAAAAATAAATAAGACATACACAATAAGAAATAAACAATTAGACAAGGGCAGTGTATTTTTTAAAATAAAGCTATGTACAGAAAGCGCTGAGTATTCAGAAGTAAAGCTGTGTATAAAGCAAAGACTGTTGATAAGTTACAATAAGTTTTGTAGGAGAAGAGAAGAGAATTGCAGAATTAAACAGTATGTCTGGAAGCAGTGTGCAGTGTTGAAACGATTGTTGACATGTTTAGAATCAGATTGCACAGCTAATTATATAGTTATACATTATATACTGTATGATATAATGAAACGTTCATGGCTTTATAAGAAGGAAATATGTCCAGGGCCAAACAGAGTGTGTGACATTAGGAGGGAGGAGATGTACAACCTGATGGCCACAGGCAAGAACGACTTCCTGTGGCGTTCTGTGGTGCATTTTGGGGGAATGAGTCGAGCACTGAATGTTTTAACAGCACACTGTGGAGCAGATGGTGGATATTGTCCAAGAAGATGTGCAACTTAGACAGCATCCTCCTCTCTTACAGCACTGTTAGAGAGTTGAGACCCCCCCGCCACAACCCTGCAACATCACAGGCCCTGTGGATCAGTTTATAATGTCTGTTGGCACTTGCCATTAGCTACTTTCACTCCGCTGCCCCAGCACATGACAGAAAACAGGATAGCACTATCCACCACTGACTCCTAAAACATCCTCAGTATCGTCCTGCAGATGATAAAGGACCTCAGCCTCCTCGAAAATAAAGGCGGCTCAGGCCCTTCTTGTAGATTGCGTCAGTTCTTGAGAGCAGTGGAGTAGCTGGTGGTTGCTGGCAGGCAGCAGAGACAAGGGAGAGAAGAGCAGGGGCCGTGTCAGCGATTAGGTACGTTGGCTCTGTCTAGACTGCCTCAACTCCTCTGCTGCCAGCCGGTCTAAAACCTGTGATGGTCTTCATACCACTTCAGACTTCACTCATAATTCTACTTGAAAAGCATGCAATGTTCAAATCTTACTTCTTATCTTAGTTTTTAGTCTCACCAACTCACGATTAACTCTCTGACCTCTGTGACTCTCTCTCTCTCTCTAGGGTGTCATCCCTACATCCAGGGTGAAGTTCCTGCTGCGCCTGCTCAGAGGCAGATTGGAGGTGGATTTGGACAAAGACAAGCTGCTGTTCAAGCACATGTGTTATGAGATGGAGCGACTGCACAGTGGAGCAGATGTGACCTTTCACGATGTGCTCAGGTGATCATGAAAACCTCGTACACTTCACACACAAACAGCACTGTGTAGCATTTAAGGGGGACCCATGAGGACTAAGACAGTTTTACTCTTGAACCCTTATCTACTCAATCAATCTTTATTTATATTGTGTCAAATCACAATAATGTTATCTCAAGATGCTTTACAAACAGGACAGGTCTAGACTGGACTCTGTGTTATATTATTACTAAGACCCAACATCAAGACAGGTTAAGATCCAGTCTGATCTCATCTTAATCAACCATGAGCAGAGCATTTAGCAAGTTCCAGTGTCAAGGAAAAACATCCTCAGGGTTCCCACGCGTCCTGGAAAAACTGGAAAACCTGGAAAACAGTTAACCAGTTTTCCAGTACTGGAAAACACCTGGAAAATGGGAGAAAAAGTAAAATGTCCTGGAAAATTATTCCAACATGACTGCGTGTGACCTGACAAGGTTAAAAAAACACATCCCCATTCAACATTTGTGGCAATTTTTGTCATTCAGTTCTATTTAGGTCAATTTATGCACTGATCCTCTGATTATTATTATTATTTATTTGTCTCAGTAAGGCAGCTTCCAGAGTCCTTTGCAGGCTCTTTGGTTTTTTACTTAGCTAATTTTATATTTTTTGAGAAAAGAGAAAGCTGAGATGAGAGTTGCCCATCATTGTTGCTTGGTTGCACTAATAAAGTGAAGTGCTTTACATCTGTAGTTGCATTACATTATAATCAATTGGCCATCATTTTTAATCATGTAAGAGATTATTTCATCGATAGCCATAGACTGCATTTCTTCAATGTAGACTTCCACTGAAAGGAACACATTAGACTATTTAGGAACTAAATTAGGAACAAAATTTAGACTGTAATACCAGCTTGATCATCACTGAAAATGTCCTTGAAATGTCCTGGAAAATGATCTCTGGAAAAGAGTGGGAACCCTGATCCAGGCAGGCAGAAACCTCGAGCAGAACAAGACTCATGTTAGACATACAAGCTCACATATCAAATCTCTATTTGGCAAGACATTAATGTAAACATACAACTGTTTCAGAAGTCCAGATTTCTGTCAGGAGCTGCAGAAGTCCTCTACAGCTAGGGCAGCTCTCATGTGAAAATCCCTCTTCATTCAAAATACGAGTGCTTTAATCGTCATGCTGCAGGATTTTAGGCTTTAGAGATCTTTTAACTGAAGTTAGATTAGTGCACTGTTAACTCGTACTGCTTTACATGTGTAAGAGTCTACTTCCATCTAAAGCTCTGATATTATCTAATTGCATTTATCAAGAGGAAATCCCTCTAACTGTGTCCTCTTTGTTGTGTGTCTCTTTGTGTGTGTGCAGCATGCTGTCATATCGCTCAGTGGACATTAGAAAGTCCCTCCAGTTGGAGGAGCTGTTGGCCAGGGAACAGTTGGAGTACACCATTGAAGAAGAGGTCGCCAAACAGACCATACGCATGTGGCTCAAGAAGTGCCTCAAACGCATCCGAGCGGTTAGTCTCTACACAGAACAGACACTCGCATGTCTGTTGAAAGCGATCCTCCTCTCAGGAATATTTTACAAACATACTGAACATGCCCGGTTTGTCTTTACATCAAACACCGACCACATGTCCCTGTGCTCTTACAGAAGCAGCAGCAGTCGTGTAGCATCATCCACAGCCTGAGAGAGAGCCAGCAGCAGGAGCTCAGCCGTGCCCTCAACCCCCCCAGCATAGAGACCACAGTGCCAAGTGAAGACCACAACGCTAACAACCCAGACAACCCCTCCCAGCCTGAGGTAAAGCCGCCACATCCATACCAACACAGCACACACAAACACACACACAAACACACACACACATCCTCACAGTATGATGTATAGTAGGCACATCATAGGATCTGCAGGTGTGCGGTCACACTGCTGAAACAAAGAATGTCTCCTGTTTGTGTAGATGAGTGGTCTCCAGCAGCTCCTGAGCCCCACGTTGTCAGACAGAGGAGGCTACAGGCAGGACTCCTCAGACCTGGGGAGACCACAGAGGAAGCTGGGACAGTGGCGTCTGCCTGCAGGTGTGTACAACTCTGTTGAATGTGTGTGCAGCAGAGTGGCTCAGTTTGTAGAGGGCGTTTTATCAAAGTGGTTTTAGACATGAAACAAACCTTTGCAGAAATGTCTCTCTCTTCCATGATCAACCAGGACTTAATGTTTCCTTACATCTTAGAAAAAGTGATTTATACTAACAGATAGGTTTTCAATAAGGGGATCTAACAAGAAGCAGGGGTGCCTTAAAGTTGAGCCTGACTGATATAACAGATGATGATATAGGCCAACAACAGGTATGATGGTATGGATATATTTTAAGATTTTTGTTGACAACTTTTTCAAAATAAATTATTTGGCAGAATACCATGCATGGATTACTGAAAAATGGCTTAATCAGGCTGTTTGTCTCACAGTTTTTGCTTCAACCTCATCACTTACACGTCACTCACTACTTTCAAAGTTAAACATCCTGAAAGTTAAGTTATGTATTCATGAAAGCAGACCTATTATGAATATGTGCAAAACTGGAACAATATTCACTTAAAAGCTCTGTTTTGCTTCCTGCACAAAATTCCACAACGGTGGCTACCATATTTCTAAATGGTCAGTATAGTGTTCTTGTGCAGGGGGCCCAACGCTGAATTAACACCAAGCTAAACCATTGTCAGTTAAGACAAAGTTGAAGTATGTTTTCATTATTTACTTCACTCCTCTTCATCATCATGAGGTGAAAAAGCCTCTTCGCTGCTTCTGAATGGATGGCTATGGTTTGACTGTCCAGCAAACACTGCCTGCCCTGATACAGCAGAGCTTAGGGAACCACCCCAACAGGAAGTGATGTCATCATAGCAACAAAATATAACTTATGTTACCCAGTAAATTAAAAGCAATGCAGAACTAAAACAAATGCCTCAAGGGCAATACAGTCAGTTTTCTCAGTCTGTGAATTCTCTGCTTTCTATGTGGGCTGTGTCAGGTCTGCAGCTTTCCTCCCCTCTGAAATTGGTATCAGTGTAAAAGCCGCACATCAATCAGACTCTACTTGTCTATTTGCAATTTGAAAAACAAAGAGCTGCAGGGTCCGGACGTGAATTTTGTTGTCCTCATGTTTCAGGTCGCACAAGTGTCAAGTCCATAGTGTGCAAGATGAACCCTGTCAACGATGAGGCGTCTTCGGGGTCAGAGGTGAAGAAGTGGTGGACCCGTCAGCTGACAGTGGAGAGCGATGAGAGCGGCGACGACCTCATCGACATTTAGAGAATGAGGCTCAGCACATCCTGCCGTTTTTTACAGATGAAATAGAGGTTCTCGCTGGTTGACAGCAAGCGGTTCTGTTGTCTTCTCGCTGATCAATGAAAACAGTGCTTTTTTAAACTCTTTTTTATTCAGGCTCAGAGCTGTTCAGTCAGTGTGTCAGGCTGTACACGCAGCTGATTGATGATATTTTTATTTAGCAGCCATTTTTAAAGTGCAGCAATTATCAATACCTCTCTGTTAGGCCGTTTTTCTCTGTGATTTTCACTCGTTGTGATCGCTGAGTATTTCTATGCAGACATGTGTTGTTAGAGCAAGCCAATGCAGAAGGGAACATATTGCAATCATGAATCACACGAAGAAGCTGCTTCTTGTTTTCTGTTCTACTGTTACGCTGTTTCATGTCGGTGCGTCAGATCAGTTCATCGTGTCGTTGCACCTACAATAATTTGGTGCTGTCCATTCATGTCAAAGCATCGTCTCTGTTTTCTTGTCAGTGTTTTTGAAAGCAGTCTGCAGTATTGATCGTCTAAATGTTGATTTTCATATAGTCACTTTATACTGGAGGCCCCTTGTTCTCATTGGTGGAACAAAATTCAAGCAAACTTTTAGATTAATGACTGTGAATGTAAATTAAAGTCAGATCTATCTTATGTATTTGTGTGGAGTGAAGACATGAAATATTTTGTAAATTATTATAAATTATGAACTTTATCAAGTATTAATTATTCTAATAAAGGCCTACAGTGTTAGGCATTTATGAGCAAAAATATTGTCAGACTTTCTTTGCACTGGACTGTTTTTACGAGGTTACTTACAATACAGGAAGTGATATAAACTCTTTAAAATCTAAATAATGTTTTTTATTTAAATGTAAATTCAATCAATCTTTATTCATATAGCACCAAATCACAACAAACTTTATCTCAAGACACTTTACAAGCAGAGCAGGTCTAGACCGTACTCTATGCTGAATTATTAACAAAGACCCAACTTCAAGACAGGATAAGACTCAGGCTGTTTTCAAAATGACCTGCTACATACTACCTACTAATATAGTAGGCAGTAGGTACTGCCTACTACATACTGCGTTTGAATTTAGTATGTAGTATGACTTTACTGTTGGATCTGATCTGCAGTATGCTGAGCCAGATGTCACTGGATTTCCGGTTTTGGAGAGTGGATGTAAACAACGGCCGAGCTGATAGATAAAACTACTTCTTAAGCATTCACCAATGATCTAAAAAGTTAAGAAGTGGATTATATGGAATTGTCTAGTTTTCACATCACCAAAAAATGGATTTCCCCTCCTCAAAAAAGAAGAAAAATTAAGAAACGGAACGAGCACTGTGCAATGTGGGGAACAGTATGCGAGGTAGACTGGTCCGATGCATACTGTGAATCAGTAGACCTCCGGGGAGTTTTGGCATGCAGCAGATTTTGCTCTTTTTCACATACTACGTACTAAATACTTAATTTTGGCCAAATCAGTACGTACTGTTAGTACAGTGGACGATTTCGAAAAACAGCCTCAGTCATATCTCATCCTAATCCACCATGAGTAGGGTTAGGGTTAGGGGTTAGGGTTGGGGGTTAGGGTTTGGGGTTAGGGTTAGGGGTTAGGGGTTAGGGTTAGGGTTAGGGGTTAGGGTTAAGGGTTAGGGTGAGGGTTAGGGTTAGGGTGAGGGTGAGGGTTAGGGGTTAGGGTTAGGGGTTCGGGTTAGGGTTGGGGTTTAGGGTTAGGGGTTAGGGGTTAGGGTTTGGGTTAGAGGTTAGGGTTGGGGTTTAGGGTTAAGGGTTAGGGGTTAGGGTTAGGGGTTAGGGTGAGGGTTTGGGGTTAGGGTTAGGGGTCAGGGTTAGGGGTTAGAGTTAGGGTTGGGGTTTAGGGTTAAGGGTTAGGGGTTAGGGTTAGGGGTTAGGGTTCGGGTTAGGGTTAGGGTTAGGGTTAGGGGTTCGGGTTAGGGTTGGGGTTTAGGGTTAAGGGTTAGGGGTTAGGGGTTAGGGTTTGGGTTAGGGGTTAGGGTTGGGGTTTAGGGTTAAGGGTTAGGGGTTAGGGTTAGGGGTTAGGGTGAGGGTGAGGGTTTGGGGTTAGGGTTAGGGGTCAGGGTTAGGGTTAGGGGTTAGGGTTAGGGTTGGGGTTTAGGGTTAAGGGTTAGGGGTTAGGGTTAGGGGTTAGGGTGAGGGTTAGGGGTTAGGGTTAGGGGTTAGGGTTAGGGTTGGGGTTTAGGGTTAAGGGTTAGGGTTAGGGGTTAGGGTTAGGGTTAGGCTTAGGGTTGCTGGCACGTCTACAGCAGCAGGCCACCTACAGCAGCGACTCAGAGGAACCTACAAGACAATGGAGCTCCAGAAATGTCTATGGTTAGTAACTGTAAACTTCTTTTTAACAGGCAGAAACCTCGAGCAGAACCAGACTCATGTTATACAGCCAACTGCCATCGATTAGAATATACACTAAGTTATTCATCTTTTCTTATTTAGTTATATGACTGCTAAGAGATAATATGCAAACACAAATTGTTAATCTTTTCCACAAATTTGTTTATTTCGTATTATTTACTCATACTCCTTCCACTTATTATCTGAAAAACATTTAGTAAAATCTGATGGAAATAAATACTGCTCTTGAGACACATGGTGTTGATCAATCAGAAATGAACACAGTTCACATGTGGTGCCATAATCAGCCTGTATAACCTTTGTCTTTCTTGTTGTTTTGATCACTTAAAGATCCCTTTAGAAAGCCTGTTGCCCCCTCTATCGTGAGTTGGTGTACACAGTAATTCAATTCAATTCATGAGGAATTTAATTACCCCTCTCTGATTAAAAAAACATGGGATTAGACTAACGAAGGGGGTAATTGGGTGGACAGATGCTGTTTAATGATTCTCTTGGAACACATCTGCTCACATCAAACACCGAGCCCTTCTCCAGATAACACTGCCCCCTGCTGGACACAAGCTGAACTGCTCTGATAAAGCTGACTACATGATTGCAATCTAGACATGCAAAAGTGACCAAAAGTCCACATTCACATGTATCTTTTTATATTTGATCATACACTGCACACTCCTGCAGGTTGCTGCTTTCACTCCATCACATTTTGCAGTTATTTTATCCTTAACACTCTCTCTGGTGAGTCATTGCTTATCCTGCTGCCCCACACTATCTCTATTTCACAGCAACACCTGATGATGACAGTTCTGACATCTGCTGTGTGCAGCTTGCTGTGGATCTAGATGAGTTTCCATCAAGCCATCGGGGTCAGTGTGAGCCTGCCGTCCACAGAATGTCATTTGGTCGATGGAGTAGACGGACGCTGTGAGTACACACACGAAAAAACAAACCCATAAACAAAGGTATGTGTGCCTTAGCATCTCATTTCCCTTCCTCGTTCTCTTTGATGATATGTTTCTTTCAAGTTAATTCATCAGGATTAGATCTAATTGACAAATGCACTCCACTGCTGGCTGCCGCTAAAGCATTTCCACTTAACAAGGGCCCTTGTTAGATGCAGAATTAGCCCATTAAAACGGACAGGGTCTTCATTTGTCCATTCAAGAGCCTTGTAAGTTTCACAGTTGATGGAGTGTGTATGGGGGCTGCCTGGATAATGAATGCGAGGGGAGAGCAGTGTAGAGAATCAGCTGCCGGTGGGACACCTCCTTGCTCTATAGAAATCATGACTTACTCACACATTCCAGTCTCTCGATGACTGAGTGCCCCCCCGACATATGGTCCTGTAGGGAAACAGTGTGACATCAGCCCTCTTGCCAATCAACTGTCTTTTAATTTCTCCTTTCTCGCTCTTTTCTTCTCCTCAACCATCGCCTCTTAAGCTCCACTTAGCTCAGAACTGGCTCATCAAAGGCCTTTTTCTCTTTTTTCTCATTTTCGCCCTGCGTGGTGGAACACTTTTTTGTCTTTTAATTGCCTCTGCATCACACCGGCTCTTACGGGGCCTGTTGTTTTTACCCTCTCTATTGTAATTTGCCTATCTCTCTCCCTCGTGCATGTCCACTGCTTATTTAGGGCCTAATTGAGGCACTTTGGTAATTGAGGAGGAAGTTCTTAAGAGCAGAGGGAGAGTGTCTGGGAGTTGAGATTACCTGTAATTAACGTACATGATGGCTTTGATGGCTCTGTCCCCTCCCGGTGAGATGTCGCCTTCAGTCTCTGACGGCAGTTGCGCTTTCACACAGGCTAGAAAAAGGCCTCTTTCACCTTTTACTACAGTACTGCAAATACTGCATGCTTGACAGACAGAGCCATTAGGAGAAAACCTCATGTAGAAAAACACACACATGTCCTGTACGGTACACCCCAGAGTGCGGTTGATGAAGGCTCTCCACTCGGCTAATTAAAAACAGGTTTTGAAGGAGGAAGTGTTAAAAAGCAGATATCAGTCAGAGCGCTCTTTTCACCCTCCTCCAATAAGTCTGATTTTAAACCTCTAAGGTCTCACACTGAGACACTCTGCCCGGTCAGATTATTAACCAGACATGAGGTGAGATCGTCATGAAATGTGTACTGAACTATGTGCGTTTCGACCGGACAAACCAGGGTCTAAATTTACTTCAGGGGTAGATAATCTCACCCCTGAAAAGCCCCTGCTTGGGGGGTAGTACTTTTCAAAGGTCCTGGGACTTTTGGTTGAACATAATGGCGTTTGTGGAGTTTACACAGTTGTTGAAACACAGAGGGAGTTCCTGGGAATGCATACTAGTTTAGTTTTTTATTAAGATTTCAAAATATTATTTAATATCATTTATTTTCTCCATACGTCACTGGACTGATTTACACAATCTACCCAGGATTTCAGCCCACGGTTGAAATGCAGACAACAATGGGGGCAGAGGAACCTTTTAGTTCCGGGGAAAGTAGTTCTCGGGGCTAAAAAACCCTGGAACTCTTGGTCGAAATGCACCTTCAGGTTCATTGTACCTTACCATTGTAGGCTAAAATGGGTTCTACGTGGAAAGATGTATGAGTTAATCTAGCTGGTAATCGGTGCAGTAGTGACATGACTTTTATATTTTGGGTACATGAAATATTGTTGGATTAAGAACCCTTTTCATAATTTGAGTTTGCCTGCCCTGTTTGCTCTCACTTTTAGCCCCTCATCGTGAATCTTTCCCTCCTTTCCACACATCCTTCGCCTCATAAATAAGGTGGCGGCAGTGCAAATTAGCCGCCTGTATCTCATGTCAACATCCACCCCAGGTCCGGGCCCGATCCTGTCCCTGTGTTTTGAAACAGATGGCTACTACTACAATAAAAAAGTAGCAAATTATTTTAGCAGCAGGCGGCAAAAGCAATTAACAACTGGCATAATGTGTTGATTAAAATCCATTCCGGTCTCAATGAAGGGAGAAAAAACTCTCATTTTCCACTCAGTCAGTTGGCGTTCATCCACCGCTCAAAGTACGCTGACCTTGACTCGTCCACAGCTGTCGTTCACTTTGGACCAGTGTGCGGTTCTGTTACCTCAATCACTTTTCCATGTAAGTGTTCAGTGTGCTGAGAGTATGCAGGAAGGGGCACCATCTTTATTTTGGCCTATTTATTTTGACTATAAACAATTGAAACAACAAAACGATCAATGTTCTGGATCACAGACACAATGTTGAATGATAGAAATAGCTCAATAATTTTGTTGCTATCTTCTTTCAAATACTTACAGCGTTTTAATAGACACACATTTTCTTTAAAGGCATATCCAGCTTTTATGTTTATTGAAAACTGAAGAAGCTACAATAAGAACTCCTGAATCTCTTCTCATGGGCTTAAAAAACTTGAGTCTACCTTCTTGCCTCTTGATGATTATGATGTGCATGAGGAACATAACAGCCTCTGCTCATATGCTAAAAAGCTCCCTCCCTGATTGGCTGAGATTCATAACAAACTGAAGAATCCTAAATCATCATTGGTCTGCTAACTCACACATTTTGGAGGAAAATTCCAGTAACACTGAACAATAATGGTACGCATATTTTAGTGGATTAATGCTTAATTCATTGTGAAGTAAAGCATGACTCATGATGAACTCATGTAGGATGCACCATTAGTTCCTGTTACTCATCATGAACTAGTAATCAAATTACTATGACTTCAGGTAGACTACATGTTCAACATTGTGACTAAGATTAAACCCGAAGTCATAACTTGATTATTAGTTCATGAAGAGTAACAGGAACTGATGGTTCATCAGACATGAATTCAAACAGTAATTCATCATGACTCATGCATTACTTCAACATGAAGTCAGCATATTTGCTAACAAATGTGTGCCATTATGTTAAGTGTTACCAAATCTCCCTCCAACCTCTCTTCTTGTGTCTGAAAGTTTAAAAATCACACTCTTCTTTTGCTGGACATTTATTGCTCTCAAAGTGCAAGCTGAATTTAGCAACAAAGCTAAAAAGTTTTCTGCACCCTTTCCTTCAAAGAATCTGTGCAGTCTGTGTAGGAATCTTTAAACTGATTGTTTAAATGTGACTACAGTCTGCTGTATGTGTTTTTATTGAAATGATGTCTTGCCTGGTCACTCTTTTGAAAGAGCTCTGACCCTGAAAGGACCATCCTGATGATATAATGGTTCAATCTAAATGGTGAGTGTCACAGTTCTACCTTGAATTTGACTGAGATTCACACTGCTTTAAAGTTTCTTTTTTTTTTTAAGAGAGTCAGTTTCCCCCAGTTTCTTCTTCCTGCGTCTGAAGCCGGCTGTTTTCTGCCCAATTAGCCCAAAAGTCTCCTATTTCCATCAGAATCAGTTTTTAAAAGCCTCTTACATGCTTGAAAAGTATCACTCAGATCTTAACTCACTCTCTGGCTCCTTTTGTGAACGTGCTGAAAGCAGGAAGTCATTTTCAGGCCTTTACCTCATGTACCTCATCAACAGCAGTCAATTGCTCCCCGTCAAACACGGAGCAGCGAGTGAGAGGCTGCACTTTGTCTTTGAGCCAGAAAATCTCATTTTCACTAAACACCTAATCAGTCCCATTCATGGTTCCCCAGTTCCCCCAGTTCTACACCTGGCTTTGGCGTCTTTAATTACTGGGAGACGGGGCTTTGTCTGATCCGCAGCCAAGATTGGAATATGAGTGGCAAATTCGGAAGGAAATCATACAGGCTCGAACCAATTCAATTACCCACCAATCAAAGTAGAAAGGCCTGTAATTGCAGTGAAAGGGTAACAATGAGAGGCTCCGCTTCAGTCTGAGCACTGAGGGTGTTATTAGCAAGGAATAATGTGTGCCTGCAGGGGGTGCTATGCTCAAACTATTAAACCTCACTGCAGCGAGCAATCTTACAGATCACTGGGAAAGCATTTTTTAATGTGACTATAGCCCTCGGTGAGACATTACCTTATAATTTCCTGTTTTTAACTCTGCTATTATGTCAAATTGTGCATGAATATGGTGTTTGCGAGCAAGGGAGCAGAAAATGGGTATGACATTATGAAGAAGCAAAGCATGCACGCTGCAGTGTGGATTAGGAAACACAATTGTAACGTGAAAAGAGGAACAGAAGAAGCTGAATTTTGCAGTTAAGAGTTGATATGAGAATGACAATGTGTTCCAAAAGAAAGCCAAGTGTGTTGTTCCATATTTCTACCATGTCATGTAGAGAAAATTGATGCAATGAAGAGACATTTTATCACTATGTATTCACTACTATTTGATTTTTTCAAGCAAAAACGTACAAAAAATGTTGGTTCTAGCTCTTTAGATATAAAATGTGCAATGTGTTTAATAATCTGGTTCATAAAAAAGTAGTTTTTTTTACTCTTGGTTTAAAAAATAAATCAGTTTAAGATGTCATTTTGGGCTCTAGCAAACTGAGATGATTATTGATTTAAAATAATTTGCCTTCATGTGTTCTCTAATTCATTTCAGTTACAAAGGAATCATAATTATACCAGTTTGCTTGTGACGGCAACAGCTGCAGTCAAATTAATTTTCAGCACTTGAGTTAGAAGACTCCTGGTAAACAGCAAACTCTTCACAGATGTGAGGTGCAAAAGGTGAAATCTTACAAAGTGTATTTGTCTCATTTCTGGGTAAAATCTATCATCACACCTAACGTTGACCTGAAAATATCTGATTTAAATCTTATTTCAAGATGTGATGAGCTAAAAAATAAGAATTTTATTGATTATCATGAGTAAAAAAGCTGCCAATGCTGCAAGCAACATTTCGTTGACAAGTTTCTTGAAATAAGTATTACAATGCTGTGACAAAAAATGCAGTATTTGCAGACATTTCACTCCTAAAAATCAATTGATTATCTTGAAATGAGACTTAAACCATAATTTTCAGGTCAGAGTGGCTCATATGAAGTGAAATAAAATATTTTGACTTGTAAATTCACTTGATAACATCTGAGTTTTTGCAGTCAGTGAGTTTTTCGACAACTTATAGGCTAACTATCAATCTATTTATTGTAGAACATAGATTTTTAAATCTATCTTTTGCTGTTGGCCTTCCATCAGGGCATTTTGGAAGCTCTGTATTTGACCTTACATTTCTTTAAACCAAACAAACAAAGAGAAAGCGGCATCACATGCCACAGTGGGTCAAGTTAAAGAAGAGTCGCTCTCAGACTAAGTCATTGTGTGCTCCAGCCTTCACACAAAAGAACAACATGCCTCCTCCTAAGCTTTACAAGCATCCATACATAGTCTCTTTTTCTACCGAGATCAAAGACTGCCTTTAATTTTCATCCTGCACCTGCCTGCTTTCCCCTCCCCTCCCTGACTAAATTGTGAATGATTTTAATATCTGTATTTGTCCTCTCACTGTGTCATTCTCATCCTCAGACCCAGAGCTGTTTCAGACTCCAGACAAAGATCTGGAATGGCAGATTCAGAGGCAGAGAAGTACAGAAGTTTGCTTCCGACTGACAGAAACCCCGCCTGGCTGCAGAATGGGATAGTTTGGGACAACTCAGGTACAAACTGACAACTTCAATTTTACCTTTCCTTTGTTTGTCTCCTTTTATTCCTCTTTGTTCAGCTGCATTTGAAGATTGCCAATCAGGATATCAAAAGCAAACGCTGTTGTTGTATAGTTTGTTTTTCCAAATGTGACCTTTTCGCCGCTCTGCAGTCACACTCCATTTTTCAGATTCCTAAAATTCTAACTCATGCATCCGCACACACACACGCAAAGACACAAACAAACAAAATCAAACAGCATCAAACAGAATCAAAGTGAGAATCAGTGTCCTTCATGGATCGTGTGATGTTACAGATTATTTTCTGCTCGGCTTAGCACAGCTCTGATTTTTTTAGGACAGTGTAGATCTGATTGGAAAATAAGATTTTAATACTTGGCATGACAACTTCACAACAATTAATTTCACACTGGGGATGAGACTTTTCAGGATCACCTGAGCGTCTGATCATGAGATTATTGGGAAAATCTGTTTTGATCAGATTTTAATTGTCAAAGAAAACCTTATTGTCATGCTTTACTTGTATCCAGGATTCAGCCATTCAAATTTCAAACAGTGACACTAAATAAAATCCTGGTAGACAGACTCTACTCACAGACACAAGTGAGTCAGAATGTTTTCTAATAAATATTTTTAATGATTGACCAGATCAGATATGAGGGGGTAAAGATAAACCTATATATTTGTCCTGGCATAGACAGGCCTTTCAATTCTCCACATAACTAATCAATGGTTTTAGTTTGGTTCTTTTGTTCAGAAGAATTTTCAGATAACAAGTATCTGTAAGCTTGTGAACTTAGTGTGTAGTGTATAGAAATGACTCACCCTAAGACAGTGGTAAACAGTAATAGAGGCCGAGGGATGCAGGCTCATTGGAGCGCAGACAGACACAGGCTTTTATTGCAGCGGTCTCTGGGTGGGAGGGGGGGTAGTATGAAATTCAGACGCATGAAAATACAAAAAAAATACTCACAAGTGCTTCTTCTTTCAAGTGTCTTTTAATTTCTTTTGCAGGTCCTGACCCTCTAAAGGGATTCTAATGAGAACAGCTGCAGGTTGAGCACACAGATGTTTTTATAAAGCGCTTTGCAACTTCATTTCTGTCATCAAAAATCTTAACTAAATTTTGAGATACAGTGCAGATGAAATTAGCGCCACCAATTGGTTTCTTGCTGTACAGCTTTATGACCTTCAATTACAGAAGAATTACTCAGAAAGAATAAAGATTTTTACAAATGAATCCAAAGTAGGTTCAAATAAGATGCAAAACATGAAAGTTTAAATGTATTTATACCCTGTCTTGGGGATTAACGAAAGGTAGAGTGGGCACTATTTCTTATGTATGGTAAGTATATTTAACCCTCCTGTTATGTTCGATTCTCAGGACTGGGTCAATTTGACCCGGGGCATGTTTAATTATCCAAAAGTGTCAGAAACCAAAGGATTAAAAAAAAAAAGCATTGTTTATATCTCATTATTAACTCCATTACTAATCATTTAAATCAATCTTTAGTGCAATGGTCTTCTTTACCTCTCACAGATTATGGTTCAATGAGGATAACTCATTCGTTTTCATAAAAAAATCATGTTAAAACCTTTTTATGTACATTGGAAAGACCTACATATAAATACAATAGTTTCACATGACATAGATTTTTGTTTATTTTATTTTACATTATGATTTTTTTTCTTTTTATAAGGTGAAGCCCAGATAGTTATTCCGTATTCAGCTAGTTTGGAAGGCATATGTTGCCTAAATGGCGGCAGCGACCTCTGAGTAGCGCTAGCCTTTCATCCACTTTGACATTAGGACCTAGGTTATAGAGTGGTAGAAGTTCCTCTACCCATAATCCCAAAGAAATAATAATTATTTGATACTTCTGACCCCTTTTAGCCTCCACTTTGACTGCCGTGTCAAATTGACCCGAACAGTATATATGCAATATAAACATTCAGCGGGGGGGGGGTTGCAAATACGCGAAATGAACCATTTTCATTGTATGTGTTGATACCACTAATTAAGCCAAGAAGAAGTTTCATATCGAAAAAATACCTTTTATTTTTTTACTTTAAAGTGGGTCAAATTGACCCGCAACATAACAGGAGGGTTAATAAGCTACTGTATGATGGTGCTAGATTTAGCATTCAACAATATTTAGCCATTATTTCTGTTTAGAGGTTACAGAGTACACTTGGATAGGTAAGTCATATCCAAGTGCTACTCCATAATATTACTGTTAGTTAGAAACACTAGCAATAGCTAAAAATACTGTTAGCGTTCAGTACTTACAATGGCTAAAAGTACCGTTAGCTAGCAATAGTAGCATTGGTTGAAAATACTGTTAACTAGCGATACTTACAAAGGCTTAAAACCATAGACTGTAAATAAAAATGGACAGCGTTGCTCCGCCTCTTCCCGTTGTACAGTTCTGAAGCCAAAAAATCCCTCTCCTGGGCGCAGCCATTGTGCAGCCAGAGCCTGTGAAGCCTTTGTAATAAGCTCCGCCCTACAGCGTAACGTCACAAGACACTGTGTGTCCATTGAAGTTTCGTTCTACGGCGGCTGTGAATCAAAGGAAACCCAGAAGTAAAACCCCGTTTTTTAAACTCTAATAACTAAGAAACTTTTCAGAAAAAAGAGGCCTTGAACACAAAACAGTCAAATACTAACTACATATAACCACAGCATACGGATGTGAGAAACATTCGTACAACGTGTATTTATTTTTTAAAGTTTGACTGCTCCCCCATTCAAATGAATGGGGGAGACGGATTTTTTGACCTATACTGCAGCCAGCCACCAGGGGGCAGTCACACTGCTGAAAGCCTCACCACCAGGGCCGTATCCGGCACGCTTGCTTAAAACACTGTTAGTTCGCAAAACTAATGATAGATGAAAATACTCTTAGCTAGCAACATTTACAGTGGCTAAAATACAGTTAGCTCTTATGATGCAGCAGTTGGTACCTGATGAATCAGAGTCCAATATTGGACATAATCAAGAGCATCAACCCAAAAGGGCAGCAGTAATGCAGCATACAAATGATGAAATTAACAGATGAGAAATCAAAGTAATATATCATGTTCTCTGTCAGAATCAATTACAAAGGAGTAAAACTAATAAGCAGAAGAAAGTGAACTGCAATAATGTGTCATCTTATAATAAAGGATTATCTTATCTTATCAGAGCTGCTTGGAGATTCAACAACAGAAAACCAGTAACACTTGCAAATTCATGTAAATCTTTAAAGACTGAATGTTGTTAAAAAATGGCTTTAAAGATCGCTGAAATAAAACATATGCACAATATTTAAAAAAATAAAACAAGTCATCAAACAAAGGTGAAAAATATTCATATGAAATTCTTTAGCAGACATTGTAGCCTACTATAGCAACCCAAAGGACCCAAAGTTACATGAAATTCATACAGATTATGAGCACAACTTTTTAATGAAGTAGCTACAACTGTATCTGTTTCAATGTATGTCTTCTTCTATTTATTCTGTTTCTCCATATTCATTGTATTTGCATCAGCTGTGGGGTTATTAGCTTGTTTTTTTTAAGTCATTTCGGATCAAACCACACCCAGTCTCTAAGTTTTGAAGTGTCTTAATATGCCAAGGGATGTTTCTTTTGTATTTCTAACTTTGATTTTATTCTTATTTAGTCATGAATATTTAATGTTATCTTTAATAACACTTTTACTAGAAATACTTCAAAAGTTTTCCAGAAGTTTAACGTTAACTTTGGCCTACTTTTCATCTTGGGGATAAAACATGAAAGACCAAAGGGGTTGGGGTATTGAGTACTTTTTTTGGCTTTGTATATGACTGTTCTTCTTTTGTGCTCATTGTAATGTCTCTGATGTATTCCCACTGCATCTCTTTGTTTTTGTTATTGACGAAGACTTTAAATATAGAATAAAGATGCACATTCAAACAAAAGATTTAGCATGTAGAAGCACCAAAAACAGGCTCAGACCTCCAAAACAAACAATTACAGCATACAATACCTTTAATTTGAACCGTATTTATCAAAACAATGTCTATGTCATGTGAGGATACCCACATACACTGCAGGAAAACCATATAACTCCCATAAATAGTCCAAGCTGGATAGAAGAAAAGTTTGTTTGAAATGAAATCAGAGATCACATGACCCATACTTCCTATAAAAAAAAAACCCTGACAAACCTTTCCACCTGTCCTTGTCTCTCGTCCTACAACGGGAGGCTTCATATACACAGCACGACCTCTTTTTGACTGTTTTTGGTGAAGAGCACAATATCTATGACATCTATCACTCTGCATGGGCTGAAGATGCCACAGAAGCTATGATACTGATTATAAGCTCTTTGTTAATACATAGTTCTTTTTTCTTTTCCAGGATCATGGATCACAATAAATGGCAAAGTCCAAGATTCAAGGTAAACTTTAGTATTCCTGAGGGACAATTTGTTTCACAGACAGAAGTGAATACAACAATGGAAAGCACTGGACCTTGACTTCTTCAGCAGATGCTTTTTCCAAAGCCAGTAGCCTAAGTTGTTTGGCTTACTACCCAAAGTAGTTAGCCTATGTGGACTTTTTTTTTAAGTCATACTTTTGGATGTTTTTGTCTTCTTTAGATAGGACAGCTGAAGAGCAACAGGAAATGTAAGAAGCAGACATGCAGTAAACAGTTGAGGCCGGGAGTCGAACCAACAATCACTGTGCTGAGGTCTATAGCTTCTGTATAATGCATCTGTGTGCTTAAGCTACTAGGCAAACGATGCCCAAACCTATGTGGATGTTTGATGACTGTAAACAAGCTAATGGTAATGTGAGCAACTAAGTGACTCAACCACTAGGTCCAAATGTTGTAACTTTAAATTCTGATTTATAGCTGTTGGGTTGCACAGTTTTTTAAGTTTATTAAGATAAGATAAGATAAGATACTCCTTTATTCATCCCGCAACGGGGAAATTCAGCAGCACACAAGAAGGTGTACAGTACAAGAATTCCAACAAGAATATACATATAAAAAAAAACATCCATCAATGACGGTTTTTGATACTAGACATTAGATATTAGATATTAGACATCTGCCACGATTCTACCGTGACAGAATTGATGATGTCTCCTCATTAAGGGAGTCACGGTGCAAATTAAACACTCATATCGCTTTAAATTAAATCTTCAGATATGACAGTCAGAACCTGATTTCAATCAATGAAATGTGTTTTCTACATATTCAAAGGGTCTCACACAGTCAGTCGAGGTTCATAGGGTAACTTAAATAGTTTAAAGAGATAGCAGTGGTCCTCCTTTAAACGGCTAATAATGATAATATGCTAAACTCGGCTCAGACTCAAAATTAGGTGATGGGAACACAGACTCAGTACTGATTCTTCTTTGAACACCGAGCACTCATTACTCAACTTGGACAAAGTGTTCAAATCTACAACACTTCTCTAACTTTAGATCCTGTTCCCTTGTTTCTACAAGTACTGATACACAATTTGTAGATATGTATATAGTGTAAAGCAGAAAGGACAGTGCACGACACATCATATTCTAAATCTAGATCATTTAAACCCAAATCTATGGCTTCAGCATCCTCCTGCCCTTTAGCTGAAATGCCAGATTGCTTCAGAACCCCAAGCAAAGAGCTGTCACACACTACGAAATTACCACTTTGGACTACTCTACGTTTTTTCTTTGTCACCAACTTCTATATGTGACACTTCAGTAGAATGAAAGAATGATTTACTCCATGCTGTGTAAATGACAGAAAAAACATAGAATTAGTGTTGCGCATGTATAAAAGTAAAAAAAATGTTCTTTCCTGTAATGTGACAGTTACATATACAATCTTTACAAACGCTTATCCTGTTCTGTGTACAGTAACACATGACTGCAGGCTAAGCAACTCCTGACTGTACCCCAATCACTAATGACTCATAAAGCCTCAGTGCCACCTCAACTTGACAAATGGCAAATGTCAGCGGCATATTCTCCTGGTAGGCATAATTTTATTAAGTGCAAATATCACTGTGCTCCTTAGGAGACGCTCAAAGGTTAGACCAACAGCTGCAGCAGTTTCATGTGTATTAGCTGGGATTTTTTTGCAGCGAGTCAGGCTCCCCTGAGTTGATGGACACGACCAGTCAAGCATGAGGAGGGATGCTCTAACTAAATGCAATAAGGACAAGCTAAGGCTAAGATCATGTTTATTTAAAAGCCTGGGACAATAATCCTAATGGAGGACAGTGAGGTGCAGGGGGGAGAAAACAGGAAGGGAAAATAAGGGACTGGTGGCAGATCATTTTTGCCATTTATTGGCTGTGGTAATTTGTTGACTCACTCATCCATGCAGGGTCTTTATGTTTAATGCAGGCCTCCAGAGGGGGAAAGGAGGGGAGAGAGGGGGTGGTTAGGAAATGGAAAGACAGGCAATAGGGGGTTAGGGGGGGTACCCTGAGAGATTAGCCTCCACCTCTCAGTGTGAGAGATGGAGGTGGATGAATATCAGCCCTTAAAGTGGGCCTCAGATGCTAATGGGGACTTCATATATGCGACTCTGCTCAATACACCTGCCAAATAACTGATGGGAAAAATTAACCTTACAGATGGTGAACATGAGTAAAATAAACATTATGTACCACCCAGAAAATTATCAACAGTGCTGATTATTATTATATATGTTACTGATACTGGTATTGGTATCTGCCTTTTGATACTCTATTGACATCATGGCCTGGTATGAAATATTGCATCAGGTATTGTCGAGTAAGCAGGTCAATGCACTGATCTGACACCATACGTTATAAGTCACCCAAAATCAACTGTTTTTAGAAATGATTGAGTAACACTGTCATACAACAACAGTGTGGTGATAGCAGAGGGCTAAGTTCATCAGAGCTGCTGAGCTTTTGGCTGTTATTGGTTAGGTTGTAGTTTTTGCACAACAGAAATGTAAAAATCTGATTTGCAGTGGATTCAGGAATACAAATATTAAGTTTATTTTGTATTTTAAAGCTCCTGTTGGTAGTCACAGAGTAAACATCTGTTCAGAGAGAGGGACTTCAAATGTCAACACTATCCCTCCCAACCAGATTTCCTCTTAGCCCCCCAACACAGATCGGCGTGTGCAGTCATGACAGTGCCGGACTCATAACCAATCGGAGGACGTAGTAGGGGCCACCCCTTAACCAATCAGGACAGAGGATTGGAGATTAGCTATGATTGGTCCGTCATAACGAGAACGAGGGGAATAATAACATTGCTTGATAAAAAGGCACTGGAAAACGCAGAGATTTCGCAATAGTCTCAAATTACTCCACTTACCGATGATAAGCAATGGGTATTATGACCTTTTCTCCAAACCCAGCAGAAAAAAAGTGACTTTTTTACACCATTCCTACCAACAGCAGCTTTAAACAAATGGTATTGGTGCCAGAATGAGTTTTAATATCAATATTTGTATCAGTGTTGGTATGAGTATCATATAAGTATAAGTATCTGCCCTGGTGTCATATTGATATCAGGAGTGTTGGTATCATACCAGTATCAGTATCCGTCAGTACCCAAGTAAAGGTATCAGAATTTTTTATTTGAAAAAATGGTTACCAAAAATCTCCACTTGATTTAAAGGGATAGTTCAGTTTTTTTGGCTTGGCCCCTTTGTCAAGATAGCAGGCAGAAGAACACAGATGTGTAGCGTCTGGGAATAACAGTGCAAAAATTAATGGACTTTCTGTCTGTAAAGTGCTGACAAATTTCTAAATAGAGTTTAAACTTACACTTATATTCTTGTTTGGGTCAGATTTTCTTAAAATGGTAGAGCTAACCCCTTCATCAGTAGTTGATAGCCTAGCTTCTCTTCTGGTTCTCAGGCGGTTTCTCAACAAAGGGGATTAGCTGGCCAGCATCCCCTGTGTGTAATACACCTACTGTTGACAAGTATCTCATACAACCCCACTTCAAAAACAACTATCTCTTAAATGTTCTATAGAATAAAATGACCTTATATTATTATTATTATTATTATTATACAAACATTTACTGGGTCATATAGAAAATGAACTCAGGGGCAGGTTCTCCTTAACTCCCAGTTCAATGTCATCCAGCTGTCAGCTGCTCGTCTGAGCTTTGACGTGTGCTCTGGTCTGACACCCATCATCCTCACCCAGCTGTTACCGGCCTGCCTGCCCTGACCTGGCCCCTCGAAAGGGTCACACCCATGTGGTCAAACATTGGTGGCTAACTGCTGGCAATGGCTCCCCGTGAGTCCCATTCACTGAGAGGGTAACTACTGTCTGTTCTACTTAGAGACCTGAGAACATCAACCTGTCCTGAACATCTCCTGACGAAGATTGAAGCCTCCAACATTTCATATTTTTAGTGCTTTTTATTCATACTGTGAGCAAATAAGTGTTAAAATAAGTTATTTTCCCCAAACTTTGTGTCAGATTTTCACATCTACTTCCCCAAAATGTCTGTTGAAAGTAAGGAGAAGGACAGCTTAGCAGGATATTGGCATGTGATGGCCTCGACAGCAGTTGCAGCCCAGAGGATGTGGAGGCTATCACACTTTGGCATGGTGTGATGATGGATACCAAGAACCCAATCATGTACGAATAATCAGAGCACAGAGTGTGTGTGTTTACACTATGTAAGAAGATCCATAAAGTTGAGGCTGAAAATGGAAAAAAAAGAAGGAGCCCCAGATCATATTAACGAGAGATGAGTTTAACATTTAACTCTCTCTGCTTGACTTTCATCTATATTTAGTTCTCTTTGCTGATTTAATACTCCTTGATTTGTATGCCACAGAAGTGACATTGCTACATTAAAGCCTCTCTTGGGTATAAAATGACATAAATAAAAGCCTGGAGCCACATTCAGCTATAGACGCCGATGTTCATCTGATGATAAAGGAATCAGCAGACTGTTCCATACACCCTGCTGTCTAAAATAGCATGCACAATGTACGCAGTGTGCAAAACATCTGCGCCCCTCTATGAACCTTTCCCCAGTGTTTGGCGAAATCTGCCTCCAGAGCATGATACACACGCACACACGCACACACAGCTGCATACCACGGTGGAGATGTACATCCAATACGCAGCTAAACTGTGTTAGAGTTCCTTAGGGTGTGTTTGTGTCTGCAGTATAAGTGTGCCTGCAAGTCCCAAGCTACTTCCCAGTATCACTCCTTGGCCCTCTCCCTCTACCCTCGCTGTCATAAGATAATGTGACAGGCTGTCAATCAAACCGGGGCCTGGGGTGCAGTGGCAACGAGAGGGTTTTTGGCGGAACATTTTTGTGAGCAACACCAGGGAGAAGGCAACAGCAGGGACCACGATACAGAAAAAAAATCTGCCTCCGCCAGGTCTCACACATCATCCACGCATCTTATTTCTACAATCTGCCTCTGGCCACCAGATTTATGCCACCATCCTTCTGGTCTGAATCCTGACCTCTGTAAGAGAGAAGCCTGTGGGGGTCAGGGTACAGACAAAATGTTCTGCCCTCATCCCCAGAGAGAATACGCCCCAGCGTCTGGAGAATGATCTGAGTATCAGTCCTGTCTCTGTGCCCAGAGGCTGACACTGTACAGTAGGCTGGCTGGGTGCTGCCACTCTTTTAGCCTGAGCCCTGATGTGTTATGAAAGCTCCGTCACTCAGGGAGGCAGGGCCAAAGACACCTGTGGAGGAATTCTGTAAAATGATGGATGTGGACAGGATTGAATCTCTGTCTGTGTCTCAAGAGAATAAGAGTTTTGACATCTGCAGGTGTTGAATTATGGAAGTTGTTTATTGTTTGTAGGTAGATTTAAAATTTCTACTTGAACGGACTGAATACTTTAAATATAACTGAGTGCATTTAATGTATAAATATATTGATAAATTAGACTTAAGCCCAGAGAGAACCTGCAGCTCTACTTCAGCTCTAAGCTTCTTTTATCAGATGCTTTCAGTTTCACATAATTTTATTTTTACTAAATGTCTCACACTCACTGCTGCAAGATGACAATTTGTCATCCACAGATTTTTTTTAAGTTGAAAACCACTTATAAACCCACTGATCACCACCTGCACCACCTTTATGACGTATAAAGGCCCTGTAACACCTCACCTGGAACCTTCCTTCCAATAACGGTGTCTATCATAATTTCAAGGCTCCAAGTGTGTGAAGCTTATTGGCTCATATAGAATGTGAGTTCAAGGCATGATATATACTCTTACACCTCATCTGCTTTGTGTAACAAGAGGAAAAGTCACTCTCCCTCTGTTCTGCCATCAGAGGTAGTAACAGAGGCAAAACGAGGGGAAGAGAGTGCGTGTGGCAGTGGTGGACGAATATCAGAATTTGTAGTGCAGAAGTTGGGTCAATGCAGACGTATAGAACCAGGCTTTAGAGTCTTACCCATGTGGAGGACTAAAAAAAGAGGTAGTAATAAAAGGTAAGTACTCTCTGCCAAAAGCAAGTCAATTTGAGACAAGAAAGGTCCTACCATGTATTTAAAATGTTGCAAATGTTAGCCAGCAGCTGGTATTTTTATTTTCAAAGTTGGAGAAGAAAAAGAGGAATCCAGAACTGTGATTCAGCTGACCTCAGGTCCATAACAACTGTCTCCACTTTTAAAAACAGACTCAAAACATATTTATTTTCTCAAGCGTATGAATGATATAATGACTGTTGTGACTCACTGGATGCATGTGCAGCAACAATTGCTGTTTGTTTGATTGCTGTGTCTGATGTATGTTGGGTGTATCTATTGTTTTTTCTGTTTTTATTTATTCTACTTGGAAAAATGTTTTTATTTTTTTTAATTCTCCATGTAAAGCACATTGAACTTACGTGTAATGAAATGCTTGAAGTGCTTTATAAATACAATTGCTATTGCTATTGCTTGTTTTGCTGCAAGGGCTTCTATCCAGAGGTGGTTCAGGATAAAAGGATACAAATATTTTTTGTCACATTCAATACCTTTAAGTATCTTATTTTCTGATTCAAGTTTTCTCTTCTCCCTAATAAGAAGGTTACCGGCTGCAGTTTTCAACCAGTTTCATTTATTTACACACAACTACAGCTCTTTTATGTCCAGCACATCTCTGTAAGTACACCCTGATGCAGTGAGCATGCGTTATCTCTGTACAATATGGATTTGACATTTGTGGCTTTATATCAAGATATACAGAAAACACCACACAAGTACTTTTCAGGACTGCAGTCAGCACAAACGTATAGCTATGCCATCACAGCAGAATGTAAATGCGATAAAAAAAGAGCTTCCTGCCTGCAGAGGTTCAGGATGGTGACTCCATAATGGACCCCGGTCTCCAGGGTGCTCATCTTGATGTGAAAGCCCCTATCACAGAGGTTCACCATCCCCACCTGGTTGTTCTTTGGCCTCATGGAGAGAACAAAAGAGTCCTTCACCACCAGCCATCTGCAAGGTGGAAACCACTCGCACACACACACCCCCACACACACACACAGAGAATGGTTGAATTCAGTGTGTGGAAGCTGAATCTGTTCAATCCTGATGTAAGGAGGGATTGATGAATATAAGAGCTGCCTTACATTTGACTTATTATGGATATTTAATGAGCTACCTACTAATATTAATAAAAGAGTATGCAACCATCTCCTTTGTCTTTTAGATTCATCATTACATACAAATTTTACCCCAAGTTTTTTCTCATTTTCCCCATTATTGGAAATATAATGTATGATTCAAGTAAAGCATAACATTTTCAGTCATTCTCTACACGCCAAATAAATAAATAAAATGAAATTCTACTCACTTCTCACATTTCTTACAGTTGTCCAGAACAGCCGAAGGAAAACTCAAAGACAGCAACTTTAAGACAAATGATTCATCTTCTTCTCTTGCTGAAAGGAAACTGTTTAAAATAAAAGAAGAAGACATGAAACATTTTTTCCTCCAACCTTTGAAAACAACTTTTCTCTGACACATTGGCAGCCTAATGAAGCGACAAACTTTCAGCAGGAAATCTCTTTAAGTTTGCCGCACATACCTTTGAAACAAATTTACTTTGCTCCATTCTGAAATGCTTACTTTGCACTTATGCACGATCATTACTATGTGTCATCTCATCGCTTTTTCTTCTGTAGACAATGGATATTAGCGGCCATCTTAGCTCTTTAAGTGATAGTTTCTTTGCTCCTGCCCGCTGTGTTTCCCCCTCATTAATGCAAGCCATTCTCCATCAGCAGCCTCTGTGAAGGGACTCTCCTCATGCAGGCCACACAACTCTGACAAGGATGGAATTATTGTTAGCTTTCACACCTAATTAAAGTGTAGATAGCTCATCTACAATGGATTTGGCAGTATTTATGTCATTCTTTTACAAGACAAGGCTTGGACTGTAAGTATCCGCTCTTGTAGTCACTGGATGTATCCTTTCGGAGGATCCTGCAGCTGCATCTGATAGAAGGATACCAGCTGTTTTCCACTCAACTGTTCAGAGCACACATTGTTTATAACCACAGCATGTTGTGGTCGGATTAGTGATTGAATTGCATTCAGTATAAGATGTTTGAGAGTATCTTATCTTATCCTATGATTTCAGGACAGGGATTCAAAAGTTGCATGAGTGAAGGGATCTTTTTCTCCCACTTTTATGTAGATGTTCATCAGAGTTAATGGTACATCTAGTCAGTTAAAGGAATAGCTCAGTTAGTGCATCACTGATAGGAAAGCTTCTTGCAGAGCTGTGCCTTTTTCTGCAACAAGTCACAGGATGCACTCTGTTTACATTTGCGGCCTCTGTGCTACTGTGGTTTATTTACCAACCATTTTAATGCCTGAAACAAATAAAGCCAAATACTGGTCATAAAATACACTGTCACATGTATCCTCATATATAGCATTACCTGCATTTTGCAACCCAACAGTCTCGATGTCCAATGAGCCATATTTCAAACTAAAACCCTTTAGTAAGCATTTGTCAACCTCGCTGATGTGAAGGAACAAATCCTGGAAGGCAGAGAAAGTCAACCATGGTAGACTTTCTGTAAGGACCATAGACTGTAAAAAAAAATGGACGTAGTATCCGTGACATCACTCATCTGGTCCTGAAGAGCTGTTTTGATGCCAATCGTTTGCGGGTGCCATGTTGGAAATGCTGAACTCAATCTAACTTCATCCAAGCTAGTGTGAGGTGAAGAGGCGAGCCTTTAGCCTTTTCCCTAACAGCTACAGGGTGCCTGCCTGTCAATCAAGTCAGGCATGCCCTTACTTGGGCAGAACTTGTAAGTTTAATATCTTCAAAAATACAGTGTGTCGAGAGAGAAGTTGGTCATTCAGACATAAACTGTTTTTGAACCAGGCTGTAAACATTTATTTTTGCTGTAAAGATTGTCTTTTTTGAATGGGTGTGAATGTACTTTTGGTGTTTCTGCAACCAGCCTCAAGTGGACGCTTGATGAACTGCAGTTTTTAGCACTTCTGCATGGGCTTCATATTTTAAGACTGGAGGTTGCAGCTTGTTGGGAGGTTATAAGACGGCGCAGACGTGGCCTTGATTGTTGTCATTATGACACACTAAACAGGATAAAACAATTTATTTTGGGAGGCTGACAGGTCCCTCAATGCTACGTCTACTGGATCAGGCCATGACCGTGCTTACAACATCTTACCTCTGCAAAAGATTCATGTACTTTCTTAACATGTCTGACAGTCATGTTGACTTAAATTACAAATAAAATTTAAAAAAATGTGACAAACATGGATTTTATTCAATTTCATAATGAAATTGGTAAAAATGTTCAGTATGAAAGGGATTCACTCCAGATCCCAACACCCTGATGTATGCTGATATCCATCCCAGTGAGCTTTCATTTTGCTGGAAGTTGTTTTTTGAAATCCTTCAGTGGGCTTGTTAAATAAATGAATTTTCACTGTCTGTGAGAACATGCTGTATTTTTCCGAGTGGCTGAACAAGAGGAAATGAGAGTGAACTGAAGAGAAACTGAGAAAAGAACACTCAGGGATATAAGAGAGGAAAGACTGGTATAAATAGGATTTTTGATAAAAGTCAGATTTGTGCAAGCATCTCTGTCTACGTCTGTGTGAGCTTTTTTTTACTGCATATGTAAGTGAGTGACAAAAGGTGAGCAAATTAGCAGTTCTTACATGCAGGTTGGCAGGGGGAGCTTTAGAGGAGCCTTGAACATCAGCAGCTCCTGATGAAGAGCTTGGAAGTGCTTGAAACAGCGTTTGATTTTCCATGTGAAGTCCCAGTGGCTCAGCTCAATCGTGTAGACATTTGGATTCAGCACCTTTGAGGTGAACATTTCAAAAGCAGATGGTTCAGCTCCACCGCATCAATAGTCACTTACAAGAACTTTTGAGAAGATGAAACAGGTATAATGATACAATACTGTCTTTAAGGATAAGTTTGGCGATTGTGATATTAAGAAACTTTTGATCAGAAAAGGTGAAGCGCAAAGTTTTAGAAGAATAATGAGTGAAAAGTGCCTTTTATGAAAGTTCAGACAGGGCATGTGACAAGCGATGACTCAGTACCTGGTTTACAGTCAATTATATCTCACTCACCTTTGTTGTAGATGTCTGTTCGACCTCTGTCACCCAGACAAAAATAGGGATGTTTTACAACAACACTTTGGAGTCCAGAGACTTAAATGGAAGGAGTTGCAGACAAGTAATGGTTCTTACTCCTAGAAAAAATAGACAACCACTGATGTGCGAACAGAACTAGGAAGAGCTCTCCATGCAGGCGTGTGGGCATCGCAAACATGCTTAAACACATGTTTAACACAACATCAAGGAAATGAAATAAAGCCAGACAACAGATATCAGCAGTCATTGTACTGTGATGTTACTCTCAGTGTGGAAATATTATCACTTCTTTTGCAGCCAGCCCATTAACGCTTCTTAATCAATAAACAAGTGTGAAGAAAAGGGAGAGTTAAACTATTGAGGGCCATTGAGTGGGCTATTTTAAGCAAACCTATATAGAGACTTGTTAGTAACCGTTGGACAACAACAACTAGCATTCTGGGGTGCCAGTTTGTCTCAGTTGGCAGAGTGGGCAGTCCCTGTGCGGAGGCTATTGTACTCTCTCAAGCTGCCTCGTCTAATAAAGGTAAAAATGCCAAAAAAAAACCAACTGCATTGCATTCATCCAACCTGAGACAAACACTTGTATTGGCAAGGAATTTAACATTTTCACTTTGATAACTAATAATGTTTTAACTAATAATAGCATTCAACCACTATAGACTATTAGCCAGGACGATAGGCCTTATTTCCTCATGCAATTTCTAGCATTCAGATAGAATGTCTGATGGACTTTTTTTTCCTATATATATTCTTGTTGGAATTCTTGAACTGTTCACCTTCTTGTTTGCTGCTGTAAGTCAGTGAATTTCCACGTTGTGGGATGAATAAAGGAGTATTTTATGTTATAATAATAATAATAATAATAATAATAATTTTATTTGTAGAGCACTTTTCAAAAACCACGTTACAAAGTGCTTTACATGGGCAGCAAATTAAACAGGCAGATCATAAAATCACACAAGTCAAGATAAAGAAATGAAGCATTTTAAAAGACACAAAATTCCCCTAAAAGAACTCTAAAGGAATACAAATATTTTAAAATATATTTCTTAAGATGGTTAAAATAAAATGAAGTCAAATAAAATTCAGATAAAACCTGGGAATGCTCTGAGATAAAAGTATGTTTTAAGAGGGGATTTAAAAGAGCTCACTGACTCAGCAGACCTGATCTCCTCAGGCAGATGGTTCCAGAGTGTCGGACCCCTCACTGCAAGGGTATCATATCTTACTTAATCAACAGAACTGTTAGTGGAGGTATGGCTTACTAATGTAAACTCAACTCAACTCAACTCAACTTTATTTATAAAGCACTTTAAGAACAACAGCAGTTGGACACAAAGTGCTGTACAGAGACATAATGGATAAAAACAAACAATAAAATCATAAAATCATTAAGAACAATAAAATAAAATAAAGTTGAAAAATAAAAATAAAAAAAATAAAAATAAAAAGGCACTAAAACAAGAGCAGGGTCTCATGCTGAGTCGAAAGCCAGGGAATAAAAATGGGTTTTAAGACGAGTTTTAAAAGTGGACAGTGAGGGGGCTTGTCTGACGGCTAAAGGAAGATCGTTCCACAGTTTGGGAGCAGCGACAGAAAAAGCCCTATCCCCCCTGAGCTACCGCTTGGACCTCGGTACCTCCAGGAGCAGCTGATCAGCTGACCTGAGGCACCGAGCAGGGGCGTAGAGATGGATCAGCTCAGAGAGGTAGGGCGGGGCGAGACCATTTAAAGATTTAAATGTAAACATCAACTGCTTCTGAGGTAACATCGCCATTAGCTAGCAATGTAGATTTTTGTGTGGTAAAACTGTAATGCGATTACCAGCTAGGATGAAACCTTTTGGATGGTAAATTACAAAAACTGCCAAAAAGGGAAAAAATGTGAAGTGACAGTGAATACTACGATATTTGATAACATGTGAGGTTTGTTTGCATACTGACAACATGCAAAAGTTTAATAATACAGAGGCAGAAGTCAACTTTTAAAGCAGTTCTTTTTTTAACAGTTTCAACCAAAATATATTTGATGTTTGGGGTCTAAAGGGGATAAACATGCACCAGCCTGGGAGGATATTCCTTTTCCCGGGTGCAGCAGTAGTTCTATTACATCTATTTTTGCCAGATATGGAGTCTTTAAAAATGTAAAATATTTCAGCTTAAAACGTGTTTTACAAATATAAACTTTGCCTGTCATTAGCCAACATGTTCTTCAATAAAAAAGGCTTTGGAGAATATCACTGTACATCACCCACTGTGATCAGAGAGAAAGAAAACTGGGCCGACTGCGATTAACAGCTAATGATGAAAAACACATACAGGCCACATCCTTCATCCTTGAACATTGCCTGATGCTCAGCCATTTCTTCACTTTCACGCCATTTGACCCTGACCTTTCCTTTTGCTTTGACTCTGTGTCAGTCTGCGCACAATCAATGTCTGTCACCTTCTGTGTGATCACAAAAACAGTTGGCCCGCCCTGACAGGGGCTCCGCTGGCATCTCTGTCGTCTTGCATTTGGGCCACCGGATCTTCTATTGGTGGTACTGGGACATCCTGCCTCATTATCTTCTTCGCCCCGCCCTGCCCTGCCGGCTGAAAGTGATGCTAATAATATGAATTCCAACTGACTGACATGGGTGAAGAACCAGGAGATGAAATCCATACTTCATGCATTTTGCATGGAATGGTAATTAGGCATTTTTGGGTTACTAAGTGCTTCTGCCAAACTATCCATGTTCCTGGTGAGACAGGAAAAAGTCTGCTGAAAGCCTGTAATATCAAGGTTAGATGAAAAACTGACTAAATCAAGAATAATATGGATCCTCTGAACTGATCTGAACATCTCTAAGCTGGGAACCACCAATTCTTCTGACCTTCAAGCTTCACCAAGTCTAGCAGCATCCATAGAAATTGTATATGATCGTGTGGATACCAAGACTGATGTTTTGTTGCTTGCCTTAATAATGTGTGCATTCTTGCTGAATAAGTGTCTGCTTCTTTAACCAACCCTGAACCCCATCTTTGAGGTCTGAGAATGTGCCCTTGAAAATCTTTCCCTCTTGTCGCCCTGGGCCCCTGGCCCGGCCATTAGAGAGATTTCTTGTCTCCCTCAAAGCAATGACAGGTGAAGTGGAGCACAAAATCCCAAAGCCTGTGATGGGCCTCTTCACAAGCTCAGAACCTCTAATTCTAACAGACACTTATCTTTCTACAAGCACTTCTCTCAGCTTAAATATCCAGTGACAGACAACAGATTACTCATGTTTATGAATGGTAAATGGTAAATGGACTGTATTTTATATAGCTCCTTCTCTAGTCCCTTATTCTCAAAGCGCTTTATCATAACATGTCACATTAAGCCATTCACAGCATATTCATACACTGAAAGCAGAGGCTGCTATGTAAAGCACCCATCAGTATTAACTAATCCCATTCACAAACTGCTGGTTCAGCCACCGGGGGCAGTTTTGGGGGGATTTAGCATCTTGCCCATGGACACTCCAGCATGTGGACAGCAGGACCTGGGATCAAATCCCCAAGCTTCCAACTAGGGGCGCTGCAAGGGGATGGCCAGAGGTAGCCCCCCTTAAAATCTAAATTCTAAACAATGATTGGTTATTTTCCTTGCCAGAGGCAGTAGTTCAGTTGATTAAACTGTTTGGGATGTGTGTCCGGTGGGAGAAAGCAACATCACCCCAGCTCCATTTGGGAAAGCCATGGCTCAGATTGAAACTATAAACCCTTCTGTTGAGTGGTACAGAACTACCACCCATACTACCATGCCATCTAGCAGTGCTAACTTGTTTAGGTGTACTTAGTTTTCATATCAAGCATACAAAATCTAGGTCAACACTTAAGTTGGAGAAAGCCAGAAAATCTTCACTCCAAACAGGAAGTCCTTGCCTTCGATTGGAACCCTCATCCCTTCCACTGTGAGGCAGCTGCGCTAACTATTAATCTAACTTTCCACCTTGCAGAGTTTACTTGCACCATAACAGTCAAAGTAGATTTAAGTCCAAGAGATAGAAATGGTAAATAAATGCTACTCATTTATATGTGCACACAGTGTCTTTGTGCCACCTCTACAAAAGTCTGTGGCTCAGTTTGGCCACCCGAGTCACTAAAATCTGTCTCCGCCCCTGCTTCCAACTCGCAAGAGCTTTTTGAGGCAGAAACAGGGATTTGGAGATACAGGCAGAAAGGAGGACAGAGTAAGAGGAGCTGGAGGAACATAAACTGTTGCATTCAAAACTACAAAAGTTAAAGATCTCTGCCATGTGTGTTCAGTGGGTGACAGCCACCTCCCAACCTCCTGCTTGCATCTCAAACATTTTCAATCATGGCAGCTGTGAGAGGTGATGAAGCATGTAGGCAAAATTCAAGCAACTCCTTCAGCAGCAGACTGCTTCACCCACCCTGCCAGAGAGGGTGTTACCACATTTCCAACCATAGTCAGACACTTGAACACCGGCATCACTTCTGAAATCATTATAATTCTTAAAACTATTATGCAACATTCAGTATGTACAGTGAGAAATTGTATATTTCTACAGAAAAAAATGTGTACATAGTTTATATTATTATCAGGCTAGTGTCATAGTATAGCTTGTTTTTATCACTTAAGAAATATCGCCAAACTCAGACCTTTTGTGTCCACAGCTGAGCTGGAAATGATTATTCATGCTTTTGTGTCATCTCGCCTGGATTATTGTAATTCTCTCTTCACATGTCTTAGCAATGCATCCCTGAACCGCCTACAAGTGGTCCAAAATGCTGCCGCTAAGCTGTTGACCAAATCATCTAGAAGGTCTCCTGTCACTCCGATCCTCATATCTTTACACTGGCTTCCAGTTAAATGTAGGATCCAGTTTAAAATTCTCGTTGTTGTGTACAGAGTGCTCAATGGTCAGGCTCCAGTCTATATCAGGGAGCTGCTGAAGCCTTATAACTCCAGCAGGACTCTGAGGTCCTCTGATTAGGGTTTACTGGTTGTGCCTCATACCAGGTTAAAAATGAAAGGGGACTGTGCTTTCTAGGTTGTTGGTCCTAAACTCTGGAACAGTCTCCCTCTGGAGCTCAGAACTGTGGACACTGTTGACGGGTTCAAAAAGCAGTTGAAGACCTTTCTGTTTAGACTTGCCTTTGTTTAATCTGTCTGTTTTTATGACATGTTTTTGTATTTATTTGCAAAGGCTGTTTTGCCTTTTATTGTTTTTCTATTGTTGTTGTTGTCAAGCACCTTGTGACCTGTGTTCTTGAGAGGTGCTCTATAAATAAATCTTACTTACTTACTTACTTACTTACTTACTTACTTACTTACTTAAGATAAGATAAGATAAGGTAGTTCTTTAATCGTCCCACATACGGGGAAATTTAAGTGTCACAGCAGCAAAGTAGACAGTGCAAAAGAGTATAAAGTATAAAGCGAACAAGAGCCTATAAAATATCAATTATTAAAAATGTATTAGCATTTAAATGACTTACTTACTTACTTATTTACTTACTTACTTATTTACTTACTTACTTACTTACTTACTTACTTACTTATCTACTTACTTACTTATTTACTTACTTATTTACTTACTTACTTACTAACTTATTTACTTACTTACTTATTTACTTACTTACTTACTCATTAACTTACTTACTTATTTACTTACTTATTTACTTACATATTTACTTACTCATTTACTTACTTACTTACTTACTTATTTACTTACTTACTTACTTACTTATTTACTTACTTACTTACTTACTTATTTACTTACTTACTTATTTACTTACATATTTACTTACTTACTGATTTACTTACATATTTACTAACTTATTTACTTACTTACTTATTTACTTACATATTTACTTACTTACTTATTTACTTACATATTTACTTACTTATTTACTTACTCACTTACTTACTTACTTATTTACTTACTTACTTATTTACTTACATATTTACTTACTTATTTACTTACTTACTTACTTACTTACTTATTTACTTACTTTCTTACTTTCTTACTTACTTACTTATTTACTTACTCACTTACGTACTTACTTATTTACTTACTTACTTATTTACTTACTTACTTACTTACTTACTTATTTACTTACTTTCTTACTTTCTTACTTACTTACTTACTTGTCATCTTTTCGTCATTTTTTTTACAACTGAGTAAATGCAAAGCAGTATTTTCTAAGAGACACTCGTGTTTTTTCACAACGTACTCTGAATGTGTGCTTTAAATTTCACATCAACCCATTCCTCCCACTTGCCATTTACTCCACTCAAGGTCCGTCTCTGTTCAGCTGTTCAGCTATTGGCTGATAATGAACACGTGACTGTGACGTGTAACAGGAAGTGCTGCAGCCTGAGCGTGTATATTTGTTTACTGCCGCGAGTACTCCGTCTACACTCCACCGGCTCTCACGGATATGAATGAAAACTGTCACCGTTTTCGGCGAAATATCTGAGATAGACAGCGTGCTGTGTGGAGAAGACATTGGTCGTGTGTCTTTGACGTTTAAGACGTAAAAATGGGAACAGCACCTGCTAACAAGACATGCTAAAGTTACGCTTTATTAGCCCTCTAACTTACAAGGTACCCCTCACTTAACATCGCAAAGTGTCACTGACAGTGTCATTATTTCACTCTCCTTTTGCAAACTGCAGAGCTGATCACCATGTTTGTGTGCAGGTGTGGTGGTTGGCTTCTTCGTGAATTCAACGCTTTAGCTTGCTAGGCACTGCAGCTAACATGGGAGCAACACAGGACAGGGTGACCTCCTACTACACTGCTCTGAAAAGATAAGGTATGAATCCACCCACTGTGTAAAGATCATACTTTCTTATCAGGCATGCATTGGTATTATAAACCCAGGCTGTTGATATAATCTGTAGCTGTTGTCTCCTCATGTCTGCTTCATGTCTCATCTCTGAAATTGATCTTAATGTTCCCTATCTGTCTCTCTTTAAATCAGCAGAGCACTTTTTATTTCATTCATTCATGAGTGTATTTGACAGGGGCCATGCAAAACAAAAACTGTCAAGCCAGAGTTTGCTATAAGCTCATTTTAATCTGTGGTCCCTGGGCAGGAAGATGCAAAAGAATGCACAATACACATGCTAAAAACATACTAGCACTTAGAACAATACAGAGTCAACAACAGTCCATCACTAATAACACATTTAAAATTACATTTAATTGTCTCTAGTTTGATGCATTCAGAGGATTAACTCAGTGATCACATGATTGTTTTTCCCTGAGCCAGGATTTCAGTTTACTTTTAAAAACACTGAGGCTTGTGCAGTCTCTAATGTGGGTAGGAATTGAGTTCAATTGTTCTGCTGCTCTGACTGAAAATGGAAATGACTCTCTGTGTAAATACTCCTTTATAAATAACCTTGCCTTGCCTTAGGGACCAAATGATGTCACAGAGTGACCAGAGACCCGGTGCATCATGGCGTTATCTGAAGTTTACTGGGATCACCAAATCCCCCTGCCAAAACTCGCTCCAGTGCAAGCCAAGGTCACTGTCGCCCTGGTTGCACTCCTGTGCTTCATTAACAGCTATGACGGGGAGTTTGTGTTCGATGACTCTGAAGCGATTGTTAATAACAAGGTAATTTCTTCTGTGCAGTTGTATAAGACTTATTTACGTATGTCTTCATTTGTTCACCTGCTGAGTGATGTTCTGCATGTGTCAGTGGCACTGGCATCACTCAATGTGTGTTTTTGTTTCAGGACTTGAGACCAAGCACACCTCTAAATAACATCTGGAGCAATGACTTCTGGGGAAGCAACCTGAGTAGCAACTCTAGTCACAAATCCTACAGACCTCTCACTGTCCTTACATTTAGGTAAGAGCACACATCAACAGTGTATACTCAGTCTTTACACAGTTTGTCTCTACATGTATATTAGATGTGCTTATTATGGTTTATAAATTGTACTAACTTTGCACATTTTGAGGCTGCTTTAGAAATGAACTTATTTCCTATTTTATGCCAGTAATTTTTGAAATCCAATCTCTGAGTCTCACTAACTTTGGTTTGCAAAGGAGTAATGCAGGTGCTATAGAAAGGAGGGTTTTTGAGCCCTAGGTTGGCAGGTGGCAGATTAGCATTTTGGAAAACATCCAGAATATCCAGCTTTTTCCCATCTCTGCAAACTACTACCCAGACTTTGGTGGCAATATTAAAGGTCAAAGCCCTTACCCTTTAGTTTGGTTGCTGTTATGTGATAATCTACTTCTCCAGCATGGCACAGTGTCTCTTAGACCCATATATCCTGTGCAGATTTTTCACACTCGCGTGCAAGGGTCAACAGGTGGCCCTCTCATTGGCACTGCTTTACCTACCTTAAGTTGACACCTTTCCTGGAATCTTTAAGTAAGGATTTCTGGAGGATTTACACACACACTGTCTCTACTGAGAACACTAAGATAAGACTGGAGCAGAGGGAAGTTTGCCATTAGAGCTATTCAGCAAAGAGTTTTTCACTTCTTGTGAAGGTTTGTACATGTTGCAGCCATCCTACATAAAAACACAAAATTCAGGGCACTGAGTAAAACAAAGCTGACAACTCAATTACCTCAGGAACACATGCACACTCCTGTACTGTCCTTTACCTTTCATACGCTTAGCATTATTTATTTCCCCATTGCAGGCTGAGCTACCTCGTGGCAGGAGGCCTGCAACCTGTTGGCTTCCATGTGCCGAACATCCTCCTCCATGCTGTCATTTCAGCCCTCATGATTGACCTGTTCGCCATCCTGATTGGTGGACTGGTTTATGATCAGAGTGGCTGGCTGCTGAACAATGCTCCCAAGACCTCTCTGCTGGCTGCCCTGTTCTTTGCTGCACACCCTGTTCACACAGAAAGTGTAAGTAGAGTTTAAGTTCAGAGGTTCCTACATGCTTGTCTTCCACTTTCTGTCTTTCTTTTCGAAGCCATGCAACAGGCTGCACCATGTCAGTACATAGAACAATGGATGAAACACTGACAGTACTTATTAAAGCCATGGAAGCATTTACATACTGATGATGTATTCACAGTGGGAACTCCAAAAGTACTAAAAAGTCTATAACTGCAGTTAGAGATTTTGACATTTACCTGCAGGATTCATATTTATCCACATTAACACTAGATTTGAAAGAAGTGGACACAAACACCAACACCGTTTTTCAGTTTAAAAAACAGTGAACAAAAGAATGCTTCAAGAAAACCCCAAACATGATCCATACCACAAAAGAAAATCAAACTCCTAGAAACTGACCGAGTACCTTAGATCTTAATCTGTCATTTTTAATGATGATAACAACAAACTGCTTATAAAAAGTGCTGTGATAAAGAGCATGTTAAAGGTAGAGCGTGGGTAGTTTAGGACTGTCCATTCAAGCTCTATTGAAGCTCTGTCTTCTCATGTATCCAGAACAAACCTCTCATTGTGTAATATGACCCTGTAACCAACAAAAGGGAGCCACTGTGGCCTTCAGTATATTTACCCCTCGTTTTCCTCAGAAGTTCTGTGTGAAAGTGAAAAGTGAAATAGTGAAAGATTTTTAAAACCTTAACAGAGGATACAAATATGAGATACCCCAAGACATGAGGACAAAAAATGATGGATTCTACTGTAACAATATTCACACCAACAGAGAGTCCTGACCCTCTGAACTGGAAATCCTGCGAAATCTCTTCCAGTCAAATGCAACTTTAAAGTAATCAAACATGGAGGAGCACACAACAATATATCAGTTCATTAATATTTCATATGTTAAATATTTACAGTTTGAAATTGGGGAGGTCATGATGTTCTTCTGAGCAGATCAGAGGGAGTAAAGTCACTCTTTACTGTGCATACTTTACTCAATAGGCTTTATTGAGTGTTGATGTGACAGAAGAGATACACTTTAAAAAAACTTACAAGTTCTCTCAACTTGAAATAATAAGTGAACTAGTTGCAGGAATTATTTTGAGTTCTAACCACTCTTGCTGTTTAGTTGTGCTAACATAAAGATATAAGTTCAGGGTACAAAACTAATTTGCCCTGCTGACTAATATAGAGTATTGCTAACATATAAGATCAAGTTGTAATAAAAAAAATGGAAGTTTTCTTGACAAACTTTGCCTATTGTCAAGAAAACTTCATGTTTCATATAGGCGTTCTCAGAACAAACTCTTCTAGGCTCTTTTTGAAGAGGGAGCTCTCTGAGACCTACACACCATGGGGACATGATCTAGACTTGGCAAAGCTTGATATTAAAATTCATCCCAGTATTTCCTACCAGCTTGCTAACCTGGATATCAAACACACAGCAAAGCACTGCCCTGAAAAGACGAAGACAGCCAAACAAGAAAACAAAATACAAAAAGACTACAATGACCAAAGCAGATCTGAGAGGAAAACTAACCAGTGGTATGCTACTCTTGATGCTATCCAACAACAAACACATCGCTCCCACCATGGCGTCCTTCATATTTTCAATTGTGTCACATAAGTGACGTTGCTCTAGCAACTGTTGACCAGCTATGTCCCTTTAAGGTATATATCAGCCATCACCATGGTGGTGCAGAACAGACAGAAAAACAGTCCCCATGGTGTGTCGGTCTCAGAGAGCTCCCTCTTCAAAAAGAGCCTACAAGAGTTTGATCTGAGAACACCTTTTAAAGTCAGAATTTGATGTATAGACTCATATGCAAATCATATTTCTCCCTCGAATGCATCAAATGTGTCTAACTGTGAAAGCTCTCTGTATAGTTTTTGAACTTGGACCGGGTTGCTGGTATGGCTTTGTCCGTCCCTTTGAGACAATGCAGTGTTTGTGATTTTTGGGTCACAAATAAACACGGACCTCCTACTGCAGCACATCATGGCATCCTGGCATAGCAGTCTGAAGGTTTTCATACTGAACATGCAGTGGTTCCATGCCAAGAACAAAAGCCCCGCCACAGCTGGGAGCGTGGGGCCAAGGATCCATGTGCAAGCACGGCCTAACTATTAGCTGTGTTGGGATGCTTATTGACCTGCCAGAATATGTGTGTTTCTGCTGTAAAGCCTGGCTGGAAGGCAGCAGTTCCCCCTCTCCATTCCCTTTAATCATACAGGTCAAGGACTAGGGGAGACCTGGGGGGTGGGAGGCAGGCAGCCTGTTGGCTTTGGCCTGCTGCATATATCAAAGCAGGCAACCCCAGGATGCCAACCATACTGTACCCACACACGGTATAGAGCACACACAAATAGAACATGCTGGTAATGAGAGATTCTTTCTTCCTCTGTTAATACGCCTCCATTTGTTCCTGGATGCAAGGCAGAATACTTTCATATAAACAAAACACAATAATCTATCAAAAGATGCAAATGCTAATTCTACTTTTTCAGGTATACTAGATTCTTGTCTTTCTTCTCTTCTCTAAACAAGGTGGCTGGTATTGTGGGTCGAGCAGATCTTTTGTGCGCTCTGTTCTTCCAGCTCTCTTTCCTCACCTACTGCAAAGCTTTCAACAGAGGTAGGTACCTAACGCCGCGATTACTCAGAAACACTGTACTGTACAAAGGACTGTTTATACGTGCTGATGAACACAGTGCCAGCATCAAACATTCTGGAGCTGCTTGTTTTTCAACTCATCTGTTTGAACAGAAACTTATTTGTTTTAAAGCCTGAACCGTCCATAACCGGCTCCGGCCTTGTCTTTGTATCCTCAGGGAGCGACAGAGATGACAGGTTTTCTGTGCAGTGGGTTGTGGTCAGCCTCTTGCTGTGTGCTGCAGCGATGCTCTGTAAAGAACAAGGCATCACAGTCTTGGTACAAAGTCTCTTTTTTCGTTTGTCTGTTTTTTTTACTCATTTAGTTGTTTTTTTGATGACTTCATCACATCCAGTAAAAAAAATGTTTGAGACCTTATTAGTTATACACAGAGGAACTTATTTAAAAAAAAAAACATGTCTCATGTCTCTCATCTCTTTATGTTCTTCTTGCTTTCATGAATAAATCTGCAGTTTTTCAAATGGAGGATAGTTAGAGGTATTCAGATGCCAGTTTTGGAAATGCCTCCAATGCAGCACATCAGCTTTTGACCATCAATATGATTCTTCTTCTTCTTCTTCTTCTTCTTCTTCTTCTTCTTCTTCTTCTTCTTCTTCTTCTTCTTCTTCTTCTCTTCTTCTTCTTCTTCTTCTTCTTCTTCTTCTTCTTCTTCTTCTCTTCTTCTTCTTCTTCTTCTTCTTCTTCTTCTTCTTCTTCTTCTTCTTCTTCTTCTTCTTCTTCTTCTTCTTCTTCTTCTTCTTCTTCTTCTCCTCCTCCTCCTCCTCCTCCTCCTCCTCCTCCTCCTCCTCCTCCCTCCTCCTCCTCCTCATCCTCCTCCTCATCCTCATCCTCCTCATCCTCCTCATCCTCCTCCTCCTCCTCCTCCTCCTCCTCCTCATCCTCATTCTTCTCCTCCTCCTCTAAAAGACAAGCCTTTACTGCAATAACATATATTCTTACTGCTATGAGTAACTACGGTTTAAAATAATCATTACAATAAACTCAACAACAAAACAGGTACATTTGATAAAAATGAAAAATGGTAATGCTAAAACAATGGTAATTACATTATTATTTTTTTCTCAAATAAAAAGGCATCAGGGTATCTTTATCATATAAGTCAGAGGCTTTACACCAGGGGTGTCAAACATACGGCCCACGGCCCAAAACCGGCCCGTGGACGACTTCCCAAAGTGAAAAAATGACAGAGAAAACATTAACTGCAATTTTTCAATAAAAGTAACTACTATTTCAAATTTGTCCTCTGGGAGTTGCATACAATCATAGAGCTAATGGAGCGCACCTGAACGGCGTTCTGGGAGAATATTTGCAGTTTGCATAATCCGGTGGAAATTCATAGACTTTTTAGAGCACTTCAAGATCCAATCGACACTAAAGTTTTCATATATGTAAACTTGTAACAGCAGGAGCTGTGGTTCCACCTTTTTCTGAAAAAGGAGCCACATATCGTGCGCATGCTTACCATACATGTGCGTACATCATAGGTGCGCTACTAGCACTACACCCCTTCATACAACACTGTCCAGCAAGTTAACTGTTCATGCTGGAGCTGAGGGGTCCATAAAAGTCAACTTTACCTTCTTCATTATAATCTCTGTGTGTCAGGTGACTGGGAAACCTGTGTGTTTGGTGTGTTCGCACCAGGTTTCAGTGCTTAAAGAATATCATATTTGGCCCCACTATGAGACTCATCATGGCGAAAAATACAACAACTGTTTTTCTAAAAAAGATAGTTCATGTTATGTGAACATTTTCAGAATGTACTTGCACTTTTTGCACTAAAACAAGGGGAGTTGTCCTCTATAGCAGGGGTTCCCAAACTTTTCAACCCGCGACCACCAAAATATAGGTGCCAAACACTCGCGACCCCCACTGTCCCTCACAGAAATTAAACGTTGCTTCATATTTCATTTAGCTGGTCTGCAGAAAATGAATGAACTTGCAGCTACTGAGGCTTTTGTTTAGTAACTGTTAACTAACCCTAACCTCAGGAGTTCAGTGTCTACAAGGAACAAAAAAAAACTAATGAACCATCTTTATCTGGATGTTTTATTTCAAATTTAACTACTATTTTTGTCGATACTTTCACAATAACGGTTTAAATATGACATTTGAGACAATTAAAAAATATATTAACCCCAGAGGGTCCCGACCCACACTTTGGGAACCTCTGCTCTATAGGTTATTATGTTATGATTTTACTGGTCTGGCCCACTTGAGATTAAATTGGGCTGCATGTAGCCCCTGAGCTGAAATGAGTTAGACACCCCTGCTTTACACTGTACTGGGCAAAGTGAGATAAAACAGTGATAGCAATCATCTCCATCCATGGTATGAAGTAAAGGAAAAAATGGTCACTGAGATGCAGAGAGTGTATGCATAAAGACAAGTCTAGGTATGAGAATCTGTATCAAGATAAAAAAAAAAAAGGTGTTGGAACATCTCTAATAATTTGAGCTTGAGATGTATTTTCCTGCTGACCTACATACATTCTAAATGCCATTCTCACACCCTCCTGTATGTATGTTCCTTCAGGGTGTGAATGCAGCCTTTGATGTCCTCCTGATCTGTAATGTTAATGTGTATGAACTCAGCCAGAGGCTACTCCTGAGGAAGAATCTACTGGATGTGAGTTACACTTCATTCATCCTCCCCCTCTTTTTTTTATTTTTTTATCATGAATTATGCACTTCCTTGTATGATTAATGTCACATCACATAAATCCTCAGTGTGAAAGCAATATGACTTTTGGTTCATTGTGATAATGTAACAGAGCTCGGGAAGCAACCACCACATGTGCAGTTTTATCTGTCGGTGACATGTGGTTATATTTTCCCTGACAGGTAAGTGAGATATTGCGAACAGGACTGCTAACACGGTTGGCTCTCATGGGTCTCGGAGGACTCTCTATGCTCTATGCACGCTGGAGGATCATGGGAACAGGACCACCAGCATTTACTGAAGTAGATAACCCAGCATCTTTTGAAGACAGTATATTTCTTAGAGTGAGTATGGTTTTTTATTTAATATGAGATGCAACATGACAACATCCTGAAACTCTCTTTATTAAATAATTCTTAAAATAAAAAAATCTGATGTTTCTTTTCCCCCGTTAACCTCCATCATCTTTAAACAAACTGATTGACTTTTATTCTGATCTTAAAATACTTCTCCTCCCTTCCTCCCTCCTTCTCTCTCCCACTCTGCACCCCTCCTCTTCCTCTTTGATTGGCAGATTGTGAACTATAATTACTACTACTCTCTGAATGCCTGGCTGCTGCTGTGTCCCTGGTGGCTGTGTTTTGATTGGTCCATGGGCTGTGTGCCTCTCATTAAGTCAGCCACTGATTGGAGGATGGTGTGGCTGCTGCTGCTCTGGTGCGTCCTGATAGGCTTGATAAGTCAAGCCTTATGCTCGCAGGACATCCAGAGAAGGAGGTAAGAAAGCACAACCGGCTCTAACACACTCGCTGAAGACGAGATGGAGTACATGTTGGCCTCTCTAGACTTAGACTTGATTATGAAAATTGTGTCTGATCCACTGCAGTGTGACGAGAGCAAAATCTCAATTGAGCCCCAAAAATTCTCTGTAGGTTCGCAGAGAAAGTTTTCAGAGTTTTGGACAGTTTTTGGAGTTGATATTGAGACAAAATTCTCTCCCCATACAGCATTAGAGTGCTGTGTTCATGTATATAATCCTTTGGCCTTTTCTGTGCCCTCTCTCTCTCCCTGCCAGGACTCTGACCTTGGGTCTGGTGCTGCTCGTGGTCCCCTTCCTGCCAGCCTGTAACATATTTTTCCGGGTGGGCTTCGTCATTGCTGAGAGAGTGCTCTACCTCTCTTCAGCTGGCTACTGCTTACTGCTGGCCTACTCCCTAGGACACTGCTGCTACCGCTGGTCCAAACACAAGGTAGGGCTGATACATACTGAAAACATCATGCAAAATAAAGGACACCACATCCTTCAGTTCAAGCAAAGACTCGACCCTGTGAACTTTGGGTTTCTATAAGCCTTGAGTGTCACTTTGTCTGCTTTAAACTCTTTTATTTAACAACCTGTTCCAGCTTTCATGATCCATGAAGTCAGTGATACAAAGCTGGGGCTGAAAATACTTATGGCTCACCTATGAATGGATGACAGCAGCAGGTGGACTAGGGATGGAAATTTCAAGCCAAAATACTATTCGAATAACATAAGGCACCGGTAAAAAGGCTGAAAAATTGTAATTGTAAAATGAAAAAAACATTCTAAGTAACTTTGATTTTTTCAAAGTGAACGAACATTTGAATAGTCGAAAATCATTACCCATCCCTAGTTTGGACCAGGGATTAAAAATCACGAATTAGGACAATTTTTGAATCGGCAAAAAAAGAAGAAACGTTTATGATATAACTTTTCTACTCCTCACTCAGCCATGACTTCAACTTGGAGTTTTAAAGCACAACAAAATACAAATTCAATCCATTCAAATCCACTTTATTTATATAGCACATTTTAAAAAACAAAGTTTACCAAAGTGCTGGAGAGTGAGGTAAAATAAGTTTAAAAACACAGAACATAAACCACTGTAAAAATTAAAATAAAATAATTATAATAAAACACGTAAGACATTTTGAAAAATACTTAAAGACACGTAAAAAACACAGTAAGAAAAAAAATACATGTAAAAAAATAACAATAATAAAATAAAAGAACAGAGACAGAGACCACACAACTCTAATGCTGAGTTAAAAGCCAGGGAGTAAAAATAATTTTAAAGATGAGTTTAAGAGTTGGTAAGGTTGGGGACATTCTAACATGAGGGGGCAGCTCATTCCTCACGCCTACATTGCAGTATCAAAGCATCTCCATGTATCTCAATAACACTACTTCCCACTAACATTATTCAACAAAGATAGCTATTTTAACCTTAAAGCTGGGGTTGGTAGTCTCGGAAAACTAGCATGAATTTGAATGTAGGATGTCTTCAGGACTCCGTCTAACCCCTCCCCTCCTCCCTCGGAGCTCCTCCAAAACGACCCCCCCCCTGCTGTTAGTACTCACAACTATCATGCTAGCATTATCCAGTTGTACTGGTGACACGATATCAGGAGAAAAGTTCTAACACATATAATACTGTAACAGCTCTACTGTTTGTTAAACGTGTTCAGTGTAGATGTTCTTAATTCCTACAGTGTTGACAGTCAGTGAAGGCATCAGGAGAGGTGTAGAGTGTGTGAGCGGGAGAGAGGAGAGACAAGAGAAGTTCTTCATTCATTCAAACATTGATTGCTGTTTTGTTGGTTGGCGTGATCATGGCCGACAGTGACCGGTTAGTAAAGATCAACGTGTTCACGCATCGGCTCATCATCCCTACAGCGTCCGGACAGACGCTACGATACATATAAATTTTCTGTAGGACTTACTAATTGTCATTCATTCTTCTGCTTGTCAGAGCCCCCGTGGTGAGAGCTTTTTAGACTCTGATCTGGACTACAGTTTTCTACTCCTCACTTTTGGCACCCAAAAAACGGCGATTGGTTGATGTTTTCCCAGGTTTACTCCGGCTGTAGATAGCAGCTTTTCCTCGCTCTTTTTTAAGAACACATTATGTATTGATTGCCATCAGGACATGAAGATCATTTTCACCAGTATAACAAAAAGTGTATCTAAATCTGATTATCAACCCCAGCTTTAATGTATCCCTATAACATTAAACACTTAAAAAAATTAGACTTAAAAGGTGAATCATTCGACTCAAATCAGGAATCAACCCAACATCTAGTTATCTTGTATATGTGTTTGTGTGTTTGTGTGTGATTGAGCGATTAATCATAGCCTATAACAAGTCAGAGTTTTCTACAAACTGATCCTTTATCCTGAATATAACCTGCTGCACAGTAGGTTAGGTGTTTAGCGTGAGTTCCAATGGTATCCCAGTAAGAAGTGAACCACCTTCATAGTCCTGAAAAAACAGAGTTAGCCCTGAAGTTCCCTCGATTGCCGAAAATCCTACCACGTAGTACGCCCCCCTTGATCAGCAGCTTTCAGTAAAATGAGAAGGAAGTCTATGAGAGCACTGAACATGTGTTGTTGTTTTTTTTAGACGTATGTGGTTCTTGAGTGTCCTTATTTTCCCCCTTATCCCAGAAGCTGCTGTGTGTGTCGGCGTTCATGCTGTTGTCAGTGTATGTAGCTCGCTGTGCTCTCCGCAGTCACCAGTGGCGGTCAGAGCAAAACCTCTTCACCAGCGCCCTGTCTGTCTGTCCGCTCAATGCCAAGGTAACTACCTGTTTTTCTGCCTGTTTGTTCTGTGTCAGTGCATAATGATAGTCCACATGCAGTTAGACTGTAACACCATATGTGTTGATCCCACAGGTCCACTATAATGTAGGGAAGAACCTGGCAGACAGAGGGAACACAACCACTGCCATCGAATACTACAGAGAGGCTGTCAGGTACGTCTCTATACAAGCACTGAGAAGCATTCTTATGGGTTTAATCTATGTGAGAAAGAGCTGAGTCATGTTGACCACGATTTTGTGACTTGCAGGCTTCATCCAACCTACGTCCACGCCATGAACAACCTCGGGAACATCCTGAAGGAGAGGAACGAACTGATCGAAGCAGAGCAGCTGTTGTCTAAAGCTGTTTCTATTCAGTGCGTCACCCACCATTTAATTACTGCGGCACCTTTCACTACACATCAACAACCATGTCATTAGCTAATTTACAAAACCAAATTTCTTGCAAAAGCTCCCCACTGATTGCTTTATGTTGTTTTTACATCTGTGCAGGCCTGACTTTGCTGCAGCTTGGATGAATCTGGGAATAGTTCAGAACAGCCTGCAGAAGTTTGAGGAAGCAGAGAAGAGCTACTGGAACGCCATCCGCTTCCGGAAAAAATACCCAGACTGCTACTATAACCTGGGACGTTTGGTGAGACACCACGGTGCAAACACTGTTTTGATGCTTTTAGTGGTTAGAGAAGAAGTAAGCTTTTAAGAACATGAGTAAGGGTTGTGGTCAGGTTTGGATCACCGTGAATCATAAATACATTTCTGCCATAAAGAGGATTTTCTAACGTTCCTTCTCTTTTGTTCTGACAGTATGCTGACCAGAACAGACATGTGGATGCTCTGAATGCATGGAGGAATGCAACGGTGCTAAAACCTGACCACAGCCTGGCCTGGAACAACATGGTCATCCTGCTAGACAACACTGGTATGTGCAAAATAACACAAATACACATGAAGAAAAACAACCAACCAAGAAAAAGAATTAGGATTTTAACATCCATCATATTAGGCTTTGGTTAGCCTGTATGGTTTCAATAAGGGTAGAGATCAGAAGAGCAGTCAGCCTCCTGAAGTAAAATAAGGAACGTGAGCATCTTGTGATATTCACTGTCATACAAGTTTCATAAAGCAATGACTGCTCAATCCTGTTTCTCATCAGCACCACATTGTTCTAAGTATCAGGATTCTGAATCAGTTGTGGAAAAAACTGAAGTCTCTTATGAAGAGAGTCAGGATAATAGGCAGCCTGTGAACCCTTCTGCTGTCTGTCTCCAACCGTTAACTTCTCAAGATGATCCACGTTCTTTATGTCAGTGCAGGCGTAAGTCTGCTACTCTAAAATGAGATTTTTAACCTACATATACACTAACAGTCAAAAGTTTGGAAACACCTTCTCATTCAAGGGTTTGTATTTATTTTAATTCATTGAAACACTGTAGATTAATACCAAATACATCAAACTATGAAAGAACATATATGGAATTATTTAATGAACAAAAAAGTGTTAAACAAACCAGAATATGTTTTATATTTTAAACTCTGTAAAGTAGCCCCCTTTTTCCTTCATGACAGCTTTGCACACTCTTGGTATTCTCTCAGTCCGCTTCATGAAGTGGTCTCCTGGAATGGTTTCTAATTAACATGAGCCTTGTCAAGAGTTCATTGAGACCATCAGTTGTGTTGTTCAGAGGTCGGGTTAGCACACAATGGATAGTCCTATTTGACTACTGTTGTAATCCAGATTATGGCAAAACTATATTATTTCATAGTTTTGATGTCTTCAGTATTAATCTACAATGTTGACAATAATTAAAATAAATAAAAACCATTGAAGCAGAAGGTGTGTCCAAACTTTTGACTGGTAGTGTATGTAATCAAAACATCTTTAGAATAAAACTACAACTTTTTTGTTCTAAGATTATGACTTTATTCTCATAAATTTGCAACTTTAATCTCTTAATTTTACCATTTTAATCTTGCAAATATATGACTTTAATCTTGTAAATCAGCTAAATTATTCTTGTGAATTCAAAACTTTGTTTTTGGAAATTTGCAACTTTCTTTCTTACGACTTCATTCTCGTAAAATTACAACTTTATTCTTGTAATTTTATGAACTTATTGTTGAAGTCCCTTCTTTTAAAATTCCTTGATGTGGTAACATGCAGCCAGACATGCTCCAATGAATAAGAGCAAAAGAAGCACAGCCAAAAAATGTTATACAAAAAGAAGAATAAAATCAATGAATTGCAACAATAACCAGTAAAATGTTAAAAGTTATTACAACAATAAACATGGGGGATATTTAAAGTGTAGAGAACAAATCATTTACATTTAAAAACCAGGCTTAAAAGATGTGTTTTTTTTATTTGTACTGTGAATAAATGAATGAAAATAAATAACACCTCATGATTGAAATACGCTGCTGGGCATAAACATATTTCTTATATTCTGTTTTATTCAAAAGGGAACACTAGAGACAAATCACGCAGTAGTTTACAGCATTAACTCTTTAATTTGTGAGGACATGTACAACTTTGATCAAAACGATATTAATAGTGATAGAAAAATGATAAGCTTTACTAGTTTTTAAATTTTGGTCATTTTGATTTCAAACAACTCTCTGTTGTATGTTGATTTTGTTCCAGCATTAACAGCCAAGTAACACAGCGTTTGTTATTTTGGAAAAGCAGGAAATCTAAATGGCCAACAAGATTAGACCGGAAGAGCAGGAATCAGTAATGCTTGAAATTTATGTATTAAAGCTTTGTGTTGTGAGTTTTGAAGGCACTCTTCCCTGCCGTGTGGAGAATGCTCTGATTTCCAAACGCTCGAGCCGTTTTGTCAGAAGCTGCTCCCGCGGGGGCGGAGTCTCCCAGGAGGGCACTGGAACTGTCCAATCAGGGCCCAGTGTGTTCCTGATCAAACGTGGGCAAGCACAGCCAGAACAGCGCCCCCTCAGAGTCCCCCCACCGCATTTGTTCCCCAAATCTGACAGAAATAATTCTACCCCTGTCTCCCCGGCTCCCCAGCAAACAACAAAAAGAGGGAAAAGAAGAACAATAGGTGTCATTTTCAAATAGCAAGGAATGGAGGATATTCTTTCCTCTTTGGTGTTCACCCACCCCCCCTCCTCCTTTCTGGTTTTTGTTCATTACACAAACAAAAGGCAGAATCAGCGCAGATTCACCAGACAGTCACACACACGTAGTCACATGTTGGCAGGATGTGTCTGAAGGGCAGCGGCCATGACTCAGGACATGTCTCAGGACTGTCATTGTCTGTCTCTCTTTCTGCGTGTCTATCCATCTATCTGTCTCCTTCTTTCTCCATTTCTGGCCAGACATCAGACGGCTCTGTGACAGAGATCAATAACCCAGTGGGCCTTGTGTTCAACCTTAATTAGGAGACTAAACCGCACCTCCATGTGTGGAGAGGGAAAAACTCTGCTCTAGACACTGCTGACAAATAAAGCAAGCAGTCAGATTCTAGACGATACCTGCTGTTATTACGGTTGTGTCTCCGCATTGGTGGTTGTTATATTCATGTAGTTTACAGTTTTTAGTTGCATATTTTGGCTACAATGTTGATTAGATTACACACAAATTCCAGCAATCTGTCTGTAAGGTCCAGTAAGAAAAAACTAAAATGAATTTCTGACATATTTTATTGTTTTTTCCTTTCTTTTCTTTCTTTCAAGGTAACTTGGGTCAAGCCGAGCTCATTGGTCGCGAGGCTCTGAGGCTCATCCCTAATGACCACACCATAATGTTTTCATTGGCTAATGTCCTGGGGAAACAACAGAAGTACAAGGTCAGTCAGTGTCACACGAACTCTTCTTTCTTTCTTTCTTTCTTTCTTTCTTTCTTTCTTTCTTTCTTTCTTTCTTTCTTTCTTTCTTTCTTTCTTTCTTTCTTTCTTTCTTTTATCCCCCTACAAACCTAGTCACAGTCTGAGATCCTCTGGCAGTGCTCTGTTAGCTGTTCCAAGGACCCGACTAAAAACTAAAGGGGACAGGGCTTTATCAGTCAGAGCTCCTACACTCTGGAACAGCCTGCCAGAGGAGATCAGACCTGCAGAGTCATTACTCAAGACACATTTTTACAGGAAAGCTTATATTGTGTGATTTTATTTAGTTTTAGCTCTGATTTTAAGGGTCTGTTTTAAAAGTTTGTATGTTTTTAAGCTTTTATTTCATTTTATTTTTAATCGCTTCATTTTGCTTTGCACTTCTTGTTTTTATTGCCCACTGTAAAGCACTTTGTTACTTGTATTGAAAAGTGCTATATAAATAAAGTATTATTTCTTTCTTTCTTTCTTTCTTTCTTTCTTTCTTTCTTTCTTTCTTTCTTTCTTTCTTTCTTTCTTTCTTTCTTTCTTTCTTTCTTTCACAATTTGTTTTATTGATTTTGTAATTACAGTGTATGTAAGCATTGACAGTGTAAAAAAAAGAGATACAAAGAGTGTGCACCAATGGCAGTACTTCAATACAATGCAATACAACAATTTTACTGGCCTTTTCATGACCATAACCCCAAGCCCCTCCCACCCAAACCTCACATTACTTACATAATAAAAAAAAACAAAAAAACAACAACAACGATTGTTAACTAAATAATACAAAAGAAAACAAATAATTAATAAAATAAAGATACTCAACAGATTATTATTTTTAATGCTTGTGGAAGATTTTTGTTTCTTTCGAGCCCCAGCATGTCTGAGTTAAAATGTATATAGAGGGTCTGTGATAACAGTGACACTTTGGATCAAAAATTTGAAAAGAAAACAAAGCTGTAGAGAGAGAGAGCGGGCAGAATAAAAACAATGAAAGTTAGAATAAAGTAGCAACAAAATATGGGAATGGAGATCAATTGAAAAAGTCAATAAAAGAATAATGAATGGAGAGAATTCATAAAGGAATTGACATTTAATTATTGCACATATTGCTGATGTGTGCAGATGTTTGGGTGCTTGTGTTGGGAGCAGAGATCATCATTTGCATCATGTGATCAGGATAACTTCCTCCCCGTATCGCTGTATTTGCCCTCTAATAGTAATTGTTGCAAAGCATCATCTTTCATTGTAAGGATTGTATTTATGTGTTTTTTGTCACCAGGAGTCAGAGGGCTTCTTCCTGCAAGCTCTTCGGATCAACCCAAATTCTGCCAGTTGCCATGGCAATCTAGGTAAGCTACTGCAACTTTGACAAATCTGTTCAGAGATTTGAGACACGTTCAGAAGTCCAAGAAGTAAAAGTGTGTGCAAGAGCTTTAAAGTTTAGCCCCAATATTTAAAACACAGCCTGAACATGGTTCGCCCGTCTTACCCTCAGCTGTTCTGTATCATCGCTGGGGAAAGCTGGAGCTGGCAAAGAAACACTACGAGCTGTCTCTAAAGTTGGACCCCGAGGCTCCTGGGACCAGAGAGAACTACAACATGCTGCGACGCAAACTGGACCAGCTTAAACGACACACACCCTGAGGGAGCCTACTGGGACCCCTGACTGTCATACAACACATTTCCTCTGTTGTTCCTTTTTGTATCACTCTCTCTCATTAATACTGGCTTTGTACCATTTGGAAATAAAGACCATGATCTGTGTGTCAGAGTTCTGCTCTTTTCTTTTCAGTGGAAAAACAAAAGGGTAAAAGCAATGTGTTGCACATTTGCAGGTTGTTGTTGCAGGTTGTTGTTACAGACTCTTTCATGTCCCTAATTAGATTTCCTGGGTGTGAGATGTGTCCTGATGCGGGATGCAGGTGTGCCGGTTACATGGTCGTCTGCTCTGTGCTGTTTTGTTGCCCCTTTCAAGGGCCATGTGGAACTGATCCACGGTGAACCCCATCCTCTTTTCATCTCTGACCCCGTGTTGTGTCAGCTGGACGGAGCAGCACACGTGTGTGGACCCCGAGAATCTGTTGTAAAATGTATTTGATTTATTTGGCTGCTTTTCAAGAGTTCAAAATGTTCCTTTAAAAGTTGCTCAAAGTCTGCACATGGCTGCAGCGTTTTCTTTATTCAAGTAGGAAAAATAGTCCATGAAAAGCATCAGCTGGTGACTTCAGACCACTGGTGGGCTGATTTGGTTATCGTGTTTGTTTCTTAAAGCCTGTCTCTTTTTGTTCCTGAGTGTGATGCCACTCTGAGATTCAAACTCCCCCTCTGCCTCCCCTCTCCTCCTGCAGCCTCTGTAGTTAATGGGAGAAAGGTGTTTGTGTCGGGGAAGTTTTTCTGAAGTGTCCACGAGGAGACGAGGGGTCAGCAGAGACAGGAAACCGCCGGCCGGTGCTGTATGAAAACAGCTCTGTAGCAGAGAGAGACCTTCAAAGAGAGACGGGGCTGATCTCCCTGGAGACTATTCATGCGCACACACACACACATACACAGCCCTGCCTGCCTCTTGAAGACCGCTGCTGAGGGAAAAGTCGACCCCAGTGTGAAACATCAGTCAACAAGTGTGCACCCGGGGTCAAAGTTCAATGCACTTCTATTTTTTCACCTGCTTCCTACAGCTTGCTGGGAACTTTTGAAGCCATGGCGGGCTGGTATGGCTTTGCTTTAGGAGCTGCTTAGTTTGTTTACACATACAGTACAATACACCAGTTTGAGCTTTGATGCTCGGACGATGTTACTGATCTGCACATCGGGGGTCTCTGCAGCACACACGACCATCAGAGTCCTCGTATATGACCTCCTAAATATGTGACTAATATCACATGATGAAATTTCCTCCTTACTTACTCTGTTTTTATTTTTGCTGCTTTGATGTAAAGAGTGAGTGGAAGATGTGTCTGAAAGCACAACAAATAGTCTACACATACACACACACACACTCTGAGTGTTGTTGAGTTTAAGATGAAACCTGTTTCAACAAGCCCGGTGTAAAGGTCAGGATGGTGAAAGGGCTTCATGCTATGGAGCGAATGCAGACAGAATAAGATCAAAAAAGGTTTGAATAGTGACATTCAAGACTTGAAGCTTTTCCCTCACATTATCTTTCGTCATGCAGTGTAACATGCCGTGCAGACGAGCTACGGTCGGCTACAAAACCATCAGCTATTCCCTGTATGTACTCATGGATCCTTTTCTTTACTTTCTGTGTGATCATTTCATTGGGTGCCTGCAGCTGACTGTCGAGCTGCTGCACAGCTGTGCTGGCACATCAGTGGGGGAGCGCACTTTTATCATAATCATTCTTTGAATACCTTTCATTATCATAAAATATGTGAGTATTAAAGGGATGGATTCACCGGCCCCGCCAACATCTTCATTATCCATTCTGACTGACAAAAACCTGCTGTCCTAGGGAGTGACATTAATAAAAGATGGGATACTTCTGCCTTATGAAGTCCTCTCCTTGTTCTCTGGGTTTTCACTGTGCACCTTTTACCTGCTTGGATGCTCTGTCACAATGCTCTAATGAAATCATGTCTCAGGAGGGGTTCTTTATTGTGTTCTATTAATCACACTGATGAGTTTTGATCATTGTAATCAATGTTTTGTTTTTTTTAAAGGGAGAAGCATGTCTGATTGTTTCCAGTCAAAACCACTCACAAATCTGAAAAGCCAAATTCAACAAACTCGTTATGAAAAGAAGAGAAAAAAAACATTGTCGTCCTTTTGTTGCCGCAGCATATTCAACAGAGGAACAAGAAGCAGGGGAGCACTAATTTGAACCCACTGAGGGCGTTTTGGAACAGCAGGTGTGCTATTTTGCATCTGATAAGCAGCAACAGCCAGCGTGCCAACAAAATAAAGAAACGCAGGGCTTATCAAAACTGCAAAAAAATGAAATGTCCCGAGACATTAAATGAGGCAGCAGTGGGAATATGCTTGATGGTCAAAATGAAACCTGAATGACTGGGATTGAAAGGACGGGCCTTTTGATTTCAGAGTTTAAGGCGTGTGGTTGGCGAAAACTGGACATTTGGGAAGGCTAATGCTGTGGATAATATGAGCTGTTTCCTTCCACTGTTTTCTTTCAGAGCATCAAATCAATGGAGTTTAGAACAGATTACAGAGTTCCCATCAGGTGTAACATTTAGAAATAACAATAGTATCATCAGTGATGCTTTATCCTTGTGAATTTTATTTCTCTCATCCTTAAATGTAATGTATGTGCGTTTGAATTCAATACTGCGCTTTTCAACTGGTGACCTTTAAGAATCTCAGTCCAGCTATTTGTCATGTCTCAGGACATGAGTACATACAGTACGTATATTCTTTATGTTGCATGCAGGTGAGTGTCCAGAGGAGTGATCAGAGGTGGCACTGCCCTCGTCACAATCTGATTGACCCCCCCCTCCCTGAGTGCCAACCCTAAATCTCTGGCTATGATTGGCTGTTGACCTTATCAGAAGTGGGGGCTTAAAATAAGCTATTTGGGCTTTGCTGTGATGGGCTGTCAGTAGCTTTCTTTGTATTTAAATGTTGCCTTCAGGTGCCTTCAGTTGTGACTTTGGACAGACATCTTCTTCTGAACTCTTACAGATTTAGTCCAGTCAAGTCAAATTAATTTTATAAGTTAAAAGCAGAGTGAGTTGACCGAAGTGTGTCACAGACAGAGGCAAAAGGCTAAGATTTATTTGTCGATCTCTGTTGTGCTTCTTTTTGAAGTTAAATAATTATACACAGGAAAATAAGAACTGTGTGATACTTTCAAAATAGTTGTTAAAGCAGCTAGCAAAGAAAGAGATGGTACCTGCTTTTACACAGATACCTCGTGTAGGGGCCATAATGTTGATTTTCTATCTTATTCGTTAACCATGATTATTTCCTTTTTTATTGCTTACTTCATTTCCGGTTTTGGGTTCATGGGTGTGGTTTACCTTTTATCTACCTGTTCAGTTGGGGGCGGGGGGTACACACACAGAGGGTGAGTGGGGTTGAGTATTTTTTGTTGACCGCCACCGCCACCGTCTTTTTTTACATTGATTTATTTTGAGTGTTTGTTAATAAATAGTAAACCTACTTTGAACTTTGATTTTGATTTAATGGCAAGACGCGTCGTCAAGCACGACCCCATCTAGTCTCTGCGGCACCTTACAAGCTGAGCCGCTTCACCTCGTCTGGCCACCCCAATCAAAAAAGTCTGAACACAGCCCTGGTTTACGCAGTGTCTCCTTTTGTATTTTAAGAAGAGTTAATTTTTTATTGATTGTTTATTTCTGTTATTTCATCTTTTAGATCACTCTTCTATCTTTCATGTTTTATATTTTACAAAGCTGACTCTTTAGGGCAGCTCACACTGTGCTGTTCTGTTTCTTTTGAATTAATTCTACTCTACCATTGTTAGCACTGAAACACACAGAGTATCCAACAGCTATAACTTTAGATCCTGTTTGGGTGGAGGAAAATTAAGGAAACTAAAGTGCACTTACCCTTTTTAGATGTTGATTTATGCACATTATTCATTTTAAAATAAAGAAATGTTACAAAAATGAGAGAGGAAGACACAGCCTGGAACACACACACACACACACACACACACACACACACACACACACACACACACACAAATACATGCACACACTGTACATCTGTAAGAGCAGCTTTGACAGAGTTCTCATCAATGTGACAGGATGTGATCAAGGGCAGTCCTATGATGTGTCCGCTGGGCCTCCATAGAGGCCTCACTCCTCCCACACACACACTCATACAGACACCAACCCACCCCCCCAACCCCCAACCACAACAACCCTAATGGGCTCTGATGGGCACCTCCATCTTGCTTGTCTAATTGATGTAAATACTGCGCATTTGAACCCGCAGTCCGTCCCACCGTCCCCGTCCTGTCCCCCCTCCCCTCTCTGTTTCCTCTAACAGTAGGGGTCAAAGGTCAGGCTGACTGAGTGATCATTAGACTGGCAGGCCTTATTAGAGGAGCAGCTTGTCTGACACCCCGTCCACATCCCGGAGAGGGAGCCACCCTGTCCGCTCCATCTAGATCAGATTACATGACACGACCTCGGAGCGGATACTACCAGTGCTCGACGACACTGTAGGCCACTGGGGCACGGTGGCATTTTCAGAGGGGTCCCCTCGCCTGTCACTGCGCTTCCCTGACACCACTCTGTCTGTCTGGCTGCGATGCACTCTGTCATTTTAAGGAGGGCTACTGTCACCGGGCATCGGGACTGTTGTGTCTACATGCCCTGGCATTTTCAGCAGCGTTCCCTCTAACGGAGCATCGAGCCACCCTCTTGAGAGTCGGCAATGTCGCAGCCAGTGATTAATAGTTCGAGATGGGCTATAAAACGTCCAGTGCGGCCAGATGCTAGCCAGGGCTTTGCTGAACTGATATAATGGATAAAGTCTGCCAATTTGGCTCCCTTACAAAGCCTGGAAGTTCCCCAAGATTGATTCTGTTTCTGTGTAGCAGTGCCCTGGGGGCTGAGCGTTGAGGATGCACTCTTGTGAAAAATGTTTCGCTGTATTATCTTCTGTTGAGAAAAGCACCAAATGATCATGGATGTAACAAAATGGCCAATATACTCGATGACATTTGCATGCAACAGTGGAAATCTAAGCCAATTTTTTTCATTTCTTAAGTCAAGGAAAGGCTCTGTGGCTGTGGATGAAAAAAGATTAGGGAGGGGGGTGTTGGGATAATTTGCAGCAGGAGCCTTCTGAGACTGTTTTGCAAAACAAAACGAAGCAGCCAGACCCTTATTGAAAAATATAGTGCAGTGAGACGGAAATTTATTAACTGGCACCAGTTAATGTGTGCATTATTCATTTCTGGCGAGCATGAAAAATGATCTAAAGAGGTTTGAAATTGCAGACGCGCAGGCTGACTGCACAGTGGCTGGGCTCGCTGGTTCGTTTCATCCCTCTTGCAGGGGTGTTTGGGGCAGAGGAGGAGAAGGTGGAGGGCTGGAGGAGCAGAGGGACGGAGGGATGGTTGATGGAGGGATGGAGGGGAGGAGTGCGAGGCCCTTTCTGGACAGTAGGGCTTTCCAGTAACAGCTGTGCTTCTCTCACGAGGGGGCGGCAGCAGCACTGGGAGAGAGGCTGCTTGGGACAGATGGAGCAGCCCGGCACCACCTCCCATCTCACCTCCCACCATGGCTTCTCTTATTAAAAATACATCTCTACCACTATTAATGTGTGGCTGAGTTTATGTATCAGTGCATGCATATTGTATGTGCATGATTGAATTTGTCTTTTAGCGGCAGCATTAAAAGTTTTGCTCACTTCCTGCAGGATTTGAAGCAACTTTTTCAGGAGGTGTCACTCTCATTTTCGTTTGTTTTCCATCGTCTTTTGCTTATTTCTTTTCCTCCTGTCTCTTGTATCCCTTTTGGACTTTCCTCTTCCTCTACCTCTCTCCATAGCTGCTAAAGTAGGAAGTTGTGGGCAGGAGTCAGTGCCAGTGGCATATGGCTTTCCACTGCGCTCAACATCCATACAAAAGACAGGCCCATCAGTCATGGCTGTGTCCGGATGAGGGGAGAGAGCAGGCCTCTGATGAATGGTGTTTAGGGCTAACCTGCTGTTAAAACATTACCTCCCAAACACACCGGCTCCCTGAAGCACACGCAACATTAAGAACTGTAAAATACCCTGAAATGCGGCCCTTGTGTGCACACATCATGTACGCCAGGTTATAGCAAATAATAAATATGCTTCTTGCACAGAAACCCCGGGTCAGGCCTTCGTAGACCAATTACTGCAGAGCATCTGCTGTATAGAGGGAGCACGCTAAAGAACTTCCTATTTAACAAGAAGGAGTGCTGCTTCCTGCTTGCTCCAATAGCTCGCAGTGCTCGGAGTAAGCATGGAAAGGGTCTCCTCGATTAGACCAAATTAATCCATTCTTCAGGGATTCTTTTTCTGGTTCTATGGTGGAACCGGCGCCTTTGTTCTTCCTTGAGCCCCGGTGTTTTTTCTGCCAAATTTAACAGAAGGCTCGGAGGGTAACAGGGGTCCAGCCCGGTATCACCTTCTGGAGCAGAGCAACTAGCAGAGAAAGACAATCAGGCTGAACCCTGCTGTCTGCAGCACAAAGTGAAAAGACTCTAATTGGGCTTTTTTACGCTGCATTTTACCGCAGGATTGCTGGATCATGAAAAAGCAATTAAACCTCAGAGCTGCAATTCATTCATTCTCATTTTTATCCTTTCATTGGAAAGAGGCAAATTTGAAATCACTTATGTGAGTCGAGACTTGTGCTTTCTCTGATTTCTTTTTTTCTTTTTTTGCTACTAATGCAAGGGAGAGAGAGAGAGGGAGAGAGGGAGAGGGAGAGAGAGCAGCTGCCTGCTTCAGGGATCTTATCACAGATTTAGACAAGTGGAAAAGTAGTCACATTAACAGCAAATGAAGGAACTTTAGTAAATATCCTCAAAGATGCCAGTTAAAATGCAAATGAGATAGTTGAACTGCGATCATTGTGACGGAAAAAAAATCCCCAAAAATGTTGGTAGAAATTCTGGTGGGGGTGTAGTTCTCATTGTGACACCTAGAGGCAGCGCTGCCCACAAAACCATGACCTCAGGTCTGCAGGGACTAAAGTCACAAACACCAAAGATGAATAATATTCAGAACACATTGCTTTCACTCTGCTTTTAAAGAGGAAATATGTGGAAGTCAAAGAGCAGGTCAGAAGTCAAAGGTTAAATGTCACAGAGTTTAATTTCAAAATGATGAATCACATGTAATTTTAATTTCATGAGTGATGAGGCAGTTTTAAGATCTCAAATAAATGTGTTAATGGTCGTCACAGATTTTATTTTTAGGTTAAAGAAACATCAAACAATTAGAAACATACAGCAGAAAATAAGTATTCAATTTAAATACAGCAGGAGTTTTTTGTGAGTCTTCAGGATATCAGCAGTGAAATCATCCCTGTAAAAATAATAACCTCAACATATTATTTGCCTGAATATATTTGGGGAACATTGACTTAATTTTTTCCCAGAACCTATAATCCACAGGGGCTTTAATTAGAGATTTCTCTTGCTGTGGTGTAATTGATATAAAAATAGTAATCATAGAGATCCTATGTCATTTGCATCAAGCTGAAAAACAATGTTTCATTTACGAGAAGCAATTAACAATTTCCTGGAGTCAACTGAAAATAATCAAAAAACTAAAATTGTTTCCTGGTGAATGACTTTCAAATTTTGGAACTTGTTTAAATTAATTTTTACCTGTAATACTAAAACAAAAAAAATGCAGATATTGATGTTTGAAGACTAACAAACACATGAATAATTTAAAATGAAAATAAGAAAGATGAAGAAAATCTAATTTGTTACATTTTTTCTGATTCAGATTTACAATTTTCTATTTTGCAAACTATTAAGTATTATATTTAGTCAATCAAGTAGTTTGAAAATGGTCGCAGCACTAACTCATGATTACAGACACACAATGAGAGCAGCCGCCTCTGGCTCCTTTTCACTCTCAGCATTGTTAACCAAGCGCTTAACTGTCTCATAACTCCAAATGTTCCAGTCTGCAGAGTCCATACACTGTAAATGAGGTCTGTTAATGTACTCTACTCTGCTCTGAGACACAGAGAGGGACAGTGGAGGGTGTAACCATACACACACACACACACACACACACACTTACACACTCACAGGGTCTATGCAGGAAGGCTGGCTTTGCACACTTGTGTTTTTTCCCACCCTGCACAAAGTGATCAGCTCTCACACCCCAGACGGTGAGATGTCAACATGAAATACCTTCATTTGCATCAGCTTTTTAAAACTGCCTGACTTCTTGTTATGCCAGCGACCCGCCAGCGTCTCCATAAAATTCACTTTAGCCACGGGGGTCCTGAGACCTTGCTAAATACTGGCCCAATGCTGCTGTCAACAGTCCGTCAATCACAAGGCAAATCCTTGTGATTAAACAGTGTCGCTGGCTGCTTCACAATGGACAGAAAACTACTGAGTTTACGCCTCTGTTTGGCAGAATTATGTCATTGTTTGATACTTTTAAAGAGGGGGGAAATTTGTTTTAAGTGAGTCTAAAATAAATTTTCCTTTTCAAGCCTTTAAAAAAACCCTTTAAGGTGTGAAGTTTTATACTAAAGTTTGTGAAACTTTGAATCATTTTCACTGATTTAACACTTCAGAGAACGAGAGTTGCACTGAAAGTAAAAACACAGGAGCTATAAAGCTGTTGAAGAAATGTTTTAAACTTATTTGTAAATGCATGCTTTTTATTTGTGACCACTTTCATAACTTTTATAAGTTGTTTTTCAGTTGATTTAATAGAAAACAAGAAAAAAAAGACACCAAATCCAATCTTAGCAGCCTGCAAAAAGCCTCAGACAGACAGCTGAACACAAGGCAGCTAAAGAGGCTGTGGTTAAGATAAGAGGCAACATCTAATCTGACTCGGTTAGCTGATACAGTCCCGCCTTGTCTAAGTCCTGGAGGTTTGGTCTGAAGAGGAAGGATTTAACTTAAAGCCCCTTTCAACGTGCTAAATGTGTTTTTGTAATTAAACCCATACAATTAACGCTGACAAGCACAGGTCACAGAGAGCACGGCTCCTCCATCGCAGAGAGGAAGAAAGGGACGAGAGAGGGGAGAGAGAGCAGGCAGAAAGTTACAAAAGCAGCTAGAGCGAGAGAGAAAAAGAAAAAGAAGCAGTGGATGAATGAATGAAGGGTGAGGTGGAGGCTCCTTCATTGAAGCCGTATGGATTTCAGCATTCAGGCTATACGCTGCTCTGCAAGTTAACCTCCAGACCACAGTGTTGATTCTGGGACTGTGTTCCAGATCTGGGGGGATATCCAGTGTCCCGACTTCAAAGACACAGAGCTGTTGGAGCAAAGCTTTTAGCTGCTCCTCAAAGCCCCACATTAAGTGAATTGGAGCAGCTGTGGCAATGTGTGACAATATTTTTACTATAAATACAGCTCCACACGGCTGTGGGGGACGGATTACCAGCTGCAGGAGGACTGTGGTTTAAACACAGTAAATGTTTGTAATGGGAAAACAACAGAGACAAAATAGAAGAAGCACATTAATTGAGAGGGAAAAAAAGGGTGAATACTTCATGGCATGCTTGAAAGAAAAGAGACAAATGTACACACTTACATCCTTTTATTTGAAACAAATCGATGATTTTACATGATTAATACATTTTTATTATTGCATCGTATTATGATTAAAGAGAACCTAAACTATCACTGGAAACAAATTCAATCACATATTCTGAAATCTGCAACAAACTGCATTAAAAAAAGGAAAATTGCATATTTCTTTACTTACTATAAGGAATACTGAACCTCAAAGGAACATTGTTGTCTTATCTTTGAAGGTGTGAATATTAATTAGAAATGGTCTTTCTTTTTCATTTGATAAATAAGAGGTAAGTTTTTTTTACTGTTTTGTAAAAAGAAAGAGGAACATGATGTCTTGTTTTGTAGATCAATGACTAAAAAAATAAAAGTTAAAGCAAAATATTAACCAACAAGTGAGACAGAAATTTAGTTTTTTGGGACACATATTTCTGGTTAAAAATTTGCTTCTGTTTTAACTCTTTTTGGAGAATTCTGGCTGTCCACATGCTGTTTTGTACTATGACATTTTTTTTGGATCCTTCTCTGCAAAACCTGACTCGCAAATATAAGATGCACAAATGATTTTGTAAAAAACATGCAGCGTCACCTTTACTTCATTTTTATTTTTAGTGTATCATAAAACAAAAAAAAAAGACAGGTAATTCTAAGTGGAGCAGACAACACCTTTTCACAGAGCGTGCAATCAAACCTTTTGCTCAACCAGCCATGAAATCATAATGGATCTCATTCAGAGGCTCTGTGATGGTCCACTCATTATTTCTGAACCATTCAAAACATCGGCCCTTCTGTTGCTGCCAGCAACATGAAAGGCTTTAATAGAGGGAAGTGAGGCCTGCAAACAGAACATCTCTCTCCAGTCTTTGTGCTTAATAACTTCTCTGTGTCATTATAATTAAAGTTAACTCCTGCTCTACAGTTTCACCTCCTAATATTCCTTTTCAGAAGTTATGACGCAAATTGCCACTCACATCAATTTGCTTCCAGTCGCAATTTGTGCTTTCTTTACAGAATCACAGAGCTATAATAACGGCACTCACGTGTTCGAAATGAATGAACATTAAGATGTGACTGTGGAGAAGTGAACTGTGTAATTTTTAGAAACTTTTTCTTTAAATGTAAACATACAGATTGATGGTTAACTCTTTGTAACAAGGTCAGGAGCCTCTGCACATCTCCTCCCTGCACAAACAACAAGACGGGCCGCTCTGCTGCCATGATCTTAGTGGGCTCTTAGCGTGTGACCGATGTCACGGACCCCACGGCCTGATGGACACAGCTGTCTTGCCGCAGGCCAAAAAAGGGAGGAAGGAGGGATAGTGGGAAAAATACAGACAGGAAAAAGGAGAGAGAGATTGGGTGATACGTGTGCGTGTGTGTGTGTGTGTGTGTGTGTGTGTGTGTGTGTGTGTGTGTGTGTGTGTGTGTGTGTTTGGCGGCTGTGTCTGATTGTCCTCTGGCACTTTCTGGGGCATGTGCCCACTCAGCGTGGCATCCCGCTTATTCAGCACCCCACGCCGACCCCACCAAAACTCTACACAACGGACAGCAGAGAAACACACAAAGTGAAGTCGCACAGACAAAAAGGAAACAGCAGCTTCTCATGTTGCTGACCATTGCATCACATAAAGACTACATGGCAGGTAACACTAAGACAAACCCGGCCTGGACATCATATGGTTACAAGATTATACAGAACTGGAGAAGTTCCTGAACACCACACAGAGAGTCTTTGGACTGGACAGAAATGCTTTAAGAATAAAGTGAGAAACTCTGCAAAATGAGGTTCCTTAATTTTTGTATGATAACAAAAATTCAACCCAAACATGTATGATGTTTTTACAGTGTAGGGGTCAGCATACTTAAGTGGCAACCTCCAGTCTGGAGAGATGAAGCAGATGCAGAGGTGCTAAAAACTGTAGTTGCTCGATTGTCCGCTTGAAGCTGGCTCGGGAAGCACTGGAAACCACACACACACACATTCTATAGGCCCATCTTCACAGCAGACATAAACATATTTATAGCTCATTTCTCTAATGGCACACAAATACCAGGGGGTTAATTTGTTTTAACTCATCAGTTTAGAAGATGTTAAAGTTACAAGTTTCGCACAGTTGACTTGATTGACGGCGGGCACACTGCAGCTGTTAGCGAGGAGGCTAAGGCCCACCTCAATTCCGCCTTAACTTCTTTGCCTCTTGTTAGATTGACCGAAAGTTAGGTTGACTCAGCATTTCCAATATGGCGACCAGCAACGCTAGACTTCAAAACTCTCCTTCAGAACCAATGGGGAACATCACAGAGACATCTATGGTGAATAAGAGCTAGTGGGATGGTTACAGGACACTGACACAACAAACTGTGATTTTGATTTGAGTTTCAGTCTGATGTTCATCTTTGAACTTTTACATACTCTTCAGCATTACAACTGGGGATAAATATTGAATTTATTGGTTTATTATATAACCTGAATAATCCATATTTTTGAGAAGGAGTGAGGACAATGTATGTTTTTCAAAAGTATTTACAACTAAAAATATCAAAACTTTAAGAGCTCAGCTTTGATAAGAGATCAGGTGTAACCACTTGCCTTTAAGGTATCTTGTGCATCCCAAGATTTCTCCTTTTTGGACAAATTTTCTTTGATAATCAAACAGCAAAAACGCCAAATAAGTGTATGACAATTTCAAGTTTCAACACTGTAAAAATGTTAAAAGTAATAGAGGTTGAACACTTGTGTATTAGAATATGGAGAACACATGGAAAATGCTGTTTAACATGGTAAAACATTTGGGCAGTGAAAAAAAAATCTAATTGTCTTTCTGTTTTTTGGAAAAACATACTTGGATAACAAAAAAAAGTGCAATATAATCCCATCCTGGTGAAATTGAGTGACTTCTCAGCTCTGGTTTCTAGCTCTATAGAACCTGATCTACTCCCTTCAGCTCCAGTAAACGCCTGGCCCCTCAGCGAGGCCCTGTCTGCGGTGAACAGGGCCTAACAGAGCCGAGCAGGGCCGATCTGGGCCAGCCTGGGCGTGTGGAGGCTCAGAGCTCATGTCAGACACAGAGGAGAGAGCCACTCAGACTGGAGGAGAGCCACATGTGCCGGGGCCGCGGAGAGACACTCCGACACCGCTCACGCTGTCAACATGCTGACATATACATACGCAAACACGTTTGTGCGGAGGTACGGACACACACCAGCGCACATGCACACTGCAGGGCCAAGCCAATTAACACCCTGCCACAGCGCAGATCATTCTCGGAGCAGAGCTGGAACAGGAGGGCATATGTGGATAATCATACATGCAAATTAGACAAACAAGGAAGGCTTCTGAATTCTGGCAACAACTTTAGACAACACCTTAAAGTAGAAACTGGAGTTACCTTTGTGTGTTTATTCTTAGCTAAGGACAATTACACTCTCATTCAGAGCAGTGAGTCAGGATTCTTTGCGTCATTGCATGTTACATGAAGAAGAGAGGCACTGACTGTCTGTGACGACAACTTGTGACAACTTCTCACAGTTGGGCCTTAAACTAGCTATACTCAAAAGTTATTCTTTCATAAGAAGGGCAGAGAAATGTCTGAATAAGATTAATTTATGACTCTTTGCAAAATTGCCCAATCCATGAACAAGAAGGTCATCCAACTTGTGGGAACAATTTGTGATGGCATCTTGAAGTATACAGGGACTAAAGACTAGAACTTCTATCATTTTTAATCATTATTTCAAATTTAGGTTTCCACTTGAGTCAAACTGAAAAAGTTGACCCCGAAGAAACCACTAGAAGTCGCTTCCTGTGACTTTTCCCTGACTGTATTTTAATCTCAAATCCAGATAATCAAAGTTGAAATTGCCTGCTAGAAAACTGGTGTAATAAAGACTAATTTGTACCTTTATTCACCATCACACATTGGAAAACCAGAGCCCTGAAGGTCTGAGTGCAATATTTCCTTCCCTCCCTGAAGTTTGACTCCAAAACCAGAAGATGGCAACATACCTCTGGCTGAGACCCGGGGCCTGCAGCCTCTCCTTTCCTTTCCGTTTACTTATTTATGCATTCACATGTTCACCTAGTGCTTCATTTATTTATTTATTTATTTATTCATCTGCTTGAGCTGCAACACAAACATTATCAGGCTTGAAGAGAGGGGCAGGTAAATATAGTGAATTATTCACCGGCTTTCTTGACTTCACTTCTGGGCATGGTTGGTATAGAGGTGAGATAAAAGCTGGACACACAAGTTGGTTGGTTGGTACAGGTTGGGATTGAGTGTGTTGGGTTACATGCATTTGAGTGCGTGAGTGTGCACAAGAGTGTGTTATAGTATGCAAAGGTATAGGAAGGTATGTATGACGGCGGGAATTTGATGTGTAAGCAGCAGAATGTAGCACAAATCTAAAAATGTATTTCTCTGTAGTACACTTCTTCTTGTTTGCTTCCTTCTTCTTCTTCTTCTTCTTCTTCTTCTTCTTCTTCTTCTTCTTCTTCTTCTTCTTCTTCTTCTTCCTCACTGTATGATGCTTGTTACATAAGCAAACGCACACAGACCGCGACAGGGTTCCACCACTAACACCCAAAAGGAAAGATATCAGCGTCATGTCCTGACTAATGCAGAGTGGGTGCCTGATATCCAGCAAGTGTGTGTGTGTGTGTGTGTGTGTGTGTGTGTGTGTGTGTGTGTGTGTGTGTGTGTGTGTGTGTGTGTGTGGATGTGACACAACAGAGTGAATGGTAAATAAGTGTCTCAGTTACAGTAGTGGGTCCCTGCTCTACGACGCAGGCTGATCCACTTTACCCACGACTCACAGCCGTGACTGTCACTTCAAACAGACTGAGCCAAGACGAGTCTATTTGCCATCGTAAACAATTTAATATTTGATGTACAGTACAGCGAGCAAACCCGCCCTGCATCGTTTTCCTCCCCTTTGCTCCGTTTGTTTTGTAGTGTATGTGTGTGAGTGTGTGTGAGTGTGTGTGTGTATTCAGTGAGGCTACGTGAGGCAATGAGAGCAGTCAAAAGCATGCATAATAATGTCACAGAGGGATGACGATGGAGAAAACACGCTGGCTGCTAAGTAAACACTCTGATGGTGATATAGATACTTACACATGACCATGTGTTTGATTTCAAATCAGGTTTTATTCACTTAATAAAAATGTCTCTGCTGTGATCATGAGAGAAAGACTCTCTGAAGGCTTGTTTTACTTATATTACACACTCTTATCTTTAAAATGTAATCTGATATGTACTGTCAGAGAGAATTTGTCTCCATTGTATTAGTGTTAGGGGCAGGAATCACATGAGGCAAGACTACACAGTATTCAACATGCAATGTTCTATTGTTTGTAATTTGATATTATTGTAATTTAAAAGTGTAATGGTAGCATATTATATATCACAAAAGCTTCCCTTCACCCCTCCACAATTCATAGACTTAAATTGTCGTCATATGAAAACCTCAACATCTGTTTTATCAGATACATTTTCAGTCCATGCATTCTTTTCTGTCATATTAACTGCAGCAATATGAGATTGTTAAAGGAAAAGGCAAACACTGCAAAAACTCAAATCTAACCAGTTTTCCCCTCTTATTTATGGTAATAAAATGTCTTATAATGTCTGATTTTAATATTGTGCAAACCAAAAAAATGAACAGAAATTCCTCTTATCTCAGGAAACTTAACAAGCATATTTTTCCTACCCCATTGGGAGTATGTTTTACTCATTACAAGCAATTCAGGCCTTATGCTGTGGTTGTATATCTTCAAAGTAGATGTTTATTTGGACCTGTCACAAGAATGGGGCTCATATTAAGCCAAATACAATTTTAAAAAACTGAAATAAGACAAAAAACATTCTTTTTTTTCATTTTTGTAGTGTATGTAGTATAAAAACCTGCCTTTCATACTGCACTGAAGTTGCTTGAAATATATGTCCATCTTATGTGAATAAAAAAGTGCATGGACTAGTACTACAGGTATTTTGAACATGGCATTGCGCACAAAAAAAGTAATGAAATATCGGCTACAAAAGCCGACTTTGAAAGTTATAACAATGCCTCCATCTTTGTTTTCACCATCTTCTCGCCACTCCTGCTGACATCACCAGAAAAAACTACTCAGGAAACTGAGAAAGCAGCTGTTTTTATCATTCCAGTCTCAAAACGTTTAATTTTTCTTTGCGATGTTACCTTCTGAACTCACATAACACATGTTCAATATGTGACATTCATGTAGGGACATGTTATATTCACTGAAAGTAATGCAATTCTATGCTGTATCGCCTCTTTCATCCTCCTCTAAGTGGTGGGAAAGCAGAATTTTAATTCTGCTCATCAAAGATTGGAGAAATGAAATGTATTGAGTGTTATCTTGATCTATTCTCAGCACATCAGAAAATATATACCTCTCATTAAATCCTACTTTTATTCATGGCATTCAGATAGGATTGATACCAGGATGAGAGTGATGTAAGTGATACAAACTGATGGTCATTCATCTGAAAGAAATTCCACATCAACATCAATCTGTACAGTTGTATCAAATCCCCATGTCGGGGGGGCTGTGGGTTTGTGCCAAGACGGCCCACGAGGGCAATGTGGCACGACCAGGAGGAAGGAGCCAGTTGGTTGGCTGAAGTGTTGGAGCTGGGAGCGGAACAATTACAGCAGTCACTTACCATCACAGTGTCTGGTTGAGGCAATGGCACAGCGGGACGCCGCGGGGCACCAATGAAGCTTTCATCCAGCTGGTATCACAAGATCATGCTGGTCAGGCCAGCAATGACAAAACAATATGCTGAGCCAAGGAAACACTTTTGTCTCTCTCTCCCTCTCTTTCTTGTTTTTTCAATTAAAACTAACAAACAAGAGATACAATGGACCCAGTTTTGGTTACCAGCTATGTGATCTATCATGTCGAAACTCATAATTTGTCCCTCCTCAGTTTGTTAACTCATCACTTTTTAACTTGATTTGGTATTTTCTACCTCAGAGTGTGTCATATGGCAGCTGTTCCAGTTTTTGGAAGGCAGACATGACAAACATTAAGAGTTAAACACGGGTATTTTGTCAGCTTTCAAACTAAATATTTAACATCCTACAGCTAATGAAATACTTTGGGTCCAGATGGAGAATGTGACTGGTGTGGAAAATATGAAAAAAAAAAGGCTGCATGTGCCAAAATAACCACCCACAGACGTGGGCATTCAAATGTATGCATCGACACTAATGCTTAAATATCTGCATGCAAACTCACACACAATGACATACACATTCACATGAAGCTAAAGCAGTTGACCGCGTCTGCCCCTCGTCCTCAGGTTCAGTGATGGCCACTCCTGCAGCCTCACCTCCCCCTGTCATGTCGGATTCTCCTGGTAGGATCCATCATCTGGTTGGCAGTCTGGGTGCCAGTCAGCTGCTTCCCGAGGGATTCACAGACGATGGGAGCCGCGAGGCACTGGGCTGAAGCCTCCCCAGCCTCGGCAGCAGCTGTGTGGGAGACAGAGAGAGGTGCGGCACAGATGTGGGAGTCTGGAGCCAACAGAAGGTACGGCTGATTTCGACGTCGGCCATGTTTGTTATTCCACCTTTTCCTGGGAGGAAGAAGCCGGCCCTTGATCTGGCTCACAGCTAAACACTTAGCTTTTGTTCCCCGAGATGAAAAACCGCAAGGAAAATGAGGCGCGAGGTAGAACCAGAGAGAAGAGAGGAAAAGAGACCCAGGAGCAAGAGCAGAAATCTGTTGACCTAGAGCTGAGTGAGGCCTGTCATTCGAGACCTGTCCAAATCTGAGCCCCTGATACAAAAAATGCCCAATTTGTCACAAAAGGAGGTACATAAAACATTTTCTTATAAACATCAATCTCTTTACATTAGATACAAACATTTGTGTTCATTTTATGTATGAAAAAGACATTTCTTAGTTGGTTCAAATTTTGTCTGAAAGCCCCTGAAAACATGGCTTAAAGTTATTATAATGCATACATATCAAATGAGAAAGTCTCTTAAAACACCTTAAGAAGTCTGAGTGAAAACAAAACAACAAAACTAGCAGAAAACATTGATTAACAAATTTATTTAACAAAGCTAATTTTGTTGTTCAGATAATTTGTTCAGATGCTGGAGGTGTGGTCATCACATATAACTGCCATCAGCCTGGCTCCGCCCCAGATCACATGTTTAAGCTCCGCCCTCTTAAAATCATTCATTTTAATTTGTCCTGTTACAAATGCTTTGATTTACACATCACAGTTGAAATACACTACAGAAGTTAGCTCAGCTATCTGTTTGAGTTATAGATTGTATGCTATGCTAAATTACTGCTCTGAAATCTTCGCTAGTGCAAGGCTAAATCCCGGCCAGCGACATTTTATACCTGCTGTGTTGAAGCAATCATCAGCTTACATGGACACTCAACACCTTCTGATTTTACTATAATTTAAACAAATAAAATAAAATGTGGTGTATGAGACACACAGTGAATACCTTTTTTGTCATATATAAAGAGACCTGTGTGCTATACACCAGTGCGACCAATAAACCAGTATAAAATGCGGGGGGAGGTTTTTTACTGTGTTATTGTATTTTACCCAGAAAATGGCGCTTGAAGAAGCAAGAAGCCGCTTTGTTGTGCAAAGCATGCCAAACACATAGTGAGGTGGACAAATCTAGCTGCATCACTTTTTAATGCTTTTCTTCCTCCATAAGTTTAAATCATGCATTTAAAGAAAAGGTTGGTCCATTATTAAGTACATAAACCTGGTGGTGTGCTGGTTTGATTAAAAAAAAATGTTCTAGAAAGAGATACACATCTGCATAGAAACTGCACATTGCTGAATGCACATTGAATACCTCTTTTTGTCAGGTATAAAGAGACCTGTGTGCTATACATCAGTGCGACCAATAAGCCAGTATTTAATGCAGTGGGAGGTTTCTTACTGTGTTATTGTATTATTTCCAGAAGATGGCAATTGAAGAAGCAAGAAGTTGGTTGTTGTGCAAAGCATGCCGAATCCATAATGAGGTGGACAAATCTAGCTGCACCACTTTTTAATGCTTTTCTTCCTCCATAAGTTTAAATCATGCATTTAAAGAAAAGGTTGGTACATTATTAAGTACATAAACCTGGTGGTGTGCTGGTGTGATTGAAAAAAAAAGTTCTAGAAAGAGCTACACATCTGCATGGAAACTGCACATTGCTGAATGCACATTGAATACCTCTTTTTGTCAGATATAAAGAGACCTGTGTGCTATACACCAGTGCGACGAATAAGTCAGTATGAAATGCAGGGGGAGGTTTCTTACTGTGTTATTGTATTCTTTCCAGAAGATGGCGCTTGTAGAAGCAAGAAGTTGGTTGTTGTGCAAAGCATGCCAAATACATAGTGAGGTGGACAAATCTAGCTGCACCACTTTTTAATGCTTTTCTTCCTCCATAAGTTTAAATCATGCATTTAAAGAAAAGGTTGGTCCATTATTAAGTACATAAACCTGGTGGTGTGCTGGTTTGATTAAAAAAAAATGTTCTAGAAAGAGCTACACATCTGCATGGAAACTGCACATTGCTGAATGCACATTGAATACCTCTTTTTGTCAGATATAAAGAGATCTGTGTGCTATACATCAGTGCGACGAATAAGTCAGTATGAAATGCAGGGGGAGGTTTTTTTACTGTGTTATTGTATTTTACCCAGAAGATGGCGTTGAAGAAGCAAGAAGTCGCTTTGTTGTGCAAAGCATGCCAAATACATAGTGAGGTGGACAAATCTAGCTGCACCACTTTTTAACGCTTTTCTTCCTCCATACGTTTAAATCATACATTTAAAGAAAACATAAACCTGGTGGCGTATTGGTTTGATTGAAAAAAAAAAGTTCTAGAAAGAGCAACACATCTGCATGGAAACTGCTTATTGCTGAATGAAATGGAAGTAATAATGCAGGAACACAGTTTAAACCTTTTTCCCTCCAAGAGCTCCACAAAAACAGGCTGTGTCTTATAAACTGGTTCAACATGAATTCGCGATTTCACAGTATTTGGTTCTTACTATTATGTGCATAAGAGCCTAAACACCAATTATAGGGTTATTGTGAATTTTTGTTTCCAGTGGTTTTAATCAAAATAAAATGTAGGACTTGGGCCATAATTCCCTTTATTGACAGTTTTCTAACACCCCTCTTCTAAAGGTGGGAAGAGATTCATCCCACTATAAACAAACGTGCTCTGCTAACTCTCAGTGGACCCATGTGATGAATAGTACCAGTCAAAATCAGAGCTAACGCTCCTAACCAGATTTTCACAGGGAATTTTGCACAACTTCATTTTGTAGTAACACTATCCACCTTGTAAAAATGAACACCCTCTTCTAACAGCACAAGTGAGAAATGGGATAGTTTTCCCACTGAGTTCCCAGATGTAGGATTGCCATTGTATTCACACACCCGGTGTTAGCCCAAGACGGCACCCTCAAATACAGCTCTGTCTTTGCTTTGCAGAAAAAACAAGGCTGTGATATGGAAGAGGTGGCAGTGTGAAGCTGTCGGTACAAAATGCTTGTTTATACTAGAATAACCCCGAAAGCAAGATTCCACTTGAAATCTGACAGCCTCGTCTCGTATTGCATCTAAAAACCATTGTCCTAATAAATATTTGAGTTCCCAGGATGTGCCTCAAAAATGCTGCACATGTGTGTGTGTAAATGTGTGTGTGTGTTTGTGCAGTACAGCGGAGCAGAGTACATCTGCAGTGGTAAGGAAACAGGCTGTTAGCATACAGCTTTGACAACTCCATCAGGCCAGTCTCAAGGTAGCTGTCAATCACAACAAATCATCTCATCCCTCAGCGCTGCGAGGACCCTTCTCTCCACTACTACACACATGACAGGCCCCTACAGCTCTATTTACCCATGCACACCCTCCCCGTGCCAATGGGCTTGTAATTAGAAAACAGGAAAAGAGAGAAAGAGACGGGGGCAGGGTGGTAAAAGTGAGTCGGTAACAAGTTTGGATACAAAGCAAGTGAATGCTGCCTTTTCAGCAGCCATGTTGGCATTTGAGGAGTGGGTTGGCACTTGTGTGGTGGCATTGAAAAGCAAAGGCATTCAGTCTCCTATTTAGAGGGCAATTTGTGTGTTTGTGTGTGCGCTGGGTAGGGGGAAGGGGTGTCACACACACTCCTGATTTGCAAGACTCATTTTCAGCTATCTATAATTAGATTAATGTGGCGATGGCGTAGCACAAAGCCAAAGCCACTTCCTTTCCAGAGCAGATGAATTAGAGACTAAACACGTCTCTTTATTTCCAGACAGAGAAAGTGTGTGTGAGTGTTTAGCATACCCTTTATGATGGGGAAAGATGTTAATTGTGTGCCATTACCTCGGAAACTGTTTGCTTGTTGTATTAATCACTGTGCTAATTGATGCAGAAATAAAATTGTTGCCACAGGCGAGGAAAGGGAATGAACCAGAGTCAGGGATGGCGGATAAAAGATTATCGTAGCGAACATATGGAGATGGCACCACTTTGAAAGTCTGCTCTATATGCCCACCAGCGCCACATGGGATGATGAGCCGAGTGCCCATAGCAGGACCGTGTCTTAATGTACGGTTTGTGCAGAATGAAACAATGCATGTTGGGAGGATTGTTGCATATTTCGCAGCAGACAACAAATAACTTTAGACAGAGCAGGTTTTATAATATGTTAATCTGGACCTTGTCTGTGCAGGATGAATAAAACATGTGCAGCTCTTGCATTAGACACTTCATGATTCAGGAGGACTGTGCTCAGATTCAGTCACATTACAGGAGCTTTGCTAATACACACTTTTGAACAGTGGAGTCAAAAACATAGAATTAGTACCCTGCTGAATTTCCTTCAGTGAGAGAGGATGTAATATATAATTCTGCCAGTAAATGGAAGTGGTGAGGTTGTATTTTAGTCATAGAGAGTCAAGCACACAATGTACTTGGCATTCAAGGGGTTCAAATTGGTGGAACATTCTTGCTCTCTGAATGACAAGAAAAAAAAGATCTTTCCTCTTTTTTCTTTTCAAATTTTCAGGGTGTTTTTTTGGCCTTGTTTTTTGGGTTGTTGCCTTTTTTCTGCTTTGCTTAATCTTAGTAAAATGAATAAAAAGTCAAAACACAAAATACCTCAGCAATTGAAAGCATTGGGCCTCCATGATTTGTGTGCTCACACTGTACAGTCCGCCTGTCAAGCAGCAAGTGCTGACTATGTGCATGTTAAATCTGGACAGAGCTTTGACAATTGTCAGTAAAGTTTCCTCTGAAAACTCCTTCATCACGGATGTTGAGGCCAGAAATTACGACTTCAACAATAACTATAAAGAACAGTTATCACCTTTCTGACTTATCAACCATCAACTAGGGGATCTGCTTAACTGCGTGAGTATGCAGGCAGCCGACCAAAATTTCTGACGTGCCAGAAATGCATCAGACTGGTTGGGAACAGCTGATTGGGATGTGATCAGCTCTTGTGTCCCCCTGTGCACTGCACAGCAAACAACATGTGATCAGGCTGAATTTCGACCGAACAACAAAATCGGTCATGCGACTCAAAAATTGGGTCAGAATTGGCCTCAATTCACACAGTGTGTGCCCGGCCTAAAAGCTACAGTTATAATGTAGTCAGTCTGAGAGGCAGAGTCAGATAGTGCATCGAGGTAAATGTGCTGTTACTGAGGTTAAAGGTAATTTCATCATCAAAGTGAAGTCCTGCTTCCAAACAGTGGAGAAAAAAAGGGAAAGGACTGCATGCAAAATATACTGTCATGAATATACAAATGAATCTACATAGAGTTAATGCAGTCACTAAGGAAAGCTCACTGACGAATGAAGCATCTTTGATCTCATTTTAGGGAATTCCCACAGAGACAGTTGGAGCTACAGAGACTGCATTTGAAGCAGGTCTCAAAACAACAAAGCACTATATAAAAACCTTAATAACCACGTGGGAAATCATGTGCTATTATATTTATTTACCATCAATTTATATCATGCACATTCTCTAATATTTTGGATCATAATTATGCAATATATTGTGAACAAAAAGGTAATAAAAGGCAGATAATCACATTTGTGCAGACTGCAGCTGTGATGTATGTTCAGTATCCACAATCTATATGTATTGTGTTAGTATTAAAGGCACTGTGAGGCGTTTTTAACTGCACCACTCTTATACTGATAACTCTTCATGGCTTTCTTCGTAAAATTAGATTATCAGCGACAATAGTCTCCATCCTGCAAAAAGTTGTCTTGAACAAAGAAAAGTAATGTTAAAAATATCTGTATTCTATTGGTGTTGCTCTATTAGTGAGTACTAGTGGTGTTCATGGGAAATGCAGTCTTCATCCTGGAAAAATGAAACTGATTTTGGTCAAATGGGTCACCAAAATCAACACAACATGAAAGTTCCTTGCGGTGCTTTTAAGAAATATGAGCTTAAATAATTTACTTATTCATGGCTCTAATAATTACAGCAGATTTCTGTTTTAATGATAGTAATTATAATAATCTTTACCTATATATAGTACTTTTCAAAACAGGGCTACAAAGGACTTTACAAATAAGAAAGAAAGTAAAAGACCATAAAAGTGAATGTGAGGAAGACAGATAAAAGGGAAGGCAAGGCAAGTTTATTTATAAAGCACCATTCATACATAGAGCAATTCAAAGTGCTTTACAGAGTTAAAAACAAAAACAAAAACATACAGCAAACACTTCAAACTTTACAATTTTTGCGGCCAGTTATGTTTGATCTACTCTCTCTCTCTCTCTGTGTACTTATGTAACTTAATGTACATAGTAAATAACGTTGGGTCTTACTATTTATTTAAATTAGGAGGGATTATTTAAAATAATCAGCCTCCTTCGCTGCTCTGAAGTCCGTAACTTGCAGAGTCTTGCTGTCCCGCCGGACACAGAATCACAAGGAACTAAAACAATGTTGGACAAATAAAAACAAAAAATTAAGGTTCATAACCATCAAAAATAAGTAATTTTAAATTGTGAAAATATAAAAATATTGAATAATAAAATCCTGCCAGTGTTGGTTCCTGAAAAATAATAAAAACCTCTTAATAAAAAGACGCTCAAGTGACATCTCCTGTAAAAGCACATCGATAAAAATGTGTTTTTAAGAGATTTAAAAGAGGATTAAGAAGCTGCCAATCTGATGACGATTTACATCTTTGTACATGAGATTGTAAGAGTTTGGGAAGGGGGGGCACTTACTGTATGTTGCACAGGGCCCAGGTCTCATTTGCTACGCCCCTGTTCGGAGCCATCACAAGCTTTTACCACATCAGGGTTTACAAGTGAGATTTAAACCCATATAGGATTTAAATGACAGTGAGTACGTATCTTTTTATTTTGCCACTGCAGCTTTTTTTCTTAGAGCATCTTTCCAAAGTTTTTGTGTTTGATAATCAGTAAAAGCATGTGCAGGTGCAGGAGAGTAACACAGAGGATTTAATGTGCGGCTGTTCGCCTCGCTGCCTCGCCAGCCACCAATCTGAAAAGGGGGACAAACAGAGGCGGCCATTTAAAGAACCATAAGTCCACAAGGAGCAGGCAGTGAATGAAGAGATTCAGAGAGCTCTTCAGAGGCCCTCACTAGTGGACTGGTCGCTCGCTGCCTCCAAACCTGCTGTGTTTTTGTATGCAGATTCCCCTTGTCAGAACTCATTTGATTCAAAGGGAGTTATCTGAGAGGGCGGGTTATGGGACCAAAAATAGTCGCATTCACATTCATCCTGAAAAACATTTGGAATGCTAATGCCATGAGACGATGCTGTTGATGTGCTCGTGTTTGCGTAAGAATCTGATCCAGCGCTGCCTTGGCTTGCTGGCGGAAAGGCACAGTTCAAGCATACAGGAGAGCTCTGATACCGCTTACAGGGTTCAATAGTCTAAATCTGCTCTTAGGGAACACTTTTTATGTTGCCAGGAACATTTGCCATTGGCACTCTGTATGAAACTGCTTGAGCCGAAAAAAATCCATACTTTTTTGAAGGGTTATTAGATCATTCTGCTCACAGCCAATCGCCATACAATTGCATCTTTGTTTATCAAAATAGATGTCCTCGGTGATGATGACAAAATTGCCCCACCTAAACGAAGAAACGATAAATCTTCCACATCTGAACGGCGCCGTCACAATCTCTCTCTCCGTCTGTTTGTCTCTGTGTTTGTCTCCCTCTCCCCCGCTTTCTCCTGCTCTGCACAGGTGGTAGAAGCTTCCTGCTAGACTCTTTCTCATTCCTTTTTGTTCCCCTTCAATTGCTCTGATCGGGAGCTGTTGATGATGATGATAGTGCTAGCTGTCCATTGATTTGCTGTGGCCCCTGGTCGTGAGGTTCACAGCAGATGACACTCTTCCTTTGGCTTTAATTAGAGCTGCCCCCATCTTCTCTTCTCTGCTGCCCTGGATGTGGTTCGACACATGAACACAAAAAGCTCCTACACACAAGAACTCCCTGCGAGGAAATAGCCACTGCTGCCTACTGCAGCTAGTGTTCACTTCCTCTACTTTAAACCTGAATGGTCAGGAAGATGTTTTGTCTCTCATACTTTATAAAAGACCAAGCTGTGAGCAGAGGCATGCCATTGTTTTCAACCGGCATTTTTAAAATCCTTTTGTGCACAAGTATTTCTAGCTGAAACGTGCTGAGCTGAAAATATCAACCAAAACAGAACTGCACTTCTGCTATTACTCACTTGAGGCTGGGTTCCAAAGTGAGTCAATCCTTCAAAACTGCAGCTCTTGCATGCATGAATTTCGCCTGCATTTTACTCTGTTAGGCGTCTCATCATGAAAAAAAGCACTTAAACTGGTGAGATGACCATTCTTGTTCATTTCTATATCCCCCCATGAGGCATTATCCTTCCCCCTGCTCTGCCAGGAGATCCAGGGGCCTCATCTTACCATCTGTCCCAGACATGAGCCTCTCCAAACCTGGGTGGGAGTGGAGTGGAGGAGAGAGTGGCCAGGGAGAATCCACAGTCTGGGCAGAGACTATTATCTCAGTGGTCATGGGTCCTTGCACATATTTCATGGTTGCACCGAGGGTGTCTCCTCTCAGCTATTAGCAGACTGTATTCTTTTAAGGCACTTGTGGGTCACTTGTGGGCTCTGTACCACTTCTTTTTTTTTACTGCTAAAAAACAAATAATTTGAAAAATTCACAAAAAAGAAAAACAAATCAGTGACATTTTGTCAAACTGTGACTCTCACAGAATTCATAATGATTGTCTCCTTCTCTGAGGAGGAGTAGCTAGAGGATTTTTTCCCACCGACACAATGATACAAATCCATTGAAAGGCCGACAGTTGTCCGTCAAACCTGAAACTGAGAGTCTACTGCTTTAGTTTTTGTGGTGAGTCTATAATCTTTGGCGTTAGGAAAGCCTTCTCGGGTATTGTTTTGTAAAATTTTCTAGACACTAGTCTGAGACACCTTCCTGACCTTGTTTTAATGGAAATTAAGGATTTCCCTTACTCACTGTGGTTCCTCTTTATTTATTTATTCATTTGCTCCAGCAATTCTTTTTGACTCGCACAAGCAAAGAACAATGAGCTGACAATACCTGTGCAAAACAAAACAAAGCAAACATTGCAGCTCGTGTTGCAACTTTTGAGCAGACTTGTTCTTAATTTGTATTCAAGGCATGACGAGGCTGTTAATTAGGTTCACTGTAGCATAAAAATGGTTGGCTGGTAAGCTTTTCTTTGTTTTTCTATGACAATTTTTGGATAAAAAAAAATACATCTGGCTCATTATTCTCTCACACAGTGGTGGTGATCATATGTGCATGTCAGGGGTCAGCTGACTCTCCTCTGATTACAGGTTTATTTTTTAAACCTTTCTGTTAAATACAACTTTTGATTCCAAACCTGAGGCATCAGTCTGTCTTGTTGGCACTTGTTTTTGTCCAGGACTAACTGGACTGTAGCGTCTGACAGCTGAAGATGCTCCGTACTGCACTGCACTTACTCCTTACAAGCCTTCTTCTCAGGGTTTTTAATAACACACTGCTGCCTGTCACACAAGATTAAGCTCTTGTAGTCTAATTTACTGGCGTTCATGTAAGCTCTCTATAATTTGGTTAATTTTGGACTGATCTATAATCAAATTTGAGAAACAATACTAAAATTGAATTATTATCATTAATAAATATGAATTCATATTTCCTTATTCATACACAAATAATGACTGAGTATGAAAAAATGAATGATGTCAAAGTTTAGCTGTTTTAAAAGTGACAATTATTAACTTAAAGGCAGGTGACTTCAGTGCAGGGACTTACTGGTCGGTGCACTGGAGATAACTCCTGGACACATACACAGAAACAGATCTGAAAAACATATGCCCACATAGAGTAAGAGCAAAATGCTAAGATGCACATGCTTGACTGCATGCTTGCAGACAAGCACATAATCAATGCAGTCTTACAGCAGGGCTGACCAGTGGGGGGGCATGACCTGCCAGGTGACCCATGTATGTCTCCACTAGTGCCAGTCCATGCCTCTGTGTGTGTGTGTGTGTGTGTGTGTGTGTGTGTGTGTGTGTGTGTGTGTGTGTGTGTGTGTGTGTGTGTGTGTATGTGTGTTTTTGTCTATTGGAGTGAAAGTCAGCTGCTCATCCATGCGAGTACAGTATATTTCAGTTTACAAGTTTAAAAGGGTACCAAAACATGAAGTAGCAACATGTACACAATTCTACAGACATAGTACCATATACAGCTCACTTATTCCTAACCACTTTGTTTCTTTTATATCCTCACCTTCCAGAATAATCGAGCTTTTATTATCTCACGTATCACACCTCACTCCCACCAGTACACCTTCAAGAGCTGCCCAAGTTTAGAGGTAAAGACCCCCAATTGGCAGCTATAGTCGAACCTAGACTGGAAGTCCTGTCATAAAGCCAATCAGGGGAGTCCTCGTTGGGCCTCATAAATCTCATGCATTGAAGGGTTACTGGGAGGTCTGGGAAGTGAAGATTTCCCACTCATTATTCTCAGGAAACCCCAGACAACCTCCCCCTGAACCCAGGTCACACAAGGTTATGACCTTGGGACAAGCATCATTGTTGTTTGAGTAACTATGGCCACCAAGGGGCTCAGTGGCACGAGATGCACAGCCTGGATGTATGACAGAGAGTGAAAGTCAGATCTGAATTTCACATACAAGTAGATACAAACACGTTTTTTCCTCATGTAATGATCTGATATTTTTTTAATTGAAAACAAGTTCATTGGAAGTGAAGATGTTCTAACAAAGCTTTTCAACCTATCTGTTTATTCCTGTAATGTTACATCTCAACTACCATGTTTTTGATAGCCCTGTTTAACTTGTAGTCAAAACTTTGAAACAATGGAGCTAAATACTGTGCAGTCCATGTTCAGCTATCCTGTCAATAAAGGCAAAAAGCCCCAAAATCTTAAAACTTAAAAACAGATGGTTTTATTGATTCAAAAGTGAATCATGTATAAAGCAAAAAAAAAGTCCCTCTAATTCCACGGTTGGTAAAACTTCTCTGGTAACGGATTCTTCAGTCTCCTCGGGTGTGAATTCTTAACATTAGGATCACGGTTAAGCTATAACATTACCCTTTTTATATGTTATAATTCACATTAAACTCAACATCTCCATTGATGGTAAAGGTGAAAACTTCTGGAGTATCTACGTTGACATTTCTGTCCTCTTTCTGTCTTGCTCCACTTTTCCCTTTCAGATATAGTCATTATTTCTTGATTGTCATTTTTGCCACATTATTTACCAACTTAGAATGCTAACGGCAGCTAGCATTTTGCCGTAGTGTCAACAGGCAGAGGTGAAATGGGCCACACTCTTTTCCTTGGATTGCTCGGTTTAATGTGTGGGATCAGGTTGTCCATGGTGTTGCTTTTGACATTGAAAGTTTTTTTTCTTTTAGAAATATATTTATTAGTTTTTTTTAATAGTTCAAACTAAACATACACACTCGGCTCACATACTATATATATCATGGTTAACATTCATGTTAAGTTAATACAGGTGTCAGGCACAGGATTCACAATGCACATTGCAGAGGTGCAAAAAATAGAGGAAAAGAAAGTAAAGGAATAAAAAAAAATAAAAAAATAATGATAATAATTAAAAGTTGTGTCTATAGCACAAAGCCTCTTGTAAGAATAGTGGAAACATTTAGCCCAATATATACCAGGAAGGGTTCCCATGTTCAATGGAAAACATTGTCTCTGGAATGTAGTTTACATGTTAGGTAGTCCAGTGGGACATATTCAAGTATAACCCTCTGCCATTGTACCTTGGAAGGGACCCTATCTGTAATCCAGTTCAAAAGAACACACTTTCTGGCACTGAAAGTTAACATCTTATTAAGTTTCCTCTTATATTTGTCAGTAACAGTAGCATTAGGTATGCCAAGAAGTAATGACAATGGTCCACCTTCGGTATTAATATGTAGGATCTTGTTCAATTCTTGTTCTATGATCTGCCAGAACTGTTGGATTTTTCTACATGACCATATAGGCAGTGTGTGAGACCACCGGTTTCTGTCTTACACTTGACGGTGAAAGTTAAATACTGTTCTGGGTTTTTGACCAATCAGAGTCAATTACTTAAAACAACTGTGACGGCAATAAATGATGCTACTAGTGCAAAAATGATCTGAACAAATGTTTATGAAAACTAAACAAAACCAACAGTAGGGCTTGTCGGTATAAACAAGTCAACGTGAATGCAAGAGAAATGACATGTCTTATATGTACACTTATCAATCTCCTGAGTTGACACTGATGTGTGTTATGATAACGTTCAGCTGACAGACCAGTGCCTCATTACCAGGGTCAATGCAATCTTTCATTAGCATCTCTGCTCTGTGATTGTGTCTTTGTCCGTGTGTTTGTGAATGTGTGTTCATCACAAAGTCTCACAAGAATCCCTGTGCCAATGTTCCTGCAGACACCTTAACAGGCATGAGACACATTTCCAGTGGGACACCGACCATCTCTTTCTGTCTCAGCGGAGAGCAGTGCTCCAGTGCCAGCACAGTGCCATCAGCACAGGGATAAGCTTCCTGGCAGAACATTGACAGGCTTTCAGAGTCTCCTGAGGCCATTCCAGACCCCGAGAGGATCAGCAGGCTCCCAACAAGTGGTCTTCAGGGCAGTGCAGGCTTTCACACTGTGAAGGTCTGTGACAAGTGAACCTCAAGAAAGTAAGTGACAGGAGCTGAGGACCAATTACAAACCGTATCAAAGGCCCCTTGAGTGTGGTTGTGTATGCAGCCCTATGGTTTGTGCATGTATTTTTTATTATATTACACTGTTTAATGTAAGAAAAATAGAGTAAAACATCTCTACAATTTTTATGACTGCAAGACAGCATTTAAAGGATGGGAGGAAGAGGTACTGCATTAACCAGAATTACAAGAACGCAGGACTCTTATGTACTGAAGGATGTATTTTTCCAGTGATAACATGTTTCATAGAGACTTCAGCATTTCAGTGTGTTATAATCATGCTAAACAACATGGTCTTTTTTCTTTAATCAAAAAAATATATAAAGCAAAACAACAACAACAACAACAACAACAACAACAACAACAACAGATTGAGCACGTCTTTTACCTCCAGCACTTAAAAAAGTTTCCCTTAAAATATCAAAATGTCTTTTTATGACTTCTGTTCCACTTCTAGTCCCTGTAACAGCCATATAGGCCATGCCAAATGTGCCCAGAAATAAGCTGGGCCTCCCCACTGTCTCTGAGATTGCCCACCCAGGAGTCTGGCACACGCCACAGCGAGCAGGAGGCCCTCTGGATTACAGTAATACACACTATCTCATAATGGAAAGCTGCCTTGCACATTTCCCTCTCTCCGCCCTCATTGTCCACACTACCAACTGCACAATCAGGATATGAGACTGTGATTGCACCCGGTAGCATCTGTGAGTTTGTCGGTGTGCTGCTCCCCTGCCACAATTTTCTTGGCTGGGCACTGCTTGGCTGCTTGCAAGGTAAAAAAAAAAAAGGAGTAGCAGACTATTTACCATTTACAGCTTATAAAAATGTCATGCCATGTACAATAACCTTCCATAAACACTGAACTAAAAGCTTTAAAAAATCCTTGCATGGACGCAACAAAGTAAAAAGGAGTAAAAACTAGTCCCCTTATAACCATTTACTGAATTTCCCTTAGGGATTTATAAAGTACATTCTATTCTATGCTATTCTGTTCTATTACTTACTTTGTGTGCAATGTAAAATTAACTATGATAAAAAAGTGAGCTAAAACTATACCAAAAAAGACAAAGCTTGGCACCAACAAGATCAAATGTGTATTAATGTAAATAAACTACAACTACCCTAAACTAAAATTAACCTAAGAGGCTCGGCTTGGCTGCCACTAGATACAAAGATTTTAGTAGAAGTCAGTGTACCATATACAACATGCAGCGAATAGCAATGCCATGCTAAGTAAAATAAGCTACCATAAAACAAAGAGTTTAAACTAGTTTAGCAAAAACTTCTTGGTTACCACAAGGTAAATTGTGGAGTTAAAACTGAGTACAAAATGCAGTTTAGTAGCAGATAAGTAAAACTAGCTAAAATAAACGTAACTTAGGTGCTACAGGGTTAAAAAGTAGTAAAATTAGGTACCATATAATGCCAATTACTGGCATTCCATGCTAAATCATAAGCTGCTGCTCATGCTATAACACAATTTCTAAGAATTGTACTTACACATTAGAAAAATGCCATTGAATGAAATCAAACATAAAGCATACAGAACATTTTCAAAAACACCAAACAGTTGCTACAAAGGAACATGAAGATGCACCAACTTTAACAACAGCTTAACTTTCAACTTAAATTTTCAAACAACTTGGAAATGAGTCGCTACAAATAGCATCCCTAATAAAGAATGAATACAATTAGCCCCCCAAAACACACCTTGGCTACTGATACATAAAAAGAAGGGTAAAGAGGGAAATAGGTACCATATATTGCTTATAACTCTGTCATGCCATGAACATTTAGCACTCATAATAAATAAACAGTGTACCAAAACTATCTAAAAGGCACTGTATTGCCGCTAAGGTAATGACTTATGAACTATGTCGTGCCACGCAAAATAACTGACCATTAAACTAGCTAAGAAAGGTTCTGACAATGAAAACTACCTTGAACTCTCAGCCGTGAACGGCTTGATTCATTTCAGACAGTGGAGGTCAAGGGTCACAAGGAAACAATGGCATAAATACTTAACCTGAGTTACTAACATGGTTAAATAAACAGTCAAAGCTGCCCTGTCTGGACCCGCCATACGCTAGGCAAACTCCGCCACTTTCCCTCTCACCCCGTAATCACCAGAAGCTGTAATTAACGGGGAGGCTGACCTATGGTTCAGGGCAGTGGAGAGGAAAGCCAAACAAAGTTGAAAGCCATTAAGAGGAGAAGGGGAAAAGAGAGACACAAGCATGTGACCAGTCTTCCCTGGGTGGCTAACAAAGGGGCAGGTGGGCTAGAGGGAGCAGAGGTGCACTCTGGCCAGAGTTTAGACCACCAGGTTACCACAGACTGTATGTAATTACACCACAGAGGTCATTTACACTACTAAGTGGCTTGCCTACCTACCCTACTGGTGAGTGCACGCTAATCAGGCTTGGTGCCCCAAACAATGGACCATGTGTGCCTCTGAGTGTTGTGGGAGGAGCAGAGGTAACCTGCAAACCACTGCGGATCAACATGGACGGGATGTTTCAAAAGGACACAAAAGCTTTAAAATGAGGGAGAGCGTGAGGAGAGGCCAGAGGCAGACAGACGGACGAGGAAGGGTCCACTAAAGTTGCAGACTGGCACGTCTTCAAACCTGTATTTATCCAGGAGGTTCTAGAGGATCAAGGCGGATACAGTGACACTTAGGACAAGCGTAGAACAGATGCTGTCTCACACAAGGACAAAGAGGATTTGACGACATTAACAAACCACAAGGCTCAGATATCCACTTTATTAAAATTGGTTATTGGCCTTCACTCTTTCAGAAAGTTGAATTGTGTGACAGTGGCATGTCCTTGTAGACTAAAACTTCAAAGCGGCTATGAAAACTACTTCAGGGTAACAAAATAATGAATGAACAAACTATAAAGCTGTAAACTAGTTGAATTCCCCTGATCATTTTACAAGATTGAGAGAAGCAGCACAAGGTCTGAATTTATGTTTTTAACTAATCCTTAATGTTTTTAACTAATCCTAATCATAACCCTAAAAATAACCTTAACCCAAATCATAACCCTAACCCTATTCATAACCCTAACCCTATTCATAACCCTAACCCTAACCCTAATCATAACACTAACCCTAACCCTAATCACAACCTAACCCTAACCCAAATCATAACCCTAACCCTATTCATAACCCTAACCCTAACCCTATTCATAACCCTAACCCTAACCCTAATCACAACCCTAACCCTAACCCAAACCCTAACCACAACCCTAACCCTAATCATAACCCTAACCCTAATCATAACCCTAACCCTAATCATAACCCTAACCCTAATCATAACCCTAAACATAACCCTAACCACAACCCTAACCCTAATCATAACCCTAACCCTAATCATAACCCTAACCCTAATCAAAACCCTAAACATAACCCTAATCACAACCCTAACCCTAATCATAACCCTAACCATAACCCTAATCATAACCCTAACCCTAATCATAACCCTTACCCTAACCCTAATCATAACCCTAACCCTAATCATAACCCTAACCCTAATCATAACCCTAACCCTAATCATAACCCTTACCCTAACCCTAATCACAACCCTAACCCTAACCCTAACCCTTATCATAACCCTAACCCTAACCCTAACCCTAATCATAACCCTAACCATAACCCCCTAACCCTAACCCTAAACATAACCCTAACCATAACCCCCTTACCCTAACCCTAATCACAACCCTAACCCTTACCCTAACCCTAACCCTAACCCTAATCATAACCCTAACCCCTGACCCTAACCCTAATCATAGCCCTAACCATAACCCCCTAACCCTAACCCTAATCATAACCCTAACCCTAACCCTAACCCTAATCATAACCCTAACCATAACCCCCTAACCCTAACCATAACCCCCTAACCCGAACCCTAACCCTAACCCCAACTCTAACCCTAATTATAACCCTAACCCTAATCACAACCCTAATCATAACCCTAACCCTAACCCTAATCATAACCCTAACCCTAATCACAACCCTAACCCTAACCCTAACCCTAACCCTAATCACAACCCTAACCCTAATCATACCCCTAACCCTAATCACAACCCTAACCCTAACCCTAATCATAACCCTAACCCTAACCCTAATCACAACCCTAACCCTAACCCCAACCCTAACCCTAATCATAACCCTAATCATAACCCTTACCCTAACCCTAATCACAACCCTAACCCTTATCATAACCCTAACCCTAACCCTAATCATAACCCTAACCCTAACCCTAATCACAACCCTAATCACAACCCTAACCCTAATCATTACCCTAACCCTAACCCTAATCACAACCCTAATCACAACCCTAACCCTAACCCTAATCATAACCCTAACCCTAACCCTAATCACAACCCTAATCACAACCCTAACCCTAACCCTAATCACAACCCTAACCCTAACCCTAATCACAACCCTAATCACAACCCTAACCCTAACCCTATCATAACCCTAATCATAACCCTAACCCTAATCACAACCCTAACCCTAACCCTAATCACAACCCTAACCCTAATCACAACCCTAACCCTAACCCTAACCCTAATCATAACCCTAACCCTAACCCTAACCCTAATCACAACCCTAATCACAACCCTAATCACAACCCTAACCCTAATCATAACCCTAACCCTAACCCTAATCATAACCCTAACCCTAATCCTAACCCTAATCACAACCCTAACCCTAATCATAACCCTTAACCCTAACCCTAATCATAACCCTAACCCTAATCACAACCCTAACCCTAACCCTAACCCTAACCCTAACCCTAATCACAACCCTAACCCTAATCATAACCCTAACCCTAACCCCTGACCCTAACCCTAACCCCTAACCCTAATCATAACCCTAACCCTAATCATAACCCTAACCCTAACCCCTGACCCTAACCCTAACCCTAACCCCTAACCCTAATCATAACCCTAACCCTAACCCCTAACCCTAATCATAACCCCTAACCCTAACCTTAACCCAAATCACAACCCTAACCCTAACCCTAACCCTTATCACAACCCTAACCCTAACCCTAACCCCTGACCCTAACCCTAATCCCTAACCCTAACCCTAATCATAACCCTAACCCTTACCCTAATCACAACCCTAACCCTAACCCTAACCCTAATCACAACCCTAACCCTAATCATAACCCTAACCCTAACCCCCTAACCCTAACCCTGATCATAACCCTAACCCTAACCCTAACCCTAACCCTAATCACAACCCTAACCCTAACCCTAACCCTAATCACAACCCTAACCTTAATCATAACCCTAACCCTAACCCTAACCCCCTAACCCTAACCCTAATCATAACCCTAACCCTAATCATAACCCTAATCACAACCCTAACCCTAATCATAACCCTAACCCTAACCCCTGACCCTAACCCTAACCCTAACCCTAACCCTAACCCTAACCCCTAACTCTAACCCTTATCATAACCCTAACCCTAACCCTAATAACAACCCTAACCCTAACCCTAACCCTAATCACAACCCTAACCCTAATCATAACCCTAATCATAACCCTTACCCTAATCATATCCCTAACCCTAATCATAACCCTAACCCTAACCCCTGACCCTAACCCCTAACCCTAACCCTAACCCTAACCCTAATCATAACCCTAACCCTAATCAAAACCCTAAACATAACCCTAATCACAACCCTAACCCTAATCATAACCCTAACCATAACCCTAATCATAACCCTAACCCTAATCATAACCCTTACCCTAACCCTAATCATAACCCTAACCCTAATCATAACCCTAACCCTAATCATAACCCTAACCCTAATCATAACCCTTACCCTAACCCTAATCACAACCCTAACCCTAACCCTAACCCTTATCATAACCCTAACCCTAACCCTAACCCTAATCACAACCCTAACCCTAACCCTTACCCTAATCACAAACCCTAACCTTAATCATAACCCTAACCCTACTCACAACCCTAACCCTAACCCTAACCCTAATCACAACCCTAACCCTAACCCTAACCCTAATCACAACCCTAACCCTAATCATAACCCTAACCCTTACCCTAATCATAACCCTAACCCTAATCACAACCCTAACCCTAATCATAACCCTAACCCTAATCACAACCCTAACCCTAACCCTAACCCTAATCATAACCCTAACCCTAATCATAGCCCTAACCCTAATCATAACCCTAACCCTAATCATAACCCTAACCCTAATCATAACCCTAACCCTAACCCTAATCATAACCCTAACCCTAACCCTAATCACAACCCTAACCCTAATCATAGCCCTAACCCTAATCATAACCCTAACCCTAACCTAATCACAACCCTAACCCTAATCATAGCCCTAACCCTAATCATAACCCTAACCCTAATCACAACCCTAACTCTAACCCTAACCCTAACCCCTCATCACAACCCTGTCCCTAATCATAGCCCTAACCCTAATCATAACCCTAATCATAATCACAACCCTAACCCTAACTCTAATCATAACCCTAACCCTAATCATTGCCCTAACCCTAATCATAACCCTAACCCTAATCATAACCCTAACCCTAACCCTAATCACAACCCTAACCCTAATCATAGCCCTAACCCTAATCATAACCCTAACCCTAATCATAACCCTAACCCTAATCATAACCCTAACCCTAACCCTAACCCTAATCACAACCCTAACCCTAATCATAGCCCTAACCCTAATCATAACCCTAACCCTAATCATAGCCCTAACCCTAATCATAACCCTAACCCTAACCCTAACCCTAATCACAACCCTAACCCTAATCATAGCCCTTACCCTAATCACAACCTTAACCCTAACCCTAATCATAACCCTAACCCTAACCCTAATCACAACCCTAACCCTAACCACAACCCTAACCCTAATCATAACCCTAACCATAACCCTAATCATAACCCTAACCCTAATCATAACCCTTACCCTAACCCTAATCATAACCCTAACCCTAATCATAACCCTAACCCTAATCATAACCCTAACCCTAATCATAACCCTTACCCTAACCCTAATCACAACCCTAACCCTAACCCTAACCCTTATCATAACCCTAACCCTAACCCTAACCCTAATCACAACCCTAACCCTAACCCTTACCCTAATCACAACCCTAACCTTAATCATAACCCTAACCCTACTCACAACCCTAACCCTAACCCTAACCCTAATCACAACCCTAACCCTAACCCTAACCCTAATCACAACCCTAACCCTAATCATAACCCTAACCCTTACCCTAATCATAACCCTAACCCTAATCACAACCCTAACCCTAATCATAACCCTAACCCTAATCACAACCCTAACCCTAACCCTAACCCTAATCATAACCCTAACCCTAATCATAGCCCTAACCCTAATCATAACCCTAACCCTAATCATAACCCTAACCCTAATCATAACCCTAACCCTAACCCTAATCATAACCCTAACCCTAACCCTAATCACAACCCTAACCCTAATCATAGCCCTAACCCTAATCATAACCCTAACCCTAACCCTAATCACAACCCTAACCCTAATCATAGCCCTAACCCTAATCATAACCCTAACCCTAATCACAACCCTAACTCTAACCCTAACCCTAACCCCTCATCACAACCCTGTCCCTAATCATAGCCCTAACCCTAATCATAACCCTAATCATAATCACAACCCTAACCCTAACTCTAATCATAACCCTAACCCTAATCATTGCCCTAACCCTAATCATAACCCTAACCCTAATCATAACCCTAACCCTAACCCTAATCACAACCCTAACCCTAATCATAGCCCTAACCCTAATCATAACCCTAACCCTAATCATAACCCTAACCCTAATCATAACCCTAACCCTAACCCTAACCCTAATCACAACCCTAACCCTAATCATAGCCCTAACCCTAATCATAACCCTAACCCTAATCATAGCCCTAACCCTAATCATAACCCTAACCCTAACCCTAACCCTAATCACAACCCTAACCCTAATCATAGCCCTTACCCTAATCACAACCTTAACCCTAACCCTAATCATAACCCTAACCCTAACCCTAATCACAACCCTAACCCTAACCACAACCCTAACCCTAATCATAACCCTAACCACAACCCTAACCCTAATCATAACCCTAACCCTAATCATAACCCTAACCCTAACCACAACCCTAACCCTAATCACAACCCTAACCCTAATCATAACCCTAACCCTAATCACAACCCTAACCCTATTCATAACCCTAACCCTAATCACAACCCTAACCCTAATCACAACCCTAACCCTAATCACAACCCTAACCCTTATCATAACCCTAACCCTAACCCTAATCACAACCCCTAACCCTAACCCTAACCCCCTAACCCTAATCATAACCCTAACCCTAACCCTAATCACAACCCTAACCCTAATCATAACCCTAACCCTAACCCCTGACCCTAACCCTAACCCTAACCCTAACCCCTAACCCTAACCCTAACCCCCTAACCCTAACCCTAATCATAACCCTAACCCTAATCACAACCCTAACCCTAACCCAAACCCTAACCACAACCCTAACCCTAATCATAACCCTAACCCTAACCACAACCCTAACCCTAATCATAACCCTAACCCTAATCACAACCCTTACCCTATTCACAACCCTAACCCTAATCACAACCCTAACCCTAATCACAACCCTAACCCTAATCACAACCCTAACCCTAATCATAACCCTAATCCTAACCCTAACCCTAACCCCTGACCCTAACCCTAACCCCTAACCCTAACACTAACCCCCTAACCCTAATCATAACCCTAACCCTAACCCTAATCCTAATCACAACCCTAACCCTAATCATAACCCTAACCCTAATCATAACCCTAACCCTAACCCCTGACCCTAACCCTAACCCCTAACTGTAACCCCTAACCCTAACCCCCTAACCCTAATCATAACCCTAAACCTAACCCTAACCCTAATCACAACCCTAACCCTAATCATAACCCTAATCATAACCCTAACCCTAACCCTAATCACAACCCTAACCCTAATCATAACCCTAACCCTAATCACAACCCTAACCCTAATCATAACCCTAACCCTAACCCCTAACCCTAACCCTAATCATAACCCTAACCCTAATCATACCCCTAACCCTAACCCTAATCATAACCCTAACCCTAACCCTAACCCCTGACCCTAACCCTAACCCCTAACCCTAACCCTAATCATAACCCTAACCCTAACCACAACCCTAACCCTAACCCTAATCACAACCCTAACCCTAACCCCAAGCCTAATCAAAACCCTAACCCCAATCCTAACCTTAACCCTAACCCTGATCATAACCCTAACCCTATTCATAACCCTAACCCTAATCCTAACCCTTACCCTAACCCTAATCACAACCCTAACCCTAACCCCAACCCTAACCCTAATCATAACCCTAACCCTATTCACAACCCTAACCCTAACCCTAACCCTAATCCTAACCCTTACCCTTACCCTAATCCCAACCCTAACCTTAACCCTAACCCTAATGAAATGCCCCGGGTGAAATTGACCCAGGAACATCATTGCTGTTTCAGAGAAACGAACATAACAGGAGGATTATAATTTGTACCCTACTGGAGCTTTAATTAATTCATTTAATACACAGTATCTGGTGGCTTAGTTCACTACACTATGTACTGGAGCTTTACAAATACTGTATAAAGATCATATATTAACATCATGCTGTTATTATGGGCTCCTGTCCTCATCGCTTGTTTAACTGTCTAACTCTCATCATCATAAAAGCTAATGCAACATAACAATAAAATGATCTGTCCTACTTAGCACTGCACTGACCCTGCTACACTAACTGTGAGTTACACCAGAGTTTGGCAGTATGATATATGTGTACATTGCTAACAAGCCAATCAGGCCTGCCAACAGAAGCAGTGGAAGCACAGAGAGCCATTAAAGGCTTGGCTGCAGCTACAAAAACAAAACCTATCCACCTGAGACCACAGAGGGACAGGATGCAGGCTACTTATAGCAACCCAAAACCATCCCACAAGAATAGCAGGAAAAACGACTCGGTACGGGAGCTGCACTCAGCCTTTTGAAGTGCGCCACCTCTAAACTATTCTGATAGGCCACCCCAGCATCTTTGAAGGCAGGTTATCCTCCATGGCCGTGTGTCCTGTTGTGGACGAATTGTTTCCTCTTTCACTTTGTCTGTATTTTCCTGCAGAAACTGACACTGCTTTATTGTTCTCCTGGGCCAAATTGTTGTAAGGTAGAACACGGGGGACGGGACCGCTCGCTGTTCTCCTGTCGGAACCAGGACAGGCAGGGCCAAGTAGATGGACAGTAAGTTGGTCACAGGTGACGCAGGGGTGCATATCCCAAAGAATCAACAGAAGGATGACCCCCTGCTTAACGAAACCATTTCCTCTATCCTCAAGGTTGTGACCCTACAATGCCCTCGCTCCAAGAATGGGCCGTTGGTGTAATTAATCAGTCAGCGGGTAGTGATGTCATTGCACAAACATGGCACAAGAATAGGGAGAACAGTGACATATTTTGTTTTGTTTTGGTGAGGTGCTGAAGGTTCTGCTCGTAAATTCAACAGATTTATGGCTAGAAGACATGCACCTGTCACTTTAAAAAGAAAAAACAACAAAAAAGACCCAAAAATACAAACACTTAAAGCCTCAGAGTAACCTTTTTTTTTTTTTAAGTTATATTTTGGGGCTTTTTGTGCCTTTATGATAAGACAGCTGAAGAGACAGGATATGTGGGGGGCAGAGAGGAGGGAAGACATGCAGAGCATGGACGCGGCCGGGGGTCGAACCGGCAACCTCTGCAGCAAGGACTATAGCCTCTGTATGTGGGGCGCTTAGACCACTAGGCCACCTGCGCCCAAACCTCAGAGTAATCTTGAAGTTAAAATCCCATGCCTGAAGTGGTATGACAATTTTGAATTTAACTTCAAGGTAAAACACTGGATTTTTCTGCAGACTATCTTCTATGTACAGATTCTACGTAGCTCAGAATCAATTTATGATGCTTAATTAATCTATATGAACACAGAGATCTACTTTAACTGTATTAATATTCTTGACTGCCTGTAATGCATCAGAAATTATCAATCCAACCTCCTTTCAACTAACAAGCTTTTTAAATGTTTTCTTCTTTTCATTAGGACAGAACAGGAAGAGCTTGCTTTTTTCTTTTATGAATCTGCATCATGATAGTATTTCAGCAAACTAGATTTAATTAATAGCAAGTGAATCACTTTCTTTTTCAGGTCATAAAGCAGAAGTAAGCCAGAGTGAAGCCTCTGTGTCATTTACTATTAACAGTGAAACTGAGACTCCCAAGAAACAGATCAATTTTTGCTACTACCTACACTATGTTTTATTTATTTCAGGTGTCAAGTGTAGTCTTAGGATGCTGTGTTGTTTAGTATAGAATGATGAAGTACCAAATATTGGCAATATACTGTTTAGAGTATATATTTAGCATCTACATACCCATACAGTTTATTTGGATACTTGTGTAGATAATGAATGCATAATCAGGTTGTGTGATATGTTGCTCTGTCCCCGCTGCGCTCCCACTGTCTTTGTTTCATGTTTATGTTTTGCTTTATTTACAGAATGGTATGTCATCCTATTGGACCCATATGTATGTATGAATGTGTGTTTGGTTGTTAAAAAAGAGAAAAACTTAATAAAAAGAAAATTATAAGACATTTTCGCTACTCTGAATGATGCAAATGAACACCCATGATGACAAGCATGTTTATTTTGCAGCAAATTTAGCTTTGTGTCTAATATGAACACACATTCCATTCCTAATTTGCTACCTGGAGCGTTAACGAAGTGAACAAAAGGAGGTGTTAGCTAACTTGAAGTTTTTAATGTAATCGCTTGCTACACCCTAAGATTTTGGCCTTGATTCCAAAAGTGATATATATTGTTTTTAGACAGTAGCAGATGGGTTCATAGACTTTGTGCAGACAGCATGTTCTGTAAATTATGATAAAATGTGAGTGAACTGTTCTCGTCTTACACTGCATTCAAATATCTCATACCCTAGGGAAGAAAATAGAGGTGAAGTTGGATGTTTAAGTAAAATTTGTATGTAAATATGAGTAAAAGAAGCTCAACCTCTGCTGCCTCTAGCATTGTAACCAAGTTTTATCTGTGTAATCTGAGATGGAGGTACAGTACATGTGCTTCCGTTGACGCCTGCAGAGAAGGAGAGCTCTTTTTAACACTCAATATCAGGGAATCTAATTGCACTTACAAAGCGTTGGCTGTGGCTTGCTTCTCTGGAATAAGTCTGTAGCAAATGGTGTCATATCTCAGCCCTATCAGACTTATTACAGGCACCATTTCAGAGGCTCAGAAATACATAATCGACAGTGTGATATAGAATCTGATTGCCTGTGTAAGAAGTTAATTTAGGATGTCCTGGATGATCCAGAAATAGAAGAATGACTCTTATTTGTTAAAAAAAATGGGAAATGAATTGACAAGGTCACATTTCAATCAAGATTTTTCTTGTTTCCTTTCAATTTCCTGAAGTTAGTTGTTTGTTTAATCAGATTTTATTTAAACATTTTCACTAGTACAATGTCTTTGTTTAATGGTGACATGGCGTTGATGGTTTTCGATCAAATTAGTTTTCCTTATTCCTTTTTCTGTCTATTTTTCACACTGACATAATAACTGCAAGATTATTATATTGTAATTATATGTCATATTTTTTTATATGCTGGTCTTTGTTAAATTGGCTTGCAATGTGAGGACCAGAGTGAAACAAAATCAGGTTGTTTAACATCAGTGCTCTCAGTGCAAATGCTTTGAAGTCCATGCAGAATGGAGCCCAGGATGATACAGAAAATGTACAGCTATTCTAAAGACAGCTATTTATCATTAAATTGTAACTGTTGCAGAAGAAAAGTAAAACTATAACACCGCGCTTGACCCCGAGCCTCTCCCCTTCTCTCTTTATTTTTCTAAGTTTTTTGTATTGTGCACTATGACCAGAGAAAGCTCTGGTATTTCCTACGAGGAGTCCTCTGAACGTGAACGTGCAGATTAGCACTGATTTTCTCTGTGCACAGGCACTGGATCAAAGTGCAACCTGAATGTTCAGTAAAGTTAAAAATATCTCGTCTGATTCAGGGTAGAGGTTGATACGTCTCACCTCTGGCAACCATATAGTTTACATTTTACACAGACTCTGATTGGTCTGTTTGATTAGTTTCCCTTTGCTTATCTGTGAAGCCACTTCCACTCAGATACAATAATACAGTTTTTCTCCATTGTTCAAATGCCCAGCTGACAATCATGTTCTATCATGTTCTTAATCTGTGTGGGCAGCGGTCCAGGAGCAAAAAAAATGAATGCATTTAGCTTTTAATCATCTCTGAATTCTCACAGAGGAGATTTACCCAGGCAGGTATATTGACCCTGATTATAAGGCCCCCTGACACACACACACACACACACCATAACTCCTGGCTGTTTAACCGCCTCATTTTTGGTTAACTTGTCCCAGTTTTGTGCAGCTTTGTTCACTATGTCACTCGAGCTCTCATCCCCCTGGCACTGTAACGGCTGTTCTCAGTCAAGAGGGGTCCACGACGTAAAGATAGGTGGCGTCTGTTTTAATGAACATTGACATATAATTGCTTAACCCCAAATATCAGAAAATCCCAAATTTTTTCAGATATACTTTGAGGATAAAAAATAACCTGCCTTATATTTGGTTCAATACGGTGGTTGGAGCAACTGAGTCTGTACAATATTTTCAATCTCTCTGTTTTATTATCTTTTTTAAATTGTTAAATATATATGATAATAATATGATATAATATAATATAAGTGATTAGGATATAGCACTAATCTATTCCAACCCCTCAAAGCACTTTACACTTTAACAATTTACTGTTCTATACCAATGGCGGTATTACACATTTACACACATGCCAATGGCTTTGGCGTGTGCAACTTAGGGTTCAGGTTCAGAATCTAAAGGACGCATGAGCGTGTGTAGTCAAGGAGCAGAGGGATCGAACTGCCATCTTTCAAACTGGTATATGCCTCTAAGCCACAGCAACCCCAAGATAATAAAGGTACAGACTGTAGAAATGGAAGCCGAAATCTAAGAAAATACACCTGTGTAATGATGAATTATTTTAATGAAGAGTGGCAAAGTTCCATAGTTTAACCATACTGTAGTATTCATGCAGCAGGTCAGAAGAGGTCTGATCCCATTTGGGGTTCGTATCAGTCACTTTGATGCAAATTCCTCAAGAACTTTGGGTTTTCTGATGATTTTGGCGACTCCTGTGTACAACACAACACACCTCATCTGTGTATCCTGTTTTTGCACATCCTGTTCTGTGCATGCATACATAGTGTTGTCTTGCTTCAGTTTACTGTGAATGTTCTAGGAAATTGTAAAAAAGAAAACATAACCAAAAAAATACTTCTATCGCATATTGCTTTGTCTAACAGTGACCAGGTAATAGCGGTGAAAGGCTTAAGAAGCAAATAGAAATAACCTGTGCTCTTTTGGATTCCTCTTTACGTTGTTTTATGACAGGAAGAGGCTTCAAAATTAATCCTAGCTGCTTTTTTAAAACCTAAATACTCCTCACAGAACCTTTAAGAGGGGAATTTCTTATTTGCAAAGCTTCTATGGGTTAGGAAGAGTATTACAGTCAGGGCAATGTGCATGGAAAAGAAGGTCCTGCTCCAAATGTTGGGCAAGACATTGAACAATAGACACACTGCCTAAAATACTTTCATAATCTTAAAAATGGCATATGATCCATAACTGCTAAGGGATTATTAACTGATTCTGTTTGTGTATAAGAAGCTCAGAGAAAACATTGTTATATTAAACATGCAATAAAGACAATCTATGACTCACAGCCTTTATGCAAATACATTCTGTGTCAGCGCTTGCAGGACAGCAATTTACCATTCATCTAAATTAAGAGAGCCAAACAAGAGCACTCAAACTAATGGGGAATTGCTTACAGTAATGACAAAAGATGAGAATAATGGATTGTTAGTTGGCTTCGTAATGACGTTAGATATCCGGGGACGTGTAGATAGGCACATTAGAAGTCAATACTGTTCCAGAATAATGGGAAGGCTCAGAGATAATGTACTCGCACAAGGGGGCCTCGACATTAGCAACAGCCCAGCAGGACTCGGCTCGCACGTGTGCCAATGACGCATTAAATCCCTCAATGACAAAAGATAAAAGAAAGGTAAATGTGGAGGCGCATTGTTTGGCCACTCTCATACAGCAGAGACCATACTGTACACATGCTTGTGGCACACAGGGATGCTGAGGCGGTTAGTAATAGCTAGTAATTGTAGGGGGAAAAAAAGAGAGAAAGAGAGAGAAAGGACATATTAAGTGGAAATATGGAAATGATGTGTGCGTAAGGCCGGCCTCAGGATCACCAAAATTAAAACAAGGCTCCTTGCTGTCTGAAAATCAAAACACAAGCAAGAACAAGTGATAAAAAAATCATTGTTCACTATTTTAAAACAGTTGAGAAAAGAGTCAGAAATCTTTAATCAGCCCACACTGTGATGAAAGCGCAGCTCCAGCTTGAACCTCGCCAGATGAAAATAAAAATAAGACAAGAGAACAAAAGTACAGGTGACATTAACTTCTGCTCAAATGAGCACTGCAGGAGAGCACACGAAGTATTTAGCACCACTCTTTCTGTCTTTTGATGTTGTTTGTCAATTCACAGCATCCAGCGCAGTATTTAGCGTCTTCAACCTCCATCTTCCCTGATGGCATGAGTGCAGGGTGAGTGTAATCGCGGCCCTCTCCTTCATTAGATATTAATTTATTCATTACATGTTAACTCTGCGAGACCTTGGAAGGAGACGCCAGGTGACTCTTCTTCATTTGGTCCCCAGCGCTCTCCACTGGGCCCAGGAACACCACAGTAATGCCACGCAGTCGGGGGAGTGGAGAGCAAATTATTCAGCTCCATAGAGAGGGACTCTTTGTGGTAAACACACGGTGGGACGCTCGTGCTGTCATAATTAAATCTGCAAATCCATAAGAGCAGGGTGCTTCCATTTTAGAACACAAACACATCGTGGGGTAAACACAATGAAGATGAAGGCCATAACAAGCACAGTACATACATGTGTAATACACCAACAAACATCGGCAGCCTGTAGTATGTAGAATATGTGTTTACACATGCAGGAACGTTCTAAATGAAAAAATCTATTTCTGCTCTGAGTTTCAAAACAAAAGCAATTCAAAGATTGATTAATATTCCTTTAAATATTCTGATAGAACTACCAAGGCAGCCAATTTGACTGTTTCTTATTTGTAACAACTTTGTATTAAAGCTACTGTGAGAACCTTTTGGTTTATGTCAATTTTGGCACTCCCGGTATTTTCTGACTGAAACCTCATCCTGTTATCTTTAAAAAAACATATCACACATTGGGAATATTTGCTGTTGAAAATGTAAAAGAAAGACTGTTTTTTTCTTTCAGCTTGTTGTCAACCGTCTCATCTGACACCTACCCCCTCACAATGGTTACAGGCATGAAACATTATAATATAAAATGTTTAGTCTGGTTGCAGGTTGATAGTCCTATTTGCTTTTGTGAGTCACAAAGGGGCATCATTATGGTTTTCAATCTGTTTCACATCCAAGTAAAAACTCCCCACAGGAGCTTTAATATAGTTCAACCTCGATTGGCCATAACAGCCATAATAACAGCATGTACTATAGTCTTTATAGTCTTTAAAGTATTTACAGTCTTTAAGTCTTAAAGTTCCTAAAGGCCAGAAACTAAGTTAATGCATACTTGAGAGTAGTGGTTGGTAGAATATAATGTATTATCAGAGCCAGGCACACCTTTAACTTCAACTGTTTCTTTATTTCTACGTTACCTGACGTCACTGCAGATCTGTGGTAGCAGACGTCTAAGCTGAACAAAGGATGTGGTGATTGCAAACAGACTTAAAAGCCAGCTATTGTACATGAATGATGCAATGAAGAGCCATTTAGGAGAGGAAAGAGACAGTTCTTGCTCAGCCAAATGGTCTGGATCACTGAAAAGAACATTAATTCTCATCACTAGGAGCTTATATGGTGAGGTTCTACCTGAGAAAGAAAGATTCAAACTCTGCTCTTACATGGTAAGATGGATCGCAGACAACTTGAGGAACAGCATACAGCCCTTGTAGATTTGAAGTTAAAGGTGTATCTTTACGGATATAAAAGGTTTGGATTAATTATTTAACTGGACTTGGATCGTGGTCACCGCCTCCATTGCAGCAGAAGAAGGGACAGACCGTCTGACTTCCAACCAGTGTAAACATCAATGTTTATGTTGACTTCTGTTCACTTTGGTCAGAATTAGCAGATTAACTGTTATCAAAGTTAATATTTTGTTAACAAATACATTTTTGGCAGAGTTAAATCTTGGATTAACTGTGCTCACTTTTGTGTAGTATATACATTTTATTTGGAAATCTGTTGAGAAGAAAAACGAGCATATACAAAACAAAACTAGAAAAGCCAAGTAGGCTGTTTCTGGAGAGAATCTTTAATCAGATCAGTGCAGAGAGATATTAGTATTACTTTGTTAACTTTAGTGACTCGGAAAGAAAATGACAGTAAGAAGAGTTTACTTGAGAATATTCTGAATAAAACAATCACAATTTTGTCGTAACCTGATCCAAATCTCACTTCATTATATCGGGTTTGCTCTTTGAAAGTGTGCATTGATGTCACTTAGTTAAAGTGTTTCTAGTTTTATTTTCCATACTCATATTCTGCAAAGCTAAAACCTAGCCTTAGCTTTGAGGAAAAAACAAAGAGAGATTTGTTATAAAAACCACGTGACACCATGTGAGTCCACTTATAAGAATTGCATTTTCACACAATGTATTTATTTTATATTTGCTGTATTTCTCAGCACAAGTACAAAACTTTAAATTATTTAAATAAGTTATTTTTGCCACAGATTGATTGTAATTATCTGTTTCCTGTAAAAGTCAAATTGGCTAATTTGACATGTTTACACACATCCATAAAGAAGTTAACTGTGTCAGTAATAGTGGTAACATTTAATTTCTTGTTGTACCTGAAGACACAAAGAAGAATACATTAGTTGTTATTTACAAAGAAAACAATTTAAAGCTCAATCTTCTATCAGTACATTTTGCGGTTGTTGATTATCTTTTACATTTTCACATTCATTAGAGCATACGTTTCTTGTCCTGATGTTTATTTTTGCCCTTCCTAAAGCCATTACATTTTCTACCCTCATCACACAGAAGCAGTTATTCTGAGATCTTACATTAAATGTAGATACAGTCAATAATGAAGAGTCAGAGTGGCTGCTCTGGCTGCTCTAGGGGTTATAAAATCTGGTAGGTTACATGTTCAAACCGTTTACATCATTCATTATTAAGGGAAATGAATACTGGAAAAAGTTGAAGAGATAGAGGATTAAGGGACAAAATGTAAGGATGAGAGAGCAGGGTCCTTAAGGGGGGGTAAGGGGGATGAGAGGGGGCTCTGTAACTTCCTCACAAGCGCGAAAGAGTTCTCAATCTTTGACCAAACCGTGGCAGATCAGAGAGAAAGACGCCAGAGAGCATCAATCCCTGCTTCTCTCAGTCGCCCATCAATGGAGTGAAAATCCCCAGTGAACAGGCAGCCAGGCTAATCCACGGCTAAATGACACCTCCAGACGCTAATGCCCAGACTGACCACAGAAGCAATCCTCTGCGACTCCTCCACACATGTACCCGCTGACGCTTTTCAGTCGAGGGGGGAACTTGAAAGGGACCGGGGGCCGTCTCTGTCTCTCTGTGTGCCACCTGCTTAGCATCCCCGCGCTGCAAGCTGCTATAGAGAGACATCTCCGGCAGAGGAGAAAGGCCCATTGTGTCCAGACGCCTTTGAGGGCATTGTTCTGCTTCACTGAGGCCAGGCCGACATCTGCACCATTCACACTGAAGGAAGTTGTAATCACTCCCCTGCTCTTAGCTCGCCGGCTCCAACTTCATACCAAGAAGGCCTGTGAAGTTGGGCCTGTGGTAAACAACTAGGAGAAAGGAGGGGGAGATGGGTGGGGGTATAGGATTTGGAAGGGTGGCTGTTTTTGTTGAGAGGCATCAGTTTAAATAGAAACTCTTACATTGCCCCATACAGGCCCCCTGATCCCCCCACTCTCCCTTTCAACCCCCAACTCACCCAAGTGCACTCACTCTGTACAATACAAAGCTGGCAAGCGATTCACGGAGTTACCTCTCCATCAGAAGCACTCATTAATTGCTTGTCTTTCACAAGGAGAGTACAGATTTCAAACGTGTCTGTGAAAAGTATAAAAACGTCCAGAGTAGCTGCTGCGTTTCCAGAATGCTGTTTCGCTCTCTTTTCATTAGTTGAAATGGAGAAGAAAGAAGAAAGGAGGCATTGAAAGAAAAGAATGTTTCAGTGGTCAACTTGAGAAGAGGTTTTTATGTAGTTTTCATTTACATATAATTACTCTTTAATGGAAGTCTGACTGGTGTGGGGTAAGAGGTTGGCCATGCAGGCTGCCGTGGAGACCCCCTCTGATACAGGATGACAGGCTGTAGCGCTAGCTCCATCTCCGGCTAATTAAACGAATCAATTAAGAGACTGTTGTCGTAACTGTGTAACTGATGTTCTGCAGTGGCAAAAATGGTCCCTTGGGGAGGCCTTCCAACCATATTAAAACCTCCATCCTCTACATCTCCATCTGATACCAATATAGACACTTATTTGCGCCGTGCTGTCATGTCATTGGAGGCGGGCACATTATGGAAATTGAAATGGAGGGGTTGAGGGGAGCAGGGCTGCGCTCAGTGTGAAGCGGCGGGGTTCACTTCCCATCACCCTCCAAGGAGAATGCGCTTCAGCAAACTCCAAAGTCCCTCAAAGTTCCCCTAATAGCAAAGCGAGAGCCAGCACACCCAGCTGTGTGCATCCAGTCACTAGGTAAGGGTCGCGCAATTAGCATACTCCTCCCTGCCAGGCAAGTCGCGTTGATGCAGATAAATTATCATATTAGATTTACCCTCCTCAGTTCAACTGATTGGCTCCCAAATTGTTTTAGATGGCCGTCATTAATCCTTAGCATAGGCTAAGTGCTTTGGCTTCAGATCTGATTGCATAGAGGCGCCTTGGGTCAAATTAACAGAATACTAATGTCTGAACTCTATCTCATTTGCAGTGTCAGGATGCTGCTTCTATTATAGGAAACAGAAGAGAGTCAATTGCCATTTATCTAATGCAAGGTTTAGAAACTCTCAAGATGATAATTGAGGTCTAAGGTAAGAGCGGAGACGATGTTATGAAGTGACAATCTTTCTCAGTAATTGTTTTTTTAAATATGTGTATATAGGAGGCTTTCGGTTTTCAAAGAATGTCAAAGCATTTTGTAATTTCAAAGACTGACAGTGGAAGTAAATGTAACGCTTCGACTGCAGCAGCACTTGTCCATGCATTTCTCACAAGAAAAACCCTTTCAAGTGATGAAAGCAACGAGCAGATAAAGCAAAAGCATTACATATATCCCCTTTGGCTGGGATGACGAACCCCCATCTGCTACGAATACATCTGTGTGCAGGGAGACTGACAGATTTATGAATAGAGCACATCTACAGACTGGACAGAGATTCCAGAGGATCCATGTCCCTCCTTTGTCTTTGTGAGCTGACCCTGTTTGTTTAAGGCCCACAGTGCTGGCAGCACATGAGTGGAGCGGGGCTGCCTCGGCGCCTCGGCTGTCCAAAGTCAGCATCGGCATGTCGCTGGGACCTTCTGATGGAGATCAAGGGATTATCCACAGCTCACACACAGACTCACACAGGACGCTTTATACACGTATATATAGTTGAACTAAACCTGTTACATCTCAAACCTTTTAAAACTTAACCTCAGATACTATCGGCACAGCTAAAAACAGTTTCCTATTGTAACTATTCAAACCGGCCACATTGACACAAAAAGAGAGTCATCTGACAAGGGGCATCGGGTTCCTACAGAAGCACTGTTGGCACACATTGCCAGCAAAGACATGTAATATGACTCATATCAGTTATTAGAGACCCAGACTGCATGCAGACAAGAGTACAGCTGGGTGTAGAGGTCTATCTGATCATTTAGGGATAGTATCACCTCCAAGTGCCAACCAGGATTGCAAAAAGCACATGCATATTGTACATAGGCACATAAGAGTTGTTTTATGAACTCAATTTCACTGTTATCACAGATTAAAGGTGCAGTATGTAGTTTTTAGCTGGATTATAATATTTGTAAGTATGTTTACATTATTGTGTTCGATCACCTGATGATAAAAATCCTTTTGTTTTTGTTCACTTGTCTGAATGTGACTTTCATTACATATCTACATAGGAGCAGTTCCCCTTCCATAGAGGCCGCCATCTAGTCCCCCCATGTTTCTACAAAAGCATGGACAAACTAGTAACATATGCATTGTTTGTATTTAGTGAGTAACTGCAAATGCATTGGTTGGAAGATGATGAAAGAAGAGAGTAGTTGTTGAGCACAAAATGATTGTATTGATTGATGTTTTTGATGTTAAAAATGTGACAAATGGAGGATCAGACTCATCATGTATCACAGGAGCTTCTTGTTCTCAAAGGTCACCATCCTTTCATCAATGGGAGGGACGAACAAGGGAGCGTTTTAATCCAGAATCTGGCTGCTAGATATCACTGAATAATCCCTATAATAATAACTTCTACACACTCTACCTTGAACTTATACAAATGTGAAAAAAAGGTTGAGTCAGGTCATAATTTCTCTGAACCCGCCCACAGTGATGTTGCAGAAATAACCTTGTTGGAGCCATATCAGCTATTGAGCAAGATCAGTGTGAGGTAAAGTTTTTCAAGATGTGTGAATTTAAATTTGATTACATAAGAATTATAGTTGATTTGAGTATTTGTTGATGTTTTTGATTTAATAAGGGAACTCTGGCATTAGATGATTATAGGAACATTGTTTGTGTAGGTAGGGATAGGGTGAAATAAGATAACCTAGGAGACAAGACGAGATGAGACAAGACAAGACAAGACAAGACAAGATAAGACAAGACAAGACAAGATAAGGGATAGGGTGAGATAAGATGAGATAAGATAACCTATAGGAGACAAGACGAGAAGAGATAAGACAAGACAAGACAACACAGGACAGGACAGGACAGGACAAGATAAGATAAGATAAGATAAAATAAGATAAGATAAAATAATCCCAATTATCTGAGACAAAATCCAAGCCTGAGTTCAGTCCCAATTATCCGAGTCTGGGTCTGAGTTAAGTCTCCATATTCTGACTCTGAGTCTAAGTCTGAGTCAAGTCCTTATTATCCGAGCCTGAGTCTGAGTCAGAGTCAGCGATGAGTCCTCATTATGAAAATGAATATAGAGGACAACTATTTCACCCTGAGCTTGTCACTGTCTGAGCCTTGACTGCCTGTGTGGGACCTTTTGGATGTGTAGAAAACACATCTCCATCATTAACATTAGAGTCACGAGTCTTGAAAACCAGGACTCAAGTCAGACTTGAACCCTACAACACTGCTTCAGAGTCAAAACTTTCCCAAAAGTCAAACTCTTCCTTATATTGGTTTACACTTTGTCCAGTGTTTTCTTTACTCTATGATTAAAACACATCTCCCCTGAGGCTTTTCATTTCCAGCTGTGTAGCTGAGGTCTGGAACCCTCATTGTCCTTCAGCTGGCCATGTGTGTGTGAGCCAGTCTATGTGTGTTTAGGTGTGTCGATGCGGCCAGCCCTGTGTTTCTTTCCTTTTACCTCCTGAGTCTCTCTCCCCGCCTCCCTCATACCTGTCATCTGGCAAGGCTAACCCCTGGTAGCTCCCCGCCAAATGCACACACGTACACACACATACACACACTTTGTATATCCCCGCCAAATGCCCGCCCTTCCAGCCCCCGCACACGCCAGCCGGTGTCAGCGAATCAGCTGAACCGTCTCCGCCCCGAGAATAACCCCATGACAGACAGCCCTAGTGGCCTCCCCTTGTCAACGCAGCCTGCCTGGAAAGCTGACAGCCGGGGCACAGGGTGGACAGGCTACTGTAGGCAGGAGTTTACACCGGGCTGGGCCTGGAGAGGACGGGCCTTAGGGTACAGATAGAAGAGGGAGAGGAGGTATATGTAGAGAAGAAGAGTGGGCTTTGGATAGGGGTTACATGAGTACAAAGGCAGGACCAGGATAGAAGATAGGGCTTATTATAAAGCTAAGGATATGGGCAGGGTTGGAGATGGGAATAGGGAGTGAGGCCTGGTGTAGAAACTTGTTAAAGCTGGATAACTTTTCTACTCTTCAGTGCGAAATAAGGTGGAAAAAAGGAGCACCAATACATCAGAAAATAGGGATTATAATTGCAGAGGTCAGCTTCTGTCAAGGTGACTGCAGCATTCGGCGTACAGTACTTGGCTGGCAGAGTTGAGTGGTCAGTCCCTGCAGAGCAAAGATTGAAAGGTTGGGTTTGGCTCACGGCCGGGAGACTGTCATTCTTCTATCCTCGCTACAACAATTCAGATAAGAGACACACCACAGTAACTGCTTCTCTGAAACGCCTTCACAAGGAGCAATTTCTCATACATTACAAGAAGAAATTATAAGTTATCTTATGTTTGTGTTGTGTTTTGAACAAGCAACAACCCCCAATGTTGAAATATGAAGCCAGTGTGGAGTTGCAAAAAGATGCAGTTCTTTGAATGTCCACTTGAGGCTGGCTCCAAAAGCCATGGGAGCCCAATTTGACACCATATTGCAATGCCTGTTTCTCCAGCAGAATTAAACATATCTACACCACGATACTAAAAATGTTCTTAGGTCTAGCTAATTTCTGTATTCTTGGCAACTGTAACAGGGCAGATTTTCTTTTATGTATAAGTTTGCTGTGTAACTTCTGTACAGGCAAATAGTCATGCATGTAGCCGTGGTTGATTTGACTGATGGGTAAGTTCACTGTAGCTGTTTGCCAGGTGGCCTGAACTCCACCTCCCTGCCAGTTTCTATATTAGCCTGAAATTAGTTGGAGTCAGCACTACCAAATGTTGACCTCCATCTTTGGGCTTCGAAACCCATCTCAATATGTGACATCATTGAGAGTACTATGCTTCATACCAGGGGTTCCCAAAGTGTGGGTCGGGACCCCCTGGGGGGTTGCAAGACACAAATGATGAGTCGTGAGGTGTCTTCCAGAATGTTTTTTTTTAAAGGTTATCTAAAATTAGTACATTTAACCCATTCTAGTAAAAAATATCGACACAAACAGTAGCTATGCTTGATATAAAACCTTGAAAATAGAAAATGTAATGAGTTCCCTGACTTTCTTTTTGCCAGATGACTCCTAAATGTAGGGTTAGTGACCAGTTAATTTTTTAAAAGCATCAGCATCAGAAATAGTAAGTTTTTCAAATTCATAACAGCACAGGAAACGCAACCACATGCTCATATAGGTAGGCTAATTTTCTGTAGACCAGCTAAATGAAGCCACATTAAATCACTTTGAGGGACAGTGGGGGTCGCGAGTCTTTGGCACCTATATTTTGGTGGTCAAGGGCTGAAAAGTTTCGGAACTCCTGCTTTATACAGTCCATGGTTTTGACTGAGAGGTGACATAAAGCAGCTCATCTCTGTGTCACCCATCTGTTTCTGAAGCGCTGTTTGGAAGCCTATCATCTGCGGGTGCTAATATGGAAATGCTGAACTCAACATAACTTCTATTGAGCTAGTGTGAGGTTAAGAGGCGAGCTTTGAGCATCCTCGCTAACAGCTACAGTGATTCCGCCTGTCAGTCAAGTCAGCTGTGCCTCTCATTATGGAAAACTCATAATCTGCTCCTTTATGAAAAAATTCACACACTATACAGTGTTTGCCAGAAAGAGAAATGAACTATTCAGACTTAACTATTTTTTTTTGTACCATGCTGAAAAGATTGACTTTTTTAAAATGGTGTGTATGTGGTTTCCGTTACTTCCGGAGCCAGCCTCAAGCGGACACCCGAAGAACTGCAGTTTTTAACACCTCTGCTTTGGCTTCAATTCTTATGGTTAGAGGTTGCCACTTAAAGTGGGTAATGCAAAAATACAGAGCAATGAGTACTGCAGCTACCCAAGCCTCTCTATCATGTGCATTATGATTCCCATTCTAGCTATTGGCCTTTGAACCAAGCATATGTGCAAATCACACAAATGCTCACACATGCTCATAGGCAAAACTGGTAAATCCTAGTTGCTGATTTCTTAGTTGAGCAATGCAGACTCCAAGTGATGAGGGGAATATAATAAAAGCGAAGCATTCCATTGAGGATGAATTAAACGGCAGGGATTGTGATCTTGTATGTTGAAAAAGGGACTCCTCTTTTTGCTCCCTCCTCTCATTTAATAAATAGTGCAATGAAACAACATGCGACCCTGGAGGAAAGAAAGCAGCACAAGCTATATTCTACATATGGGATTCTTATCCCTTTTATATAAGATCAATTGGTATGCTGTTATTTAAGATCAGCTTTCTATCTCTAACTAGATAGTTGCAAAGGAGCAACAATGATGAAACCATGTTGGTGCCCTTTGAGCTTTTTTCTGACTGACGATGCCAACAGCTGCACTTTGCATTTAGAAATGACAGATTCAAAGCTTCCTTTTTGATCAAGGCCTAAAGCTACGTTTTGCCAGGCAGGCATTAATACTTGTTTGTTGGGAGATCTTAACAGTTTCTGAGAAATGTCAGAGAACATAAACACTTGCTCCGTCTCAGCCTAATAATAGTGTTGAAAAATGAAAAAGGGCAGGAACGGTCACAAGCATAAATGAAGGCGAGGAAGGAAGGAGCAGCTTGACGATATGGAGCCTCTGATTAAGACAGCGCTTCAAATAGAGTTGTAAAATCAAAGCGAAAATCAATTATTGAGAGGTCTGACATGGTTTTTAACTGAAGATTATGGATATGCACGTTCCCACTAAGCTGACTGCAAATGGGCGACCTAGGAAACACAAAGATGGATGAGAGAGAGAGTGAAAGATAGATGGTTATTCAACCCTTGATATAAAGATGCAGCACACCAGCAAAGAAGCCCATGCACACACACACACACACACACACACATACAAATGCTTACTCACACTCACACACATGCCAAGAGTGAAGATAAAAAGAGATCGTCACATGACACGTTCCCAACAGATTGAACACACAGAGATCTTAGGTCTGTGGCTTTTGACTTGGAGCGCATACAGAAAGAGTGCAACCCTCAGAAAGCACGAGCTGCAGCCTAAATAAAAATTCAGGATCAGGATTATGTGCTCAGTCGGACACATCTCAATTTTCAAGGTGGAAAAATGAATATCTCAGTGATGATTTGAGATATTTTTAAGCACTTATACCGATGGGGTTTGGTTCTAAGGATGTATGGCTTGCCAGCTTTAAAAATGAATCCATCCAGTGTTAATGAAGTTGTCAAAGATAGATGGATTGATAGATAGACGGATAAAGGAAATGTAGAGTACAGTTTGTGCATCTTCCCAGTTAGATTCTCCCAAGATTTCCCAGTTGACACAAATCTTTTAATCCCTTAGAAGTTTATGTTGCATCACTGCCAAGAAAATAGTGCAGCAGCAGTGGTGAGATCCGACAGATTATTTCACTCTATTCTCTATGTGAAAGAATTTCTCCCAGGACGTTGGCATTTACCTTGGATTTTATCTCCACAAACCTGAATGACCCTTCAACCAGCCTGGAGAAAAATCCCTCCAGAGTGGTAACCTGTAACAGACGTAACTTGCATGCATCAATCATTGTTTTGTTCAGCTTTTTACGAGTATGCCCCAGGAAGGTGCATCTGTAACTCACAAAGGGCTGACGATAGAGAAGAGCATAAGGTTTGGGTGAGTAAGGCAGAGCAGAGAGCAGTGGGACTACACGGCTTAAGCCAAATACATATTTATGAGGAGCATCCACCCACAAGCCTGACTTTTCAAACCTAGCCAAGCTCAGGAAGGCATGCAGGCACACAAGCTGGGCCAAAACAGGGGCAGGCTGATTGGGCCAGAATCAGCAGGGGTTTGGGTCTCTACTCAACTTTATTTATGTACTATTGTGTCCTCTCCTTTTAATGGTGCCTTAAGAAAATGCTACACTCTGAGAAATGGGTGTCTTACTTGCAGATTAAAGCTGAAATCTTGTGGCCTTTATGTAATTGCTGCAAGGTCAGAGGACACCGGGGAAGGAATTGGATAAAGAAGGATTGGTTCAGCATCCCTGAGAACTTTGAGAGTTTCAAAGGTGATCGTCCTTTGAATAATTTTACCACTTATCTTCCTCTTCCTGTTGATGTCCCACTTCCTTTTGCTCTCATGACCTTTTCCTCCACAATGTTATATGCAAGGATGCAAGCTCTGGTAGCCTTAGAGGGTTATTATAGGAGGGTTAAAATAAACAGTATGATTAGATACAAGCAACTTGTAGGAGTAATGGTCAGCAGTCCATGGTGGAAACTATGGGCTTGTCCATCCAGTGTAGCTACACCCTCCACAGCATGGACCCCTCTTCCCACTTTTTCAAGGCTGCCTTGAGAAAATACTTCCTTTTGAGAAATGTATATCCAAAATGTTGATGAACCTTAAAGAGCGCTAATTGAACAATCCAAAGCGCATGGTCTAAGACACATGGTGTGATGAGTATCAGGGCCTGAAGGTCTACTTTTTGCTGGTTATGTGGCACACAATCTATGCGCAACGTGAGGCCAAGTAGCTAAGAGGTTAGAGAAGGTCTCTTGATTATGCATTGGTGTGATTTGGGCGTAACTTGACATAAACCAATCAGGGTCAGCTATCATTCCCTTTAAACATTAGAATTTCCTGCTAGCAGTTCTTTTGCTATTACACAGCAAATTTTAGCCTTTATATTTGGATAGACCAATCACAGTGAGCACATGATGGAGAGTTTTTTTGTTGATGTCAGGAGATGGAGGAACATCAGCTTGCCGTCTCTCAGTGCTCTGGTCCATTGAAAAACTACGTTAGACTGTTTTTTCAAATGCACTGGTATTTAACTGAGTGACAGGGGTTCTGCTGTGTGTGTAACTAACTGATTTGAGGAGCATCGTGAAACACCTCAGTCAGGGGTTCCCAAACTTTGCTTTACCAAGGACCCCCATATAGCATTAGCCTCTAGCTGGGAACCCCCTCTTGCAAAATGTCTTGAATTTGATCTGCATTTCCAGATTTTTTATTAACAATTAAAGCTTTTGTTAGTCATTTATTTAATTTGATGTCCATTTTTGTAAACAGTCTTTCATAACCTCCTCTATAATCCCCCTAGCACCTCTTGGAGGCCCCCTGAGTTGTCAGGACCCCCACTTTGAGAAAGACTGACCTACATCGTTGTTTGAGAACATAAGATCCGATTGCCCAAGGAGGGGAAAAGGGACCAGTGTGCTCAGATAAGAACTTAAAGAAGTATCCGCTAGTACATTCAGGGCGGCCACAACTACCCCACTTTGAGGAAGTTTATATCTTAGATGCTGAACACAGTAAAACCCTATAATATCCTACATAAAGGATGGAGGGTGGAGGGACATTGTGTTGGCTCGACTCAGCCCATTTGTCCATCTAAGGTGGCTACAGTAGCAGTATGGACTCTTTCACCAACTTCTTCTTTTACAGCCTTGAGATGTTGGCAAATTAATCTAGGTTGCAGATAAATGTGGACATTTTGCAAACTTTAGAAAACTGGAAGGCATGGAGTGAGGAAGTGGCGATGGCAAAATTATCAGAGACTTTCTGAAAATTTGGAGTATTTTGAACTTCTTCAGGATTTGAATTTTCTTTTAACATGTATACCAAGATGTTCCATTTACTCTTGACCTATTCCACCACAGGATTTTTGTGGAGGAAAAGGATACTATGTATTCTGATATTGGTAGGACAGAGGAGCAGTGCAGTGGGTGGACTGTCTGATGTCCCATCCAGCATATCTATAACCACCAACTTTGGTCCCTATCATCCAATTCTTCAACTGAGCTTTGACAAAACATCAGTAATTTAAAAAGAAAGAAAGAAAGAAAGAAAGAAAGAAAGAAAGAAAGAAAGAAAGAAAGAAAGAAAGAAAGAAAGAAAGAAAGAAATGTCTTGCATGCAGTTCATCTGAGGTGAAGTCTTACAACCTTTAGGTAAAGGTTGAGAGTTCAAGATCATTGAAGTGGAAGGAGACTAATAGAAAGATTGGTTGAGACTTTAAGGGTTTCAAAGGTGTTCACACTTTAAATAATGTCTCTGCTCAGTACCCCCCCTTTCTGTTCCTCTTGCTTTTGCTCTCATGACCCTTTCCTACTCAAGGTTATGGTACAAGTCCATAAGCTCTGGCAGCCTCTAGAAGGAGAAAAAGGGCTACGTGCTGGAATAGTAGCTACACTTGGAGGAGCAGTGCAGTGGGTCGACTATCGACTGGCCCATCCAGGGTAGCTACAACCACCACAGTTTGGTCTCCTTCACCCACTTCTTCAAGGCTGCCTTTAATCTCTCCCTGTGCCTCCCAATCCATGCCTTTGATGTGGTGATGCCCTTCCTTCACTTACTCAATATTTGATCTATCTCACTTCATACAGCTAAATCCAGTTGAAGTGGATTCACATAGACAGGGTACTCCCTCTTTTCTACCAGATCCTCCTGCTTTTCCTCTCTCTCTTGCTCTCTCGCTCATGTTCAGCAAAATGACCACCTAACTGACTACAGGAAATCACTTTCTCCTCGTCGTGTAACACAGAGCTGAAGTAAGTGTTAATTGATAGAACAGTCAATTTAGTCTGCTTCAACATACTGAACATACACTCAGAGATGGACTTGGAAAGAGGTTAAAAGGTATGCATTGCTTGTGCTCACAAACACACACACACACACACACACATATTGCAATGTCTTAATGAAAGTCAACCAGCTGCTGTGCACCCACCCACCATGTCAAACCAGAGGTGTAAGTATCAAGTCACCCACAGACGAGCCTACGAAGTCGAAACAAGATACAGAATTACTGCCTCTTTGTTTCAACTGGAGACCTAACACATGTTGTGTAGGAAGACGGACTTTATTGTCAGCATGAAAAACAGCCTTGGCTGTATTTCCATAAACATAACAGATGTTTCTCAGTACAACACTCAGAACGTTGAAAGTGTACAGTCAGTTCATACAGTTTGCAGGCTTCTGTTGACTGGCTGTGTGTATATAATTGCTGTCTCTTTATGGTGCACAGTACTTGGTGTCAAAGAGTGACCCTGCGGCCCATTCCTGAGTCTTCTCTTCGTCAGGATGGGCGATGAGACAACTACCATATGGCCTTGCCTTCTGCATCCTTGTCCCTGCATAATCACAAGACCAATACTGTATGCAGGGTAACAACTCAGCTGAAACAGGCAAAACAATAGAACCTCAAGAAGTATATATCCAACTCGAGCAAGGTGAATAAGCCTCTGTTGCATTTGGAGTCTAAATTGACCCTTTCTTTACCCATCAAGATGAAGAAAAGACCTAAAACAAACAGACAACCTCACAAAAACAACAACAAACAAGCCCTGTTTTTGTTCCAGCCGTGACTCAGATCACTGAAGCACTCTTCCTACTTAACGCCAATAAGAGCAGAGGGTTTGTGTAACACTGAACCCAAACGCTCAGCTATTCTGCGCCACATTAGTTCCAGTTAGTTGGGTCTCAATGACCTATTCAATGTAAATGTACAGAGCAGTAATGAGTGGCAGACCGCGGCAGCTCTTTAGTGGGTGAGTTCGTTCACAGAGAGTGAAATGACAGGGCAGAGGAGAGAGAGAGAGAGGGGGTTCATGGCCTGACAGGGTGGGGGGGGGGTTAGGTGGGGTAATGATGAGAAAGTGAACGACTTAAAAAAAGGTTTAGACAAAAGTCTAAAAATGTCTCAACAAAAACACCACTTGATTTAAAAGTAAGGGATAACGTGCAGTGAATGGGTGGTTATGCTAATTAAAATCCTGACATGGTGAGCAAGGCCCCATGTTCTAATTTACATAACCACCTGTTCAATATATGCATTATCCTGCTTACTACCCAAACTACGAACTAAAGTTTAAACAAGTTGACACACAATATTAATTCATAGATGACATAGATCATTCTGAGCCTCCTTGCAAAACAAATTCAGGTTGAACAAGACATTTCAATTCACAATCAGATTAAAGTTAGCCTGCTTATTTGTGTTAAATTACATTAAACTAAAATTTGAAGGCAACATTAGACTGGATTAAGTTACTTAACAGCAATTATGAACTTAGAGGTGCACTCACCAGCTCTGCTGCTGTTGCCTGGATTGCAGGACAGGATGTTGTTCCACTTTCCCCTATCTGAGCTGGTTGGGGCCCAGTCGCTCCTCAGGCTGTTCTCACATCTGTTCCTTCTAACTGTCATTATATCCCGACTCTGAAGACCAGCCTGATACAGACACAGATATTTTTGCCACAATGTTACTTTTTTGAAATGCTAACGGTGACGAATATTTTACCTCAGCAACAGGCAGAGGTAAAATGTACACAGATTCCTTTTAGACAGACTGATTTGATATGACGTGTGTGATCAGGTAGTCCTTGAGAATTAATTGCTGTTGTTAAGAGGTTTTGATCAGTCAGAGTCAAGTATTTCACATATCCTGGTAATAATATTTATGTATTACACAGCTTAGTTGAATACTCAATTCCGATTGGTAGATCCCAACATTCTACAGTGTGTTATTTCTGTATAGCATGCCACTGCTTTGAATAATGAACAGTTATCGCAGTATACGCTCTTTAAAAATGAACACAATCAAGTCTGTTGGTTTTGGGCGGGATGGCGGGTGGGTCTCCTTTCTTTTCTCTCAGTTAATGTACATTTTAAAGAGATTTGTTGCCACAGCTGTGTGGTTTGTGACTGTATGGAAAAGATGAAAAGCAAACATTTATATTTTTTGCATTACCCTTTCTCCTTGAGCCTCTTTTAAATATTATTACCACCAACCTGATCTCAGGACGTCTTATCACACAATCTCAATAAAGCTGGTCAATACTTTGGCCCTTAATAGGTCAATGTCTATGAAGGGGCCAAAACTGTGGCAACAAAGAAATTAAGAGGTAAAAGAAGAGCTGGACAGATAGGAATCAATGGACATAAAAGGCTCAGGCTTTACCAGAAGATATGTGGCAGATTAAATGTAATCTGTAAAACGTGAGTTTTACAGGCAAGTAGAGAGATTTTAAGAAGTATAGAGGCCCAATTCTAACCATTGAATCTAATTTTAGTAGAAGAAATAAAATCATTTTAAATCCTGAGAATAATTCCCAAATCAAAAAGGTGTCTAATTTTGTTTTATATCTATCCATAGTAGCCATCAATCCAGGTGTTTCAGGGTCATGCATAACCTTCTGCTCGTCTTCCCACCATAACAGCCTGCTCATCGTTCATTACGACTATGTATGAATGGTGTCAATAAGAGTACAAGCTTGACTGGTATATTTAAACTCAGGTTTGAATGAAAGAAGACTATAGAGGGGGGAAAAAGTGAATCTGTGATACTGTAATGACAACGAGATCTCAGAGGTAAAAGACCTGCAAATCAGTCTGAGTCACACCTCAAAGATTCACACACTGTTTTGATTTGATTGCGGTTAAAGCTCGAAAGGCCTCAGATTAATGAGCGAGGTGAACAAATGAGTGCATCAGAGACATATTAATGACTTATGTGTTAAGAGGAGTGCGACAGTCTCATCTCCTCTTCATCCCAATTTGGCAAGAGGAGGTGTTGAGGGAAAAAGGCTTTTGACATAGCACTGTGTCGGCAGCCAGAGTGTTAGAGGAACTTGACTCAGTCTGTCATGCTCTGGGGCCGCCTCTCTTAATACAGCTTTAGCTTAATGGCCCGAGGTGTTTGTGTGTCGGCACTATGTGTTGAGAAGGGTGTATGTCTATTTTTTTCCCATGTACTATGTGTGTGAATGTGTGTGGATAGTGATGGGGTGTACCTGTAGGTCCTCAGGGTGCTGTTTGATGCTAGCTTGCACTCGCAGATGCCAAGTTCAACTCATCGGACTCCCTTTTTTTTTCTCGCTCCCTCTCATCTGCCTCCCGTCTCTCTCCCCGTCAGAATCCCCCTCTTAGCAGCCAGGAGACAGGACTGTTACCTCTGAGACAGACACCGAGCAGATCTCAGGTTGAGCTCCCTGTTACCATGCGGCAGCCATTGGAAACAGATGGTCTCCAAACAGCCTGTCATGTTTACTGCTGCTGCCATAAAAGACAAGAGTCCAACAACACGCTCCCTCAGGAGCCCCACGGGATCGCACAGGGGCCTGCAAACAGCTGCCTGGGGGGGCCCATTGGCCCTGCACACTCACTCATACACACACATACACACCTTGAACTGACTCCTACCTTAACTACTATCCAAATACCTCTATTACCAAACACACACACACTCCTCTACTGTGCATACCGACAGAAAAACGGCCAGGCACGCACTCCAAATGTCCTCCGCCAACCTGTCCGGACATGCTACATTTACTGCAATTAAACAAGCATGCCATTTGAATATCTGATGACACCTTGCAACCTGCTCCATGGGCTCTGAATATAATGGTGTCCCTGCGGAGCCCGGGAGAAATTGTCCATGTCACAGTTAATGAAGGGAATTTGCATTGTTATCTCAATTAAGGGCGGAGGAATAATGAAGCTCACTTCTGAATTAGTTAATCGACAAAAACTTGTACAAATGTGTTTGCATGGCCCATAGGTATGGCCCCGCGGCTAATGTATATTCTTCAGGGTTAGCAGGGTTACGTCAGGCGGAGGGGGGGCAGACGGTAATGAGGCAGGTGCTACCGGACACTTTTCTTTCTCTCCGAGGGAGTCGAGGTGCTACTTTGACCTCCCAACGCCTCATCCGCCGTCTCTTCCTCCCTGTCTCGCTCACACCACGTCTCCCTCACCTCTGTCGATTAGTTCCCCTCCCAGGTGCCCTATTTCTCACCTGCACACAAATCAAACACAAACCAGAGGCAGACAGCAGACTGGAACTAGAAACCAACGTGCCAATCCTTTCTGCCTTGTCAGGAAATCAAGGTAGGCGATGAAAGACTGCACAGGAAACAGAAATATCTATTTGCTGTCAGCTAGAAAAAAATCTCAGCTTTGCTTTAAGGGGATAATGTTAAGTTTTTTCTTTCCATTGATCTGCTGTGACAGTTTAAGTGGCTGCTTTGGTGCTGTTTGAGAGGAGTGTATTCTTGTTCAAGTGGCTGTTTTGTAAGAAGTGACTAAAGACCGTCACTAAAGGCTCGCACAAGTGCTCTTCTGCTCCGGGGGCCTCAAATGGCCGATGAATTATTTATAACAACCACGACATGAGTTGATGTTAGGGTAGAGGAGGGGTGGCACACACACTCTGACACTCATTCACAAACAAACAGAGTTACACACACTTGCATGCACTTGCACACACACACACACACTCACTGTGGCCTCTTAAGGGGGTCAGTGTGCCAGACAGCCACAGGCTAGGCAGACAGCTCATAGTCAGAGAGCACTGTGGGACAGGAGAGAGAACAGGATCGGTCAGAGGGGAAATGGAGGGTTTCATTGCTGTTTTCTGCTCAATCTATTTATCAGTGAAGCTTAAGGGAATCCAGAAAAGACACAAGAATCTCTAAAAGAGAGTGCATTATACTTTAAGGTGCACAGGTTTCACTGTCAATGCAAAATACGCAAATTAGCTACCAATTAAAAAAACAAACCTTGGAAAATTGACTCCCACTGGATATGTATGATGAAAAAACGTGCATTCCTTTATTTCTGCTTAAAGCCAAAATGTGCAAATATTTTTTTTTTGCAAATATCTCACAAATTATTTTCTCTTTTCGCCCTCTTTGCCCCAAAGTTCAGGGGCTTCTTCTTGCCAGGAAGAGTCTATTCAGTTTCTCTTGCTCTTCCACCATGTGCCCCTGCCATAAATCCAGCTGATGTTTTTAGGTGATCATACTCAGATGTTATTGCAAACGGGTCTTAAGGCTCATTTATGCTCATTTTTTGTAAGAAAATAGACCATAGGTTTTAAACAATACACCTCCCACATACTCCAACACGTTCATTATGTTCAGATGGATGTTAGTGCATCCACTACAGGTCACTTCAACAAACTGGTCATGCATAGATGTCCAAATTTTCTTTGCTGTTGTCCAACTGACTCCAGCTTCATTCTCGCTGTACTGTTGTAGCTGCCTGTCCCTGTGCCCTTCTAAAATTTCAACAATTTACTTCATTGTGTTTTGCTGGCGTGGCTTGAACCATTGGCTGCACTGCTCCACAGTGCCTCCATGATTTCTGGTGGAAGTGCAACATTTGGTTCATAAGCTTCCAGAAAACATGCAGGTATATGGATTAAATGAACGCAGAGTACAGCAGTGGTCTGTGTCTGTGTATGTGTGCATCAGGCCTAGAGCATAAATGAAGCAAAGGGAAGCAGGCTAATCCTAATGGTGCCGTTGTTCTTTAAAAAATTATATTGTGCAATTGATATTTTTATCATGTTGATAAGTTAAACAAAAAAGAAGAGGTTGATCTGGTCAACAATAATGCATGGTTTGTCATTTTCCTATAGTTAGTCTGGTTGAGAATTTTCCACTATATTAGCATGGCACGTCACAATATTTCTAAAAATAAAATGAAGGCTTAAAACGTGTGCAGTTCGTACCTCCTAGACCTTCTACATGAAGCATTAACAGATCTGCATTATTAACAGTCTTTAAGCTCTACATAGTCAGAGATAAAGACATGTGTATGCATAATGAAGAATGGGATGTGAGATAAAGAAAAACTTACTGAGAATTACTCTAGAATTACCACAGATTGAGATTTCCTCTTTACATTCCCGTTGGAATAAATCCCTCAGCCTCAGCTCAGGTCTGTAATATCTGAATATGACTGTAGGGATTAAACTAAACTTCTGCATAGTCCAATAAAGGACACATGAGGTTATAGGCACACACTTACACATACATGCACTGAATTATAATGGAAATCTTTTAAATCACATGATATTGTTAATTCCAGGGCTTAAAGCAGCAAGTTAGGACTTGTGAAAACAGTATGATTTTTCTTTCCTTTGAGAAAATATTGATTTTCAAATCAAAGGGGTGTTGATATCCAGCATGCACGCAAGGCCTATGTTCTCAGTGATGTCCAGCTCTTTCAGATTTGTAACTCTGTTTGTGAACCTTTGATGTTTTCCCTCAGTGGGTCACTTTTCGGCACCTCTGAATCCATGGTATAGGGATGCTTCAGCCTAATTGCCTCCTTGAACATACATGTTGCAGGTCATAGACACAGGGATGGTGAGTTTCCTTTGACATCTTCAACCTCATGTTCTACTGCTGTTGACTATGTGTCATATAAGGTTTGAACTGCTTCATTTGTATAAATGAATCTTATTGCCTCATCTTTTGACCTGGGAAATAATCTCCTTATTAAAAGGCTCTTATCTATCATCTACGGTGGCCCACAGCTTACAAAATAGAGATGTTTCAATACCTATTGTGAAACCTAGATTTTCAGTATTGGCCAATGAAAAGTACTCATTTGATACAGGTTAACCCTCCTGTTATGTTCGTTTCTCTGGAACAGCAATATTGTTCCTGGGTCAATTTGACCGGGGCACATGCAATTATCCAAAAGTGTCAGAACCCAAAAAAATCCCAATCAGATTTTTAAAAATCTAATTTTTAACTCCATTACTAACCATTTAAATCTAGATTTAGTCCATTGGTGTTCTTTAATTCTCACAGATCATGGTTCAATGAGGATAACTCACTCCTTTTTCATTCAAATGAATGTTACAACTTTTTTTAATGTACACTGAAAAGCCCTAAATATAAATACAATAGTTTTACATGACATTGATTTTTGTTTATTTTATTTTAAATTTAGATTTTTTCTTTTTTTTAATGAAAAAGTGATGTTGATAAATTAACACGATACCTCTTCTGTCACATGCTGCCCAGATTTTTATGCTGCAATTAGCTGGTTCGGAAGGCATGTATTGCCTAATATAGAATTTAAAAAGGGTCAATTTGACCCGCAACATAACAGGAGGGTTAAGAGAAATAATTGTATAGTTGATGTAAAAACAGCAGTTGCTGACGTTTTGCTTCATTTACACTCTAAAAAATGAAATAAAATACTGTAAAAAACTGTCAACGGTTAAGCAGAGCGAGATCCTATACTATATATCTATCTACTATATATTACCAATTATACAGAATTACCATAAATCCAAAAATAGTACTAACTTCAGTTTTTACGTTCATATTCTAAATATAAAAGATGTAGTGTGAAAATAATTAAATTAAATGAATTAGTGAGTTAATAGTGTAATGCCAAAAGTGTGTAATAACCCTGAAGTGTTTGAAATCTTTAAGTCTTTGTCAAAACAGTCTACCTTAATGTCTTGAATATTGTAACTGTATTTTCTACGGTAAGTGCCTAAAACAGCTGATGGTATTTGACCATTAATTTTACAGATTTTTTCACAGTGTTTCTAACATTACAATCTAACCACACTTTTTTCTTTTCTATTGTATTACAATATGTGTTTTACGTGTTTCACTTTTTATTATAATAACAGCAAATTACACAAGCAACTTTTTTTCAACTTGGTTCTAAAATATTGATCTACATACTTGCAGATACCAATGTATCTCACTCAGGACAAAACATTAGTTGCAAGAAAATGTTTGGCAGCTTAGTAAATTAAATAACATGAACATATTCAATAAACAAATATAATTTGGAGCATGAAACAGACGTCTACTATCTCCTACCGCCATTTGGTCAGGTGTCTCTTGTGACCGCATATTCTAAGATACATAAAGGCAAATAAAGCTTTCTATTTATTTATCAGTTTCCTTCTCTAGGACACCTAATCTACCTTAGGTCTACCTAATCATTCTTCAACGTCTTGTTTGAAGTACAGCAAAAGACTGAAAAGAACAAAACGAGGTGAGTGAAGAGAAGAATAAGTCATGGGCAAGAGGGCAGGAAGGAGTGAAAGGGCGACCAAGAGGGAACAACATCATCTCTGGGGTTCAATGAGGGTTAAGTTGAAAACAAAACAAAGTGAATGTGGATGTCAGTAATAAAAGCTTCATTAAAAGGTCAGAGGTTCCAGAGGTCACTCAGACAAATTCTCCCCACCTCTGAATTGTCTCCCTCATTCCCTGCAACACCAGAGTCGCATCCCAGCAGCCTCTCTGCTCTGATGCAAGGTGGCATCTTAAAACAAGCACTTTACATTCAAAGGTCAGCTGGGGGGAGGGCACCGCGCTGACTCTGTGGCTCCAGATGAAGAGGGCATCTTAGAAACAACAGCATTAAGGCACAAGCACACACAGGTAGACACTCCTGTCTGTCTTTTTGCTTTGTTTTATAATCTCATGCTTACATATTGTAGGTAGACGGTGCATACATGGGCAGAAACACACACAAAACCGCTTCTCTGTCTCTCCCACAAGGCACCCAAACACGTGTTCAAATACCAAAGATGCAAAGACTCGCCTCCGAAAGGTTAGTGAAATCCAAAAAATCAACAAGAGCAGAGTTTAAATGCCAAACAGTTTCAGATGCAGACAAAGTTGGATTTCCATCAGTGTAAAAAAAAAGTCACAAAGAAGGTTAATTTTAAAAGGTGACGATAGAAAACGTCTATGCATTCTACTGTGAACATATTTTTAGTCTTTTGACAAAATGCACAACGACGCCTTTTACTAATCAGCTAAGTTTTAATGAATTTTATAATGAGATGTATAAAATAGATGTAGTTGCAAGGTTAAATATCTATATGTCTTTTAATTATGTGTGTGCGTGTGTGTGCGTCGGGTGCTAACTGCTTCCTCCTCTTGACACACTCAGCCCCAGTGAACGGCTGCTTGATTAATTCTGATCCACTTAATTAGAAAGCTGACGATTTCCCGCGTGAATACCGATAACACGGAGAAACTGCTGTCATTGACTGTTATTGACTGATGAGTTCATTAAGGCGGAGGAACACGCTCGTCCAACTGAAACTTTCTTGCCTGGGAAGAGAAAGAAAAACAACAACAAAACATCTGAACGTGATAAGTGGTTGGTTCCACGTTGAGTTCAATTAGTTCACACACACATTTATACACGATGTGATAAAACAATAAAGCTATTATGTAAAGTGACATTAACACTGTGATGAGATAGAGACCTGTGAGAAGAAGGCTGTCACCTTCCTCCAGAGATGATGTGCTAAATCTGACTGGGTGCAAAAGTTCACTCCCAAAGCTGAAGGTGTGTGCATCCAAAAACTGCAACATACATTCAGCATGTAGGGTGTTTAAGTGTGACTGTGTGTTATGTATATACTAGACCTAATTCCCCATTAGAGTGTGCGTGTGTAGGTATGTGTATGTTTCTCAGCAGGATGTTCTTGTGTGTGCAGGTGTAACCTCTTTCTGTTTCCATTAGCAGTGAGATGCTTTCTCAGCTAATGAGTGAGAAAAAATGCTCCCAAATAATTTAGGGTGCTGTAAATTTGAAAGCAACATGCTTGATCTGCATGATCACACAGTATAAAAAGATGAATTGTGATTCCTGATTACTTTTGTTTACTTTTTGTTCTTCAAAACAAGCTCATTCACACCTTCCACTCAGTGCACAGAGGCAAACAAAGGCCCAATGTAAAAAGTTTCATGTGATGTAAAGTTACACATCAGCCCAAGTTGTTCTGAAACGGAGGCAGAGCGAGAGCAAGATGGACAGGCTAATAGTGAGAGTATGTGAGGAATGTGTGTGAGGAGGTGTGAGGGCTGTGGATGGATGTGTCAGGGGGGTGTGTTGGGGGCAGAGGGCACTCTTTCCCCCTGTGGAGATCTCTCCAGTAGGGTAGACAGTGATAGCATGGACCCCAGATCTCCAGCCCTGCAAACAAGCTCTGCACGTCCAACTCCTGCTGATCAGCGGCGACTCTGCTTAACAATGCAGGAATTTGCCATGCACCGTCTTTCTCTCAGTGTCTGTCAGTCAGTCCTTTCAGCGTTTTGCAGGCTTTTTCTTGGATTGTTGCAGCTTCAAATGTCTGATTTAAAGACATTGCTTTATTGCAAAGTTTTAAGGCGTCTTTTCTGTGTAACATATTACAACTACCACTTTGAGCAACTAGAACGAACCCTTAGATGAAGTCATCCATTGGCCTAGTGAGCTACAGTGAATAAGAGGGGAAGCAAGTCTGCCCGAACAATCTTCACAACATGCTCAAATGATGCGAATTCAAAAAAACACACGTTAAGTCTGAGACAGCGGTAACAGCTAAACATGCTGCTGAATTTTGACACAACTGCAATAATAGTAATCATGCTGCAAAAACACAAATGATTCAAAGTCAAAGCACAAAAAAATTGAGAAAACTCCAAAAGAAAAATGCTGCAAATCCAGACTTGCAACATGTTTCTTTTGCACTTGAGCTTCAGACTGTGTTTCTGAGTTTGCATCATTTGAGCATTTGCAGCACGTTTCACCTAACGAAGATCGTCTGCCCTTGTCGGCCACCATAGTGAGCGGTTTGTCTTCTGACATCACTTAAGGTCAATGTCTGTGTCAGGATGCCAAATAAACTGAATGAAAGTTCAGAATACAGCTACGAAATGGTCAGTTCCCACTGTGCGTGCACATTACAATGCTATCCAAATGCACAAAGGGTCCAAGAGACAGGAAGACTAGCCTGCTGTACAGTGATCAGCCCTGACACAACACACATCTGGAACAAAAACACAGATGGGGGGGATTTTTTTTTTACCATCTTCTGTCTTGTTTAAGTCTTTTATTATTCTATCTAATGCTGTAATTTTCTGTCTGTCTGTTCAGCTGTTCAGTTTGGCAACATGTCTGTATGTATGAATGGTGCCATATCAGTAAGTTGAGTACAGTTGAGTTGGTGGAAAGTAAGGAACACAGCCTCTGATTGTCTGATAGACCCAATCCAAGGAGTTAAGGTATATGGAAAAGTGCATGGCTAAGGATTTCCACACAAAAGCATGAATAAATAATACAAAAAAAAAAAACAATGAGTTTGGGATTTATCATTGATCACATTTCTGGAAATGTTATGGTGATTGGTCAAAATTGCAAAGTTGCGCAGAATGCGTCGGACTGGCTGAATCTGCATTTGCGGCTGCCATTAAAACCTTGCAGCGGGTCGCTGGTGGCCTAGCGGTCTAAGCACCCCACCTACAGAGGCTATAGTCCTCGCCACAGGGGTCGCCGGTTCAATTCCGGGCCGTGACCATTTCCTGCATGTCTTCCCCCGCTCTCTACTCCCCACATTTACTGTCTCTCTTCAGCTGTCCTATAAAATAAAGGCAAAAAGCCCCAAAAATATAGCTTAGAAAAAAACAAAACATTGCAGCTTCTTGTGAAGGGACTGGTCCATCATGCTCTGTATCTCTCTCACTTTTTCACTGCCCTTGTTGGAAATGCACAGATGCACAGTTGAAACTCAACAACATGAATTTCCACGTGCTTCTGCAGACACACTCAAACAAGATTAAACTACTGAAAATTAATGATTGACAGGTTTTCTCAAAGTTGCAGCCAAAGTCAAGAAAGATACATTTTGATCAGAAAAATCCATCACTCTAATTGAATGTTAGTCTGCTTTACTATAGGGGCCTAAATGCATACATACTCCCTAAGTGAATTGGTTACAGCCCTCTAATCTCCTACACACCTCTCACACAAATCCACTTAGCCAATATTGAAAAGCCTTGATTATGCATAATTCTGATATATTGCTTTGGTTTATTAGCACAAAAACACAGAAACCAGAAATATGATCTATTTCTGTGTTGCTCCCTTTGCCATCTTGGTAGCTCCCACTCACTTCTACAAAAACCCATTAAATGGGTATCGCTCATAAACACAAACACCTTCAAGTTTAACGACTTACACACATTTGCACAAAAAATGAAGCAGGCAAAAACTTTGGGGAGGTCCAGTTTGGCATCGGGTTCCCAGCTTTATGAGGTTTTATTCAAGCCATATTTGGGTCACAAATCAATCTGAAGGAAGGCAAAAAGTGGGAACAAACTATCATCACGAGAGACAAGCTGTAAGGTTCCCTTCTGAGAGAGGTCGTTTGCATTGTTGGACATTCACATTGCTTCCCACAAGCTAACAGTCGTACCCCAGCCTCCTTTGAAGTCAGCTAGAATTACTCATGACACAATAAGCTGCAACAATGAAGAAACAAAAGAGACTGAATTTTAAAGGGCATTCCACATTACCAAACTCCACCCAAAACAACACTGGAAATGCTCAAGCAGAAAAGGCTTGAGACTGGTTTTACTGTAAAAGGCAGCAATCCAAAAGTGCTCGCAGGTGGCAGATCCACCACCACAGAAACGTGGTTCCATTTGGAAAGTGAAAGTATATGATTGTGATTTTAATATGCTCTCCGATGATTTACATCTCGTTGTAATCCAGACTTGGCAGAGCGACTTAACCAGAGCTTCCACACTGGCTGGGAGCCAGGCTGGCGCTGTGACTTGTCTTCCCACAGACAGAGGGATGAGCCTGGGACAGGATGGGAGATGCGGGGGCCTGGATCGACTAGCTGCAGACACAATACTGGCAACGTGACAACAGACACCGATCACGACTAATCTCGCACTACCAAACACAACACGCATGTATACTTATGGAGTCTGTGTGCTAAAAACAGTGTTTATGCTATGTTGTAAAACTGCTTATGTTGTTGGACTACCTAACTGCATCATGTTGATGATCTGAAATTACTTCAACTGTTTCTATTGATACTGATGTGGTGACAGCTAAATGTGTGCAGCATTCAAGACCAAGACAAATTCCTCTATGGTTACCGTGATGTTTTTGTGTTATATAATATATCATATCATATCATGTTGTACCCTATGGTATCATATTGTAATGTACTGTATTTTATCACATTTATAAATGTCTTCTTGGCTTGGTCTCAATGTATTTGTGTGTGTATCTGCAAAGATCAAAAAGCCACTATGCCTTGTGCTCCTACAACATTTTACAACTGTGTTTTCCCCATGTTCGGACAGAGTTTGGTAAGAGAGCATTTAGTTTTGCTGCTCCTACTGCTTGGAATACGCTCCAGAAGGACTTGAAACTGTCTGATTTTATTTCACTTGACGCCTTTGGCTCCATCTTAAAAGACATACAGACCCCAGAACAGTGCCTGTGTTTTTAAATGCTGGTTTTGTGTTCACAAATTGCACTTTATTTGCAAACTAGTTGCACTTTTAAATGATTGATTGCTTCTACATACTGTCTATATATATGCCCAATGCTGTTGAGGGGTGTTATAAACTGCAATGCATCGAGAATCTGCTTGAGGCTGGCTGCAGAAACAACGGAAACCACATAGACATGAATGGGAAAAAGACGATCTTTTCAGCATTAATAAACATGTTTACAGCCTGGTTCAAAAAACAGCTTGGCCCTACAAAGCTAACCTCTCTATCGCCACACACTATACGGTGGGTGAATTTTTTTTCTAACGCTAATTCAGAAGATATTAAGATTCTGCATGGTATGGCATGGTATGGTATGGTATGGCATGGCATGGCATGGCATGGCATGGCATGGTATGGTATGGCATGGCATGGTATGGTATGGTATGGTATGGTATGGTATGGTATGGTATGGCATGGTATGGTATGGTATGGTATGGTATGGCATGGTATGGTATGGTTTGGTATGGCATGGCATGGTATGGTATGGTTTGGTATGGCATGGCATGGCATGGTATGGTATGGTATGGTTTGGTATGGTATGGTATGGTATGGTATGGCATGGCATGGCATGGTATGGTATGGTATGGTATGGTATGGTATGGGATGGTATGGCATGGCATGGCATGGCATGGTATGGTATGGTATGGTATGGCATGGTATGGTATGGTTTGGCATGGTATGGTATGGTATGGTTTGGTATGGCATGGTATGGTATGGTATGGTATGGTATGGTATGGCATGGTATGGTATGGTTTGGTATGGCATGGTATGGTATGGTATGGTTTGGTTTGGTATGGCATGGTATGGTATGGTTTGGTATGGTATGGCATGGCATGGCATGGTATGGTATGGTATGGTATGGTATGGCATGGCATGGCATGGCATGGTATGGTATGGGATGGTATGGTATGGTATGGCATGGTATGGCATCGTATGGTATGGTATGGTTTGGTATGTTATGTTATCGTATCGTACCGTATTGTATCGTCTTTGAATGTTTTTCACAGAAAATTGAGAATTTATGTGATAGTCTATATGATTTCTATCCTCTTGGTCTTGAATGCTGCACACATTTAGCAGTCACCACATCAATATCAATAGAGACAGTTGAAGTAATTTCAGATCATCAACATGATGCAGTTAGGTAGTCCAACAACATAAGCAGTTTTACAACATAGCATAAACACTGTTTTTAGCCTGCCGGACAGAGTCCTAACAGATTTTTCCACAGGGATATTCAATTATGTCTTACCTCATCATATCTTGTTTGATTGATTGGTCTTGTTGATTTAGGGGTGTGTTTTTTTTTTCCTTTTTTCATTTCTTAATCATTCTACATGTGGAAATCCTTGATGAATTTCAAGGCTTAAAATGTTTTAAAGACAACTGTATTGGATGAAGAGAGTATTACAATAAATTCTGGGCTTGAGATAAACAAAGCCCACCTGTTCATACTTTTTTCATCTATACTGTGCAAGGTGCAAGCATTACTGGGAAGCTCACACTCTGTATGCTACAAAATGATCTGAAAAGTAAAAGGTGGAAGCGAGACAAAAAACTGCACACAGAGAGTTAAAGAGCTGAATTGAAGGATGAACTTTCATCAGGAGGAGACAAAATATCCCGAAATGACCACAGTGCACCATGTGAAGGCTCTTGCAAATTCAGGCACAGTCAGTTCTTCTTAAGTAATACTTGAACCCACTGTCATCAGACTGTGCACTTCACTCGACAATTACCGCCATAATCAAACAGGCTTATGTATGTTTTACCAAAATCATGTCAGTGCAGATTCCCTGCTTTCTTGTATCTATATTTGACCGCTTGGTTAGGAGAACGAGGGAGACATTTGGACATAAAACACTGTTAATAGTCAGAGCATCATTAAGGGATCTTTCCTCATAACTGGCTTCACGGGGGGCAGAGGAATGATCAAGAATAATGTGCGGTGCTTTGTAGCCACCCAGGTCACAGCCTGCATACAAATCCGCAATAAGGAGGAGAAGAGGGGAAGGAGGGGAAGGCCGGGGACGAGGCGGGGGGTCTCAAACAGTGAATGGCTTGGAGAGGGAAAGAGAGAGAGACAGAGGGTGAGGATAAGCGATCTCAATAAGACGGGTCATTTCTGTGTAGCAAGTTCAGAGATTCTGTGGGTCCTTGTGGGGAAGAGGTGGAGGGAGGTAAAGGGGAAAGAGGGGAGGCTTTTTTTTTTGGGTGGGTGGGAGCAGTGTAGAGATGGGGGAGTCTTGTGCTAGGCGGAGGCCCTGAGCTGTATTCAGTGGGGGTAGGCTGCTCCGGCTCCAACACTACTACAAAGCTGGACTCCTAGGGTTCATGAATAAGGCGAGGAAATGATCAGAAAAAAAGGGAAAAGAACCCTGAGAGATGTTTAGACAGATGGCCCACTTGAAACGACGCGAGGACACAGAGTGAGAGAAAAGTGATTTTAATGAAACTTCAGATTTGGCAAATAATTGATCTTTATTCCCCCCCTCTCCTCCAAATCCCAGCAGAAAGGTGAGCGTAAATTTGATGTGTTACAAGTGCCTTTCCAACAGACATTAAAAGATTCTGGTCGCTTTAAATGCTTTAGATTGAATTAAACTGACATCATGAGAAGGGGCTGGAAGAGAGGGAGAAAAAAAGAAGAGAGGCAGGGAATCAAATGGAAGACGTTCAGAAACGAGCTGTGGCGCCAAAGAAAATAGATAGCAGGGGACTTCTCTCCTCCTCCAGCCGTTCTTAAAGGGCCACTGAGATCCTTTGAGGGAGAACATGCTAGTCAGTATTTTTAGAAATTTCATTTGATGGGATTCTGGCAAACATCTCTGCTCTGGGCCTTAGATGTAATATCAAATGTTACTTGCTGGGGACTAGATGATGTTTTATGAATTTAGCGGGTATGAATTATTAATGTCCAAACTGGTATCAAATATCTCAAATGTGCAACTAATTATTTGATGGAGGAAAAAAAAAAAAGGTAGCGCTTTTGTGATTCGACCAAATTAATGCTGATTATTTGACCATATCAAACCTTCACACTCGAGTTCTCTCATAAGAGGAAAAAAAGCCAGAGGAGGTTTCAAAGGTTCTCGGTAGCAGGGCGGAGGTTTATTGGAGGCTTTGAATGGAGGAAAATAAAGTGGAAGGTGTAGCACACAGGCACGGTATCACAATAAAGTATGTACAGAAAAATAGCATAAAGAAAGTCACCAAGCCTACAGTTCAGGCACAAAGGACGTGGAGCCCTCCTGCAGAGAGCTTCACCATATTAATTTGGCACAGCGTAGGTACACTGCCAACCCACTACCTATCCTTTATAATCATAATCCATTTCCACTGCTATTGTCCTCCATGGAAAGGCTCGCTCCATGAGATCACCAAATGAGAGAGAGAGAGAAAAAAGGAGAAAGAGCAATAAGAGTGTAGAAATAGTCAGTGTGTGTGTTGAAGGGGGCAGCTCTCACCAACCGAATGCCTATTAGAAAGTCCCCCTGAAACCAACCTGCCCATCCCACCCACAGTCTCCCCTCAGCCTCACCAAAACCCACGAGGCCCTAATCATACGCTTGGATTTCTTTTAGATGACATGACCATAGCATTGTGGCGGTAGCAGTTAACCACTCCACTTCTCCAATATGGAATCAGATTTAGGACGGCGATAAAACCCACAACCGCTTGATTTCGAGGCTCGTGTTCCAGTCTTAACCCAACATTTGAGCTGTTTTTTATTAACCCCTCTTACTCAACTCTCTAAGGTGTGTGTTTGCCCAAAGGCCCGTCTGCCCTGCTCAGGGTCTCATTACAGAGAGAGTGAGCGATAGCTGTTCTGCTTGGGCGACGACGAGAGCAAAGAGGTGCGCCTCAGAAAATGGGTTTTCTGGATTTTGATTAATCAGATTTTTGTTTTTCTCGGTTAGAGGAATCAAATCAAGAGCTAGAGGATGGACTTTAAACATTCAGAATATTTGGATTCAGACTCGCACTGTTAGTTCGTGTATACCCTCCGCCCATAGATGTTTATACTTTTGTGATAACAGAATGAACAGATTCACACTGAAATAGGTAGGCGACACATGTGTACAGATGTTTTCAAAAAACATTCATTTTCTCTTCATTTTTGGAAGGTCTCTGTGTAAACATGCAAGTGAACCTTTGAGTACAGAGCAGACAGAAACACACTGGTAGCCCGCCATCTTGGATCTAGGTGCATGCACAACATATACAAACAACATTTGCCATGTGCAAGTTAAGGTAATGACATCAGTACTCCTCATAACCTCAGTTTCAGCTGTCCACACGGATACACACATATGCAGAAGGAGGTGTCTAATTGTGTTGTTGTATTTTACCCAGGACATGTCGCTGTCATGACTGCCAGAGCAGCCTTCACTATCACTCCTTGCAGACAACTATATGCAACTGAAATGTGTCCCTCTTCATACTTTATTTCAAGCAGAAGCTTTGCTGCAGAATTCTTGCTGGTAAACATAGACAACAAGTGACTAGTGGAGGTGGGTAGTGTGACTGTCAGCAAATTGATCACTGGTACTGGATCTGTACGCTGAGCTCAACGACCATACTGGTTAGTAGCAGGATTGTAAACTCGAAGTGGCGTTAACAGGTGGTACCAGAAAGAGAAACCGTGCAATGTGGACCTACCTGAATACAAGTTGGTCGTTCCAAAGTCGAGTCTCAAATCCAAAGGGGATCGTGCTTTCTCCGTCAGAGCTCCTCGACTTTGGAACAACCTCCCTGAGGAGATAAGGCACGCAGAGTCAGTGACATCTTTTAAATCTCTTCTTAAAACCCATTTTTAAAGACTAGCTTTTATGTGACTTTTACTTCTATTTTATTATTAATTTTAGTTTTATCCAACTAATTCATTGTCTTACATTTTATTTGATTATTTTATTTGATTATTTATTGTTTTAATTCATTATTATTATTTTTAATTTACTATTTTAATGTTCCTAATTCATCCTTTGCACTTTTTCTCATTTTCCCGATGTGATGTCATCCTTTTACTCTGAAAATCTCTTTTATTGCCCTTTTAATGCTTTTATTTACTTCTCCATTTTGATTTATTTTTTATCTATTTACCCTGAAAAACCTCTCAACAATGATTGACTGTTCCATTGTCACACCACTCCATACTGTTGAACTGTCATGTATTCCCTTTAACCTCTTGCGTTGCATTTTGTTTTGCATTGATCAAATTTTCTCCTCCCTGTCTGTCAAATTGTTTACTCTGCTATTGAACTAAGCTTTGTTTGTCAAAGCGCTTTGTAAACATTTGTTTTTAAAGGTGCTTTATAAAAAATAAAGTGATTATTATTAATGGAAATCATTACACAGGATGACATGTCATGGGCGACCTTTAAAGTAGACTGTGTGTGGTATACCGATGCGACTTTTGTTCCAAAACCTATGGTAGATTTCCTAAATTCACATTAAAAAAAAAGGAAAACTAAATAATGTATAACACAAAAGTACAGTCTCCTTATCAAACCAAAAAACAAAAGGTCTAAATGACCTGGCCATGCAAACAACAACATTATAGTTTTAAAAAATTAAATGAAGTGTTATTTGGATTTGATGTAATAATGTATCTCTATTCAACTTAACTCTTTTGGTGTCCCTCATCTTTTCATTGTCTGAACACAGCTTTAATAATAATAATAATAATAATAATAACTGATACTTATATAGCGCCTTTTAAGAAACCCAAGGTCGCTTCACAGGGTCAGGTAGGGGGTCTGGGGGGTAGGTGGGGATAACACCGAGGGCCTTGGACCAAGGGTGCAGGGCTTTGGGTCTGAACATGGATGTACCATACATTAAACTACATAAACTTAATATTTCCCTGATCTTTTGCTTCAGTTCCTTTGACAAATACCTATGGTAAATGAAAAAAAGAAATGGTAAAAGAAAAAAATAGAGAGTTGCCTATGAATGCTGTGATTTGTGTTCATTTTCCTACATATGAAGTTAGGGATGGTGCTCACTTAGACCCACACACAGTGACCTTTCTAAGTGTCCTATGATTATGATAGCCTGTCATTACTGCAAACACACTCTGGGTGAACACACTGTACAGCTGACACACAAAGATACTCACACAAGCATACACACTGTGGCCTCAGCAGCTCACCAGCATTGATTTTCACTTAAGTCTTCCAGGTCTAGCACACACCTCTAACCCCTGCGCATCCACAATATTTACCTAGCTGCCAACAGGGGATTGTTGGGGTGGTGTGGTGACAGATAGGTGTACAATGTGGCTGAGAGGCCTCTCCTTTGACACTTGTGCTGGGTCCATTCATCCAGACACCACAGGGGAGCAGAGTATGAGATGCCCTCTTCATTTGTTCGGTCCTGCTCCGTCTCCATCCACTCGCCCATCTAACTGCTCTATTTCTCCTGTCCTTGTTCTTCCCACCTATTGTCACCTTCCGTCTGTAGAGTGGTTGCTTTTATGTTTGCAGTAATAGCTGCCTCTCATAATGAACTGTGGTCTCTTAAGATGTGCGTTATTGTTAGTGACTGTGACCTCACCATCCACAAACTAAATCATCATCATGCAGAGAATTGGGCCAGCACAACATACTTTGTGTTGTTCCCGATGAAGTCTCTGAAATTGCAACAGTTCAAGACAGCATCAGAATCTTGTTGGCAAAAAGGAATCTCAATGGAAAACAGACATTGTGGAAGCACAGGCTTAAAGTTTGGCCCAAGATTTCTATATCTGTGGTGTCTTTCATGGAAGGTAAGGATTTTATGTAACTTTTTTCTGAATCCTGCCCTCCAATGGTGATTTAGAGTCTAAGGGCCTGATCTACTAAGATCCAAAATAACGAGCGCTAATTTGCGTGTGCAAATAATCATTTTGCACGTGCTATTTCTGGGCGTGTTGCGGGTGATCTACTAAGACTGCGTGCGCAAATGATAACGAGTGCAAAAGTGGTGCGGACCGCCCTATTTTACGAGGATTTTGCGTGTGCTATCGGCTGTCACTATGGAGAGTTTGAGAGAGCAGAGTGGCCTTAAGCGATAAATGAAGTTTGAAGCCATGGAGTTGGAGATCTTTGTGGAGGAGGGAAATAAACACATCGGTGAACTCCAGCAGAGACATCTCAGCGTTAGAAACGCGATTTTGGAGGCCATCTGTGAAAAGGTGAATGCTGTGAGAAAAAACAGAAGAACTGCCGATGAAATAAACGCATCTACTCTACTCCAAAACGCAATCAGTGTTTTGATGGAGTTTAGAGAGCGATTTGATGAGGCTTAGTCTGCCACTCTTGCTCTAGAAAAGTTAGGCGTCACTTGGATGAAGACAGTCGCCTCACTGACAAAGAGAGCAACTTTCGGGTGAACGTTTTCAATGCCTGACATCATCATCCAGCAACTGTCCCAAAGATTCACCAGCTTAAATGGAACTGGGAACATGTTTGAGTCAATTCACCCCAACACACTGCTGCAAGCACGAGATGAGGAGTTACGCAGAGCTGCCTGGCGCAGCTCAGTGAGCGCTCATTCTCCAAGTTAAAACTAGCCAAAAAATTCTTGATGAGCACGATGGGACAGAATGGACTGAGTGGACATGTCATGTTATTGATTGAGAATGACAGATCAAAGAAAATGGACATACAGTGCATCGTGGACAAGTCTGCGGAGCTTAAGGCTCGTCCAAACAGTGGTGAGTTGGCCTAGTTCATATTGTTTTTTTGTTTGTATGTGAAGATGTGTGACGCTGTGCCAATTTGACTAAACTTTATAGCTGTTGATACAGTGACCTACTGTGCTCTCATTATATGAAAAAGTTAAAATGGGTGTCAGAATGATGCGGTCGCTATCCGTGGTGCTGAACTGCTTTGAATTTGTGTTGTTTTATTATTATTATTTTGTTATCTTGTTTTGATTGACTAAAACATGTAATAATGCTTGTAAGCCCCTCTGTTGTGGGCATGTTGTAAAGCGATGTTATGAGCTTTACAGTGACCGCAGCCATGTGTGCGTAACGCTGTGCCAGTTTGCACCTGCCTTTCAAACGTGCTAAATATAGACGCAAAAACAGCGCGCACTATCTGCTTCAGGGTTTGATAAATCACATTGCATGTGCTAAATGATTACATTTGCATCTCCTCCTCCCAGTATTTTTCGCGTTCTGATGATCTACATGTATTCTGCATATTCATGAAGGCAAACACGCTAAATGATTTGCGAGTGCTATTTTGCTCATTTGAAAGACGCAATCCTCGGTGCTCCCGGTTAGTACGCCAGCTTTGCGCACGCTATCAAGTTTGCACCTGTTTTTATACACGCAAACCTTTAGTAGATCGGGCCCTTAATGTGTCAGCCTCTTCTGCCGCTTAGGTGCTACCTAAAACTGTAATTCAGAGGATGCTTTGTGATTTGTATAACATTCATTACCGTTTCATACATTGCTCAATTTGTATGCATCATGTAGTTCTGTTACACATCTTTCTGTATCCCTTGTATCTAATGTATTGTGTCATTTAGTACTGACTTGTATTCTATTGTATAGAATCACAAGACAAGATAAGATAAGATATTACTTTATTGATCCCCCCAGGGGAGGAAATTCAGTTGTTACAGCAACCCAGACATAAATACAATCCAGAAGAAGTTCCAGTTAGTAAAATAAAATAAGTAAAAATAAAAATAGATAAATAAAGATAGAATACAATTTAGATATATACAATGTTACAAATGGAATTTAGATTAAATAGCAGTAATTAAAGGCAGTATTCGATGGTCAGCGCGTCATGCGTGAATCATATACCATGAGGAGAAATCACATATTCTCTTTTGTATCATATACTCATATACTCTGTTTCATATGTTATTATGACCTGCCAATGTACTGCAGATGTAAATTAGCTTAAAGCTAGCTCTGGTACAATGCACCAAATGTCAACATTTTAAACATTGCTCTTTGTCACGCTACAAATAAAGTAAAATAAATCAAATCTTATATTATATTGTATGAACCATGTTGAACTTTACCCTATTGCATTGTATGGTATAATTAAATAATATCTTGTGACAAATATCACATCGTATTGTTTTGTTATATACATATCAGCTTGTATTAAATCCTCTTAATTGTATCAGATGTATTTTATGATTTTGTTTGCATATTATTATATAATGACATCATTTCCAATCATATGAAATCAGGTCTTAATGTGTTAGATTGTATAATGTATTGTACCATAATCCAAATAACAAGTTACGTTTTACATTGTCTGATGTCATATAATCTTGTATTGGATTGCATGTGTCATTGTATTGTATTGTGCTGACCATGAAGTTGTAGTGTATTTTACCAAAATAATAATATATTATATTGTAACATGTTGTCTTGTATTGTATCTTACCGTAACATTGTATGGACTTACCCATAATAACTCAGTTTGTATAATATATTGTTTTGTATTCTATTCTATTGAATGTATCATGTTGTATAGTATTAAACAACTTTGAACAGCTTCATATGAATGTTTTCATCCAGCTCTGAACTGGTTCTAAATTTCTGAGTCATGGATTCGATAATCAATCAATCAATCAATCAATCAATCAATCAATCAATCAATCAATCAATCTTTATTTGTATAGCGCCCAATCACAACAAACGTTATCTCAAGACGCTTTTACAAACATAGGAGGTCTAGACCACTCTATGTCAAATTATGAACAGAGACCCAACTTCAATCAGGGTAAGACTCAGTCTTACCCCACCTTAATCCATCATGAGCATTGCACATCGCAGTATTTAGCTAGTTACAGAGGCGAGGAAAAACATGGATAAGGCATGTTCATAACAGCATCATGAATCTTTCAGGATTAAACCTCTGTGAAAATTTTGCAGTCCTCAGAAGTTTTATTTATCTGCCAGGATCTGCTGTGCCAACGTAACATTACGTCATTTGTACCTACGTCAAGTTGTGAGAAGCAGATCATAGCGCAGCTAAGCTATTTCATGTAGTATTGCATTGTATTGTATCACATACTATTTCGTTATTTGGTCTTGTGTGGGTTTTCTCACTGATATCCTTTTTGAAAGAAAAAAATGTTACATGTATGGAACATTTATTCAACATATCTATCAGTTTAATTAGTTTATACAATAGGAGTTACTTACAAACATGGTAAGGCCATATAGGTAAGGGGTAAGGTCATTCCAGCTGACTCCAGGATGATGGATGCTGTTGGAAGCTAAATGGAGATCTGGGGTTAGTCTCTCTCCAGGTGGTTTACCAGAGAGGAGATCATATCTTCTGCTGGAATTCTGGGGTTAGAAGTCAACCTGCGGGGGACATGGAAGACTTCAAATATCATACTTAAATATAGGATAGTGCAAGCCCATAGTACAGGCATACATTCACATGACCATGGACACACTAACACAGCAGTTGAGTGCTGACTAGACCTCCTTCAATCTTCTTCTTTACCTGTTTGTGCAGGATGAGTCACTTATCTCTCTGTGTTGCAGCAGGTAATGTTCAATATTACAGCAACCATCTTAACTGAATATTTATGGATGGCACATTTCCAAGTCGAGCGGTGAAGGAGAAATACAGACTACAGAGCAGATTAAAAGCACAAGTCAAAGTCCTGGGGAGGAGGGTGTGGGGTGTGGGTATGTGTGTAGATTTTAATGCATGGTCAGAAGCAGGCATCATTGATTTCAACACTAAGTGAAGGACAAGGAGTGCAGAGCTCGATTCCAAATCAATGACACAGTCCAAAATGTCTGCCATGCCGAGTTCTAGGCTCCAAGATTAGTGTGCAAAACGCAGACTGGCACAAATTTTGTCCGACACACGTGAACAAACCATGAGGACTGACTGACTGACAGACCGACAGATACTTCAACTTGAACCAGACTATCCAATCCCATAAGACATATATATTGTTTGTTTTCTCTTGCCATCATTTCACAACAAAAAAGACACTCCTCTATGAAATTGCATGGCATATGCAAAGGAGAAGCACTTACAGGGATCCTATAGAGACCAAAGCAGTGGGTGTGATGGACTAATTAAGTAGGGCCTGTGTACCCAGACATCAATAGGTTCCATCAGGCTGCACATAGCTTCCATAATGGCAAATGCATGCCCAATCAGAGAGGGAATTCTGCTGATTACACACCTGCATATATGCACAAACATATGCAACACTCAAAAGATGTAGCTGCAAAATCCTTCTGCTTAATTCTAGTAATATTGAATTGCTCTTCATATAGAGGCTGCTTCTACTGCTTGTAAACTTAATTTAAATCAATACAACTGCAAAAAATAGGAACCCAAAGAGACAAATGTAAATCAATTTACTCTGACTGGTTAAAGAGTTCAACAGAAAGAGATGTTGGATGAAAGGGAAGAAAAAGAAACCTCCGACTGTTGTACAAGGGAAGGCGGGTGCAGAAATTAAAATGTTTCATATCGAGCAATCCGAAATGAATTGGGCGAGGCTTGAGGACAGAGAAGAAAAAAAAATCAATGGCTCTCTGGCTCCGGTGAAAGGGACGGCATCACGAATGGGATTTGCCAGTGGGGCACAGCAGCTGCCAAATAACCTAGAGCTAAAGAATTACAATAATACTGATGAAGTGTGAGAGCTTTTAGAGGCAGTGCTGGAAAATTGCTCTGATGGAGGCATAACAATGCTATCTAATTCAACTCCCCTCTCTGCTGCTCTGAAAAGGCACAACAACAGATGTAACACTACTTCTCCAACTGCTAGGTCCGGTTGTACAGACAGAAAGAGACAGAGGAGGGTTTTTTGATTATTCTCCTGTGTGATGTATAGATGAAAGGCTTGAAGCAACCCCTACACCAAAGTCCAACTCCAGTCAAGCTTCAGGAATCTACCGGTTCCCCACCCACCCTGTCTGTTCAGTTATTCCCGCTGTACACAGGTGCATTTAAAAAAAAATAAAAAAAGTGAAATATTTTCCACCAAAATTGAAAATGTAGTACATTCTAAGCTCATTACATGCAAACTAAAATGCTTAGGGCATTTTTTCGATTCTTATGTAGTTAAATATGGCCTCCAGTTAAAGAAAATCAAAAGAAAAAACTCTGACTCAGAATATTACAAGATTTAATTTGGAGTTTGAGTTAATCACCATTCAGACATTATAAATTATTTGCATCTCTCACTAGTACAGTACACTCAAACATAATCATGGGGAAGACTGCTGACTTGACAGTTGTCCAGAAGATGATCATTGGCATCCTCCACAAGGAGCCACAGAGGGTCTGAGGGAATGTATCGAAGCAGATTAATGGAAACACTGGAAAGGAAGACTGTGATAGGAGAAGGTGCAAAAGCAAGCAAGGGATGACCGCAGCCTTGAGAGGATTGTCAAGAAAAGTCGAGTCAAGAACTTTGGAGAGCTTCTCAAGGAGTGGACTGAGGCTGGTGTCAGTGCATCAAGACCAACCGTGGACAGACGTCCTTCAGGAACGAGCCTACAACTGTCATATTGTTAATATCAAGCCACTCCTGAACCAAGACAATGTCAGAAGTATCTTACCTGGGCTAAGGAGAAAAAGAAATGGACTGTTGCTCAGTGGTCCAAAGTCCTATATCAGATGAAAGTAAACTTTACATTTCATTTGGAAATTACAGCCCTGGAGTCTGGGGGAAGGTTCAGGAGGCACAGAATCCAAGGTGCTTGAAGTCCAGTGTGAGGTTTCTGTGGTCTGTGATATTTGGAGTGCCATGTCATCTGCTTGTGTTGGTCCACTGTGTTTCATCAAGGCCAAAATCAGCAAAGCCAAGATTTTAGGGCATCTTAGCACCTGCCCATAATGCCAAAAGTACCACCGAATGTCTTGCTGAACATGACATTACTCTGCTTGATTGGCCAGCCAACTTTCCTGAACTGAGCCACATAGAGAATCTATGAGCTATTGTCAATAGGAAGGTGAAATACATCCAACCCAAAACACAGACCTGCTGAAGACCACTAACTCAGCTTCCTGGGATTCAATGACACAGGCTGATCGCCTCCATGCCACATCATATTGATGGAATAATTCATAGTAAAGGAGCCCCGAAAATTGTTGAGTGTATTAATTAACATACTTTCCAGAAACTGGACATTTATGTACATTAAATAATTGTCTGATTGGTAATTTGAGATACTGGATCATATTTTTTAAATTAAAACAACAAAACCTTTAAATATATTGCTTTACATGCAATAAAAATACAATATATCACAGATTCACTTTCTGAATTAAGTCATACCATTTTTTTTTCATGATATTCAAATATTTTTTTAGATACACCTGTATATAATAATACAAAAAAAGGAAAACCATGAAGGAGTGCAAGGTAAAAAAAAAAAAGCAAAAAAAAAAAAAAAGCTTATAACTCCTCCTCCATTGCATTTCAAGCATCCCCAAAAAAAAAGCAGCACAAAAAAAGAGGGTAAGACGAGATGGGGTGAATAAAAAGATGAGAGGAAACAAGCTCCCATCATCTATTTTTATGCTACGTTTAATTTACATTTTCTTTTTGCTGCCGATAAAAGCGGACAGGGAACACAAGGACGGTGACACCCGGAGAGCTCCCTGGGTCAGAGGGCAGCAGTTAACCTGTCAGAAGCAGAGTACTGATTAGAATAAATCTACACACACACTAGAGGTCAGCTTCGGCCTCTGCTACCGCTCTGACCCACCACTGTCTCAGGGTGTGTGTATGTGTGTATCATCCGACTAGTATGTCTGTGGGATTGTCTGAGTCTGAATTAAAGCATCAAAGGTACATTTGTGTGAAGGTGTGTGAATATTTCTTTGTTTTGGTTAAGTGCGTTCTCTAAAAAAAAAAAAATCTACCTATATAATTCTCTGCTTTAAACAGCAGAATGTGGAAAAATGTTGACTGAGCCTTTTGAAGTTTCAAACTATAGATGTATAAACCTTTATTTCCTTGTAGATTTGATGATTCTAAGGATCAATGGGATTTGAGTTACTTTTAGGCTTGATTGGTAGCTTATAGGGGGAGATATGTCCTTAGTTTAAATCAATTCTAAAGAGCCGGTTTAGCTCTGTGGGTATAGCAGGCGCCCTATCTACAGAGACTACGGTCTTAGTCACACTGTTTGTGTGATCGATTCCCGGTGCCGGCATGACTTCATGACGTCATTTCACCCTCTACCTCCCAACAGTTCATGTCTCTCTCGAGCTGTCCAATCAATACAGGAAAAACCACCATAATATAATCTAAAAACATTACAGTGTCTGTTAGGACCTGTGTCCATAGTGTTGTTTTTGCGCTTGAAGCCCATTTTCTGTACAAAATCTATGCAGTTCATCATTTTCAGCACTAAGCCCTCTGCTGTTTTTCTCTGCCCTCACAACTTTTCAACTTTTGGAACACCACCATGCTTGAAAATGTACATTTCAGTCAAAATCAAGTATTGTAACTTTTACCAGATCTGTGTTCGGTCGGTCTCCGCTCCACCATGGCACCAATGTGTGTGCTCACACTGGCTTGTCTCTGTTCCATTTCTGCTCCGTCTCTGTTCCATTTCTGCTCCGTCTCTGTTCCATTTCTGCTCCGTCTCTGCTCCAGCAATCAGGAGCCATTCCCAGCTGCTACACATGACTTCAATTTTTGCTGAGGCCAATGCATCAATCAGTACAGGCCAGATCGAGTAGAACAGGAAGTCAGGCACTGAAACCACATTAAAAGATTCAGCTAATTTTCAGAATAAAGCACTCCATGTTGACGCCAGGTTGTATTTGACTTGACTACATCCAAAAAACATCACAATGAGCAGAAGTAGGCCTGGAGTCTACAGAGGCAGGAAATCCTTGGTGTACTTGATTTTGACTCCAGCTGTCTGGGAGTGCTGCTCCGTGCTGCGCTCTGAAAACGCAGCCAGTTAGTGTTGACAGATGAGAGATCATGGAGACAAACCACAGCAGAGCGGAGACGGATCAAACACGGATCTGATCATACAGACTATTTTAAAACAGAACTAACGGTCACTATACTGAGGGAAGTGGAAGAGCCGGGGGACAACTATTGTAACGTAGCAACAATCAGCGTAAGTGAGAAGTTTGAAGCTTTTAAAACGAGGTTATGGGTGCTAGTAGTGCAAAGAAACAGCAATCATGGACACAGGCCCTTTGTGTCTTTTTCATCTTTTTATTATGCTCCTATTTATTTTTTGTAAACTGTGTGCATTGCATGGTTCCTGTGATTAGAATTCAAAAAATGGTAAATATATAATTGTACTAAATTTGAGCAGTAACAAGAACCCTAATGAGATCAATCTTTAACAATAAAAGTTGTAATAAAACAGTAAAGTATGAAGTCTACTGGCAGCTGTTTACCCCAGTCCTTGCTGCCTGTAGAAACTGACAACTCTAAAAATGTAAACCAGTGAGCTGTTGTCCACATCTCTTCTTTAATGTGAGTAGAGAGGGAGGGCCCGCTCTGTGGGAGGGAAATCTAACGCACATAAACACTAGACTTCATCTCTGGGGCTCAGAGGGCAAGACCCTGCGGCCCTCTTACAGAGGATGAAAGAGCCATCCCTGAATAAAAGAGTGAGGCTGCCAGTGTACACATACACACGCTCACTGCCAGATGCATGCGCGCAAACACACATACACACACAGAATACCTCATATGTGAAGAGCTGGAGGCTATCACAGTGTGAGCTACCATGTGGGATGTTTCTTGGGCCCACACCTATGGAGGGTGTAAAGCTGCTGCTGAACGTGTAGGGTGAGCTGAGGTTACCCACCAGAGGACTAAAGGGCTGGGTTTGTGCATTTAACAAATAGTTAATGAATATATTTGTTATTATGTTTCTTTGCTTCTTGTATGTTTTCACAGTGAAGTTTTTCATTTACATGTTTCAGACATTGAGGGATTTAGTGCAACAATTGAAAAGGCCTATTTCCTTAATTGCCACAGTTGCAAGCAACCAATGCTAATGAGTACAAGTCATCCTCTGCATCCAGACAATACAGGGAACAAATGCCTCTGTGTGCCTTGAATTTTCATTTTTCAGACTACTAACAAGGCAGCTTCACAGATTTGCATGTCATCTGTTTGCAGAGTCTATACTGTATGTTGATGGTCTTTCTATCAATACAAAAACTGGGCCTCCAGTCTGCATACTTAAATTTTCATAACCTGCTTTATTTGTTTGTGAAGGGTGTGGAAACTTCAATAAGCCTAGACACAAATATATAATAGCGTCTACTGGGTTTATCAGCCTTACACTGCACAAAAACCCTACTAACATGTAATACTTTCAATATAAAGGTTCAAACTCAGCTCCCTGTACCCTCAGTCTAACAAAATCTGTTATTTGTACCTTTAACGGCAGATGTCATTTCCAAAAATGAAACACTAAAAACTGAAAAGGACCCAGAATTGTTCAGGGAAGAGCAGTGAAGCAAACAATGAAGCCATCATCAATCATCTCTGCTGGTTTCCTGAAGGAAGCGACATGTGGTGGTGTAGTAGACAAGGTAAACACACAATCGCACAGGTGGCTGTCACAAACACCCTGGTGGATCTGTGCACTGTGTTGCTTGATACTGTCAAATGTGCTATTGATCTCCCTGATCAGAATTTCTCTTTTACCTTCAGTAAGGTATTTTTTCTCTCATCAATTTAGCTGAATGCTATCAAATAAGTATACCCAATATCTGTCTTTATATACTTTTGATCTCACATGGTCTGATTTATGGACACTTTAATACTGGGTGAATATAACCTTAAATTAAATTAAATTAAATCAACAGATATATAAATATTCAGAGATTAAGAATTGACCAAAATCATGGTGATGTTGCTTTTACCATATAAAGTAGTTACAGATAAACTACTGGCAGAGCAAGCCGTTATAATTAAATGAAAAATAACGTGATGGAAAATTGGCTAACTTGGTTATTACCTTTGTGATGTTCAGCTTTTATTTTAATGTTTAAAGATACACAGCTGTGACCAAACCAATCATTCTCCTGTGTTTATTTTACATGCTATGCTGCTTTGCTAGCTAGAATGAGGCAAAGCTACTTAATAGCATCATGCCACGGCTGAACAAGCATAAAAAACTTGCTTCAACTTCAACTTGAGTATTATTTTTTAGGGAACTTATTACTTTTACTCCACTACATTCAGAGGATAATTATTGTACTTCTTACTCCACTACATTTCTATCAGTGCTCTAGTTACTCACTACTTCTGCTTTGAAGTCAGCTCATGGATTTCCTTCTCTTTTCTGGAATCTGATCCCAAAGACAGTAAAATGTGTTTGTGTTCTTCTGTTTGTCTCAGGGGTTTAGCCATACCTGTATATCGTGCATCTCCACAGTTGAACGTGGATCAAACACAGAGCAAATTTCACTCAGATCAGGCCGTTCATTTAGAGGTGGTAATGATGGCTATAATTCTCCACCTGAGCACCCTAGCCATACTCTCAGTCCGTGTTAGAGGTTTTTGAAATGAAGAATGATATGTATCCTTAGAAATGTTCTCCCTGTTTCCCACTCTGCCCAAACAAACAAAAAATTCACAGCCCAACCTGAGAAAGTGTGTTGAGCTACGCAATGTTTGTTTCATTCCAGATGAACATTTCAAACTAAGTTGTAACATATTTGCTGTTTTTATTCCATGGTATCGTTTTTAGAGCTTTCAAGTAATGTTTTTTTTTAGATAAACATAATGTAACAGAATGTACCCCTATGTATTTTTGACTGCACTTGTGTATTGTGAAAATACAACGTTCTGAGATTTTTTAAGAAGTATTTTGAATACTTAAGTATTTTTAAAAGGAAGTACTTCAGGACTTTAACTCAAGTAATAATCTGACAGAACAACTTTCACTTGTATTGGAGTAATATTTGACCTGGGGTATCTATACTTTGACTTCAGTAATGAAGCTGTGTACTTTGTCGACCACTGCGTATCTTTTCAAACTTACCAGACTCTGTGCTTGCCAGTTAATATTGTTAGCCGAACCAACTCAACCCCTGTCAGATGCTAATCCAGAGCTGGCTTTCAGCAAGTTTGCTCTTCGCAAATAGAAATCTACAAAAGACTGAGCCTTTCTATATTCCGCTTTTTAGAAACTGTGCATTAAATATATTTTTTACTCAGTTAGACTGCATTAAGTACTAACCAAAATTAAAAAAAAGGTTGTATACCTTTAAACGAAGGACTACTAAAATTCTCAAAACCAATTTTGCTTTAAATTCAATTTGACAAATTTTTCGCTAACATATAAAAATTACTGAAATACAATATGTCAGTATCCTAAATTTTAATGATTTCCAAAGGGCAGGAGAGAAAATCTTGGATTTACATGAGCAACTGTATTCCATTCATCTTTATCCTTTTAAAATGCTTAATAAGCCAAAATTGCAATGAAATTCCTAAATGAGGCAGGTGCCCATGTAGCAGCAGCCCACAATGCCCACAGGTATCTGCAATCTCTTTCTTTGTGTGAGTCAGCCGCAGAGATCAGTGGTGTCAGAACTATCAGGGCCCAACCTCAACAGAAGGGGGGTCAGGTCAGGGGAACTCTTTCTTCCTCTGACCTATTGTTCTTCCTCGGTTTGAAAACACACCGCGGCTCTTTCATCCACGGCTCTGCGCCCAGAGAAACAGGAAGTGTCTGCATCACAGACTCCATCCATCATCTCCAGCCAAAGGACCTGTCACATTTATAGACTTTTGACTCTCATTGTTATCCACTCTTAACATGACTGACTCACACCATTACTCATGGCAGTAAGAACATTGTCATGATAATCTCCCTCTCCTACGCTCTGTCCTGCTTCTCTATAAAATCTGCATTTTTTCCACTTATCTTAATTATAGTTTGAGATTAAAATGCCAAGTATTTGATTTTGATAAGGCCAAAGTCAGCCCCATTTAAGTACTTTTTTTTATAAGAGACATTTTTAGAAATAAACATAATGTGTCAAGGGGCTTCACTTTCAGTTTTCTCTGTCTGACTTGTAAAGTTGGGAATAGAAAGGCGGCGCAAATGCACTCTTTTAATATAAAAAGACAAAGTAGTATTAATACAGCACTGAACAATACTTTCATTTGATTTACTCTCCTAAATCCAGCCTGGGCTAAAAGCCTTGGATGAAATATGAGTTTATGTGTCCATTAACAGATGACTAAACGATGTGCTGCAAGTAACAAATGGAGCATCTTCTTGTAATGACAGTGTAACATAATAAACACAGAAATCTACCTGTTTTTAAAATTGAGAGAAGGTTATTAATGATCAGTGCGTCCATTAGACTTAAAATAATACAGTCATAGCTCTGAAGTATTTTAAAGGTTCACAAGTCTAATACATTTATTGTCTTCGGTTAGGCGTTTTTCGACCGCAGGAACTTTACCCTGGAACCAGGGACTTTGCCCCTGAACTACTTGCGTTTCGACCGGAGGAACCAGGGTCTAAATTTAGTTCAGGGGTAGATAATCTCCTCCTGAAAAGCCCCTGCTTTGGAGGTAGTACATTACAAAGGTCCTGGGACTTTCGGCTGAACGTAACAGTGTTTGTGGAGTTTACACAGTTGTAGAAACACAGAGGGTGTTCCTGGGAATACTAGTTCAGTTTTTTATTAAGATTTCAAAATATCATTTAATACATTTTTTTTTCTTCATATGTCACTGGCCTGATTTGCACAATCTACCTGGGACTTCAGTCTGCAGTCGAAACGCAGACAACAAATGGGGGCAGAGGATCTTTTTAGTTCTGGGGAAAGTAGTTCTGGGGGCTAAAAGAAAAATCATCTCATGATTAAACAGTAAAAATATTGTTGAAATGTTTATTTTACATTATAAACTTAATTTATTTGTGTTTTATTTGAGCTACTTTGGAATAGCAAAGTGGTCCTTGTCTCGGATAGACTGCCTGTCTCTATCCAGTAGGAGGGGAAATCACTATATTTCCAAATATAGTTTTCTCTAAGGACACATCTGGAATCACTTTTGATTATTTCTCTCCATTTCTAAGTGCTAAGAACGCGTTTTACAGCAGAGTGCCCAAACATCTTTGTACATTTGCTTGTAGGAGCCTGTCAGGCTCTTAACTTTGTGTATTTCCAACATCTGAAACTTTCAGCACTTCCTTTACAAACTGTTTCCTTTAGTCTGCTCCAAGGAAAAGTTTCACTGCAGATCAAATACTTACACCGTGCTCTTATATTCGATGATAAGATGAACAGGTACCTTCCTGGACACTGGTTGTTGAGCTGTCAATGTTCAGTTTTTTTCCCCACTTTTTTTATGTGTATAAGAGCCGTTTGATGCTAACAGCATGAAATGAGTGGCCGGTGCTCTCCTAACGTAGCACTCACAACCTTGGCAAGATGTTACTGACTCTTTATGGCTGTATTGATTTGAGTGGTAACTTCTTGTTTTGAAATAATGTATAATTTTATGATACCAGTATTTTATATATCTTTCAAAAGGTTAACGGGTCAGATTGAGGTAACTGCAACGCCTGACTCCTCCAGCCAGCCTCTAATTGGATAGGTCTAACTTAAGTTCTCCTCCAAGAGTCCAACTGGAGCAGTCCACTCAGACAGGCTTAACTCTCCTCGTCTTCCCCTCACCCAGCTCCAGGCTAACTCTAATAGCAATCAATGAAGTCCCAGACACAATAGCTAATTCAATTTCCCTGGACCAGTTTTCTCATCAGGGCTCAAGGTCCTGTCCCCAGCTGATAGGGCCCCAGAACATGTCTGGAAGAGGGAGGATTTAACCCGACCGTCAGCCACCCTTCTGTAATAGACACAGATAACCGGATTGTTCGAAGAGGAGGAGGAGCAGAGTGAGGTGAGGAGCAGCTCACCTGCCTGCGTGCCCAAAGTGAGGCCCTTACACCCAGCCGGGAGACACATCCCTCTGCCCTATCTGCCACCCATTTCCTCTCCTTCACTATTAAAAAAGAAACTCAATCAAGAGACTTCGACTCCCAGTTTGCTGTCTTCAATGAGATTTCAGAGACTTAGGGCAAGAGGGGCGAGAAAAAAAAGAAGGAAGCGACCTAGAAGAAGGTGGAGGAGTGTGGTGCGCGTCTGAGGGGGGCCGAGGGGAGATTAACATCTGTGTGGCTTCGGTTCACTTACCTGGGGTTCCCAAATGATTCCCTGGGTGCAAAAACGTATCTCAGCCGGCAAAAAAAGTGAGAGATGAGAGGATAAGAAGAGAGGCGGCACCCTCCTCTGGCTGTCTGACAGCTGGTGACCCATGGGGGCAGAGGTTTGAGGAGAAGGGATCAAAGACAAACTAAGAAAGAAGAAGAAGCAGTATGTGAACAAATATAAGGGGTAGAAAGGTATAGTCAATGATGTCTTTCTGTCTCCTTCGATCTTTGCCTCTTTTATTCATCGCTCTGTTTGCTCGGCCTTTCAGCTCTCCTGGACAGTAACCTGCTGTCCACACCAGTCAGAGTAAATAATACAAGGCTGGACTGAGGCCTAAGTGCGCAACAATCTCCTACATGCACTGGGACAACAGAGTAAACAATGCGAACATCAGAGACACAAAAGCCCTCAGGCTCTGCATTCTGGCTCTCACACAGCCTCTGTGAAGTCTGGGAGTGTGTGTTTGTGAGCGTGCACGCATGTAGGTTTCTCTTTTTTCCTCTCACGTGCACGTTCAAATGTCATGTTCAGCAGTGTGAAAGCAGATATACTGGAGTCTCCAGCACCATTCGGGATCCCCGGTGAGAAGACACCTGATGACAGATGCTGCAGTCTGATGGCAACTCGGAATTATCCGAACACGCCAACCATTACCTCTGCCTCTCTCAAGTTGCGTGCACACGTAGCAGCTATCGAACGAAAACGGGAGAAATTTCACTTTCAATTCATGCATGGAAACAAGCATCCTTCAACAACAAAGGTAAAACCAACAGAAGTGCTGATTTCCATCCCTAATGCATCCGACATGCACTGGAGATGTTGTTTTCTGAGGTCTTGAATGGCGTGCTGGCAGTTGTCATCTGGCTGCTGTACACCATGGCAGCACGGTCCAGACTGGTGTACAATAAGCTGGATGTGAGCCAAAACGTCTCCCCTCCAAAACATCACACACATCGCAGACGCCTCTTTCAACTCACGCTGGATGGAGGACAGGCCGAATGCAAGGAAGCAAAAAGAAAGACGGAGATAATTCAATTCTCATAAGCATGAAATAAAAGTAATAAGGGGGGAAATTTACAGAAATATGTCCTCAATTCCCAAATAGAGCTGAAATTGTGTGATAAATGAAAATGTCAGATAATTGTTTTTCCCTACCAGCGATTCATTATTCTGTATTCCTCGTACAAAAGCTTGAACTAAAGAAGAAGAATTCATAAAATATGTAATTTAGCGCTGACCTTTGGCAGAGTTCAGCAGGTCCCCATCTGTGTGTGAGGAGCAGAGCGAGAGAGAAGAATGATGACCCCTTTAACAGCTTGCCTGCGACTACCTGCTGATCCAAAAACACTGGCCAGACATGAAGCCCCTGCATAGTCAAAGGATCAAACAGGGCCAGAGAATACTGCTTATTTCAGAGAAACAGAAAGAGGGGGTCTGGGTGGATGTGGAGGGGGTTCCAGCGGTACGTTTTGTGCTACTTCGGCCATCAGGGAAAGAGAAGGAGAAGGAGGAGGAGGAGGAGGAGGAGAAGGAGGGGGTGAAAAACAGGAGGATGTAAGAGAAAGAGATGAAGACAGTGAGGAGGACAGGAAAGACTGTGCTCAGGAAAATAACACAAGAGAACGATAATGGGCGACATTAGAGCTAACCCGTACCTCGACTGCTGGGCGAGTGAAGGAAACGACAAAAACTGTGCCGTTTGAAGCCTAATCCCCTTTTTACATTCTTAATTAGGAAACAACAAGCAATAAGCCTCTTTGTTGTGCTGACCCACACACATACTAAACGCCTATTGTGTGTGGGTGTGTTAAGATCTGAGGAGGAAGAATTTCTCTGTGGCGATGGACGAAAACAGAAACACTTCACTGTATGAAGTCATTTTCCTTTTCAGCCAATTTAGCTCTTTGAGTGGCTGAGATGAATTTGTATTCTGTGATCAGTTTATTTATTCAAATTATATGACTGAGTGATTGACCGGAAGGGAAGCGTGAGCCCACGGATGTTTGTGCGAATTTAGCTATACATAGATTTGCAGCAATTGTGTTTTAGTCTGCTGTTTAACTGCTAATCAATACAAGGAAACAGGAGCTAATTACAGTCACATGCTTGCTGTCAGTCAATCTATTACACTGAAATAAATTTGCTGTATTTTAATACAAAAACTATCAATGATGGCAAGGAGATGTAGCCTGTCCTAACTAAAATATCAGATATTTGTACGGTGCACGGAAGTTGCATTGTATGCATTGTTGATACAGTTCTGTTTCTGGAGTAACTTGAAGGTTTTACTCAGAAATCTGGGCAATAGAACATGGGAAATGAAGAATAAAGGAGGGGAATCTGGTCTCCTCCTGAGAGAGTCTTGCATTACAAGTATTTTGTTGAACTTGCAAGTAATGGTTGATCTCCTTTCTGTGAGTAGGCAGCTTGAATCTACAAGACACTTCCACTTCTGCTAAGTGCTTTAACATCATAAATGTAACATGTTGTTATGAAGAACTCAATTTAAAAAAGCATCCTCATCTCACATGATATCTTGTCTTCACCAGACATTAAATATTTACTTAATTTTCCTCATTAAAGATAATGTCAATGCATTTCCGCACACACATTTTCCTCTCAGTATGGGCCGCGTACATCACACACAGGCCACACACAGCCCTAAATTTACGTCCCCACACACACGCACGTGCACACAGGAGCAGCTGGGGAGCACGGTGGCGGGTGACGTGAAATGCCCACAATGGCTCCAGAGGGATTAATTTCTCCCACTTTATTTGTTTATTACTGCGTGGAGAGCAACTGGGGTGGCAGCGGCACAACAACCGGGGATGTAATAGTGAGTGGCTTCCTCCTGCGGTTCCTGATGCCTCATGCTGATCCCTGTATTAAGATGACTCAATCTGCTGTGATATACAGTGTGCTGCATTGTTCTTCTCCAATATAGAGTACAGTGAGGGGGTTGCTATTCACTGTACTGTACACTGCTTGGAATAAAAATGGCTCCAAAACATTTACTATTTATTTAAACAGGACAAACTGGATGAAGACCCTTCATTGTTGTTGATTTGATGAATATTAATACATGTTACAATACCACCAGCTGCAAGAAAAGTTCAAATAAGAGAAAATGTGTAGCATAGTTGGCTTTAAACTGAGAATGAATCAATGCAACAGTGAAGTAATACTTTTGATCTGCAATCATTGAATGAATGCATGAATGAATGAATATTTATTTTATTCATTTAAAAAGAACAAAAGTGTACAGTTTGAGTATTCATCTGACAAAAAGACATAGTAATGAAAAGGATAAAGACAGTGATTAAGATCCCAATGAAATAACATAAAATGAAGTGTAAAATAAACTCTGAAATGAGGATAATACATATAGAAATACAATTTCCGACTTAAAATAAACACTCTGAAAATCAGTGGGACTTAGTCTGGTTTCCAGTGTCACCCAGGATAAGCTTGACCTCCTTTGGAGAGATATTTTTGTACCTTCTTAAGCCATATTCCTCCCTCCTCACAGCAAGAGTCTTATACTGGCTGTCTCATATGGGACTTATAAAAGTCATGCTAACACACACAGTACAGGACTCACACACATGCACTTACACAACTTGCTACTGACTTGTAAGGCCACAAAGAATCTAAAGTAGCAAGCATTTCACACAAATTCATCTGAGAACATGAACAGCTATGATGAAAAATGAGCATCAAGTAATGAAGAGTCTTAATTATGCATAATGGAATCAAAATCAACCCTCATCATCAGACCATTAGCTTTTGCAAGAAAAAGGCGTTCTTTCAAATCCATTTTATAATGTCCATTTAGTGCCGTGTTTGTCCAGGTTTTAATATCCAGCTAATTTCCAGCTAACTGGCAAAATTATATTCAATTAGTTAATTAACTCTGATCCAGCTGCGTGCCATCTCTACACACTGGGGGCTGTCTCCCTGTGGGCCACTGGTTTAAGCCTCTCTGCACTAATTATCACACTGACATTATCAGGCTGTACCTGGCACTCTCGGTTACCTCAAGCACTGCACCATTATGGGCTGCTATCAGTGCATCACATTAAAGGACAGTTAGTGAGTCATGTAAAGTCATGCTATATAAAACCATAATAAGCACTGGCCCTTTCCTGCAGGAGAAATGTCATACTTTTTGTCGCTCATTAAGCTTTGCATGGTTTAACACTGCAGTGGAAATGTTAAAATGACTTACAGCATGCAGGAATTCAACTTGACATACTGTAGTTTGAATTCAGACATGATATAAAAGTCAAGAGTCGGATTTAGAACGACAAATAACCTCATTCAAAAATCTAACTCACAAGAAGAGCTTGTTTTGTTTTGTCCAAAATTCTTGGCTAAAGCACATCAGTTTTTTAGTGACATCTACCTGGCCCCGCCCACAGCAATATGTGAGGCAGTTATTTAAGATAGTATAAGATAAGATAAGATAAGATAAGATAAGATAAGATAAGATAAGATACTCCTTTATTCATCCCGCAACGGGGAAATTCATGGAGTTACAGCAGCAAACAAGAAGGTGTACAGTACAAGAATTCTAACAAGAATATATATATATATATATATATTAAAAAAATGTCAATCAAAGACGACAGCTTGGCCATAATTCTCCTGTCAGCCACCACCTCCACAGGGTCCAGGACTGAGCTAGCCTTCTTTACCAGTTAGTTCAGTCTTGTTCTCCTGTATCCTGTCCGCCCACAGCAGGTGAAAAAAGTCACACGGACAAGGTAGTTACCCTGACATCTCAAAGTTATTCTTTCATCTGGTCACTGTGGTGAGTTACAAAATGCTTGAAATCCATGTCATAGTTAGAATACAAAGTCACTTTTAGCTTGGATGTCTTATGAAATGCAGTGCTGGCTCTGTAGTTTAGCTACTGATAAACTACAACAAACTTTACCTTGCCGACCTTAACGCATGTCAATTAATACTGACAACTACACCTCATTACACTCTTGGTGCAGAAAATAAACAATTGAGGTCAAGGCTCAACAAAGCTTGCTACACTTAGCCAGAGAATCCTGTTAACCATGGGTGTGAACAGCTTTATAGCCTGTAGCAGTATTCATCTTATTTTTGAATGCAGAAGTAAAGCTATCACGTACTTCAGAGTTTTGTGCCGGACATCCGGTTTAATATTCGTCGTTGTGTGGCTTGGCCTTTTCTGTTTGTACCAGCTGTTGTGACATCCTCTGACGGCACACGTAATTCCCGTTTAACCTCGAAGACATCACTTTTGAGAGATTTGTTGCTCTATCGGCTTTGAATTAGTCAAGCTACTGGCATTTACCATTGACCAGAAGTAATGAAACGGAAGTGCTTCACAAAATAACAGTTAACTGCCTGCGTCCGTTCAGCCGCCGAAAATAAGGTGAATAAGCCCGTGTTAAAACGGAAAAGTCATTCCTTTGGATTTAAAAAATATTCTGTGCTCCTATGACCAAGTCGTTAAACCATTCATGTGCACAGAGATCAACAACAACAGGACAAATAAAACACCATGCACCTGCATTCTTCAACAGAGCTGTGGGAAAGAACTATTTAGCTTGAAATGTAATTGTATGAATGCATGGTGTCTTGTCACCCCATGCAGGCTGGTAATATGATTGTATGTATGACACAATAATGAAATAAAAACTTCAAACTGTAATACGCATGTGTGACTGGGCCTGTGAATTCACCATCTTCTCAGGTTCTGCATGGTACCAGTTCACACTGCGACTAAAGGGGTGACGTTTTGAAAACAGTCCACTCTGGAACCCGGTTTCAAAAGTTTGCATTTTCAGCTGCACAAAATGGTGTTCCCATGTTAAAGGGATATTTCAGTTTTTTTGAAGTGGGGTCGTATGAGTTACAGTACATTATTGCTCCTGTTAGACACAATGCGTGCCAGTGAGCTCTTCCCCTTTAATGAGAAAATTCCCAGAGGACCGGCAGGCAAGCTAAGCTATTTTCTTTGCCGACGGGGCCGCCTATTTTGCTAAAATTAAGAAAATATTGTCCAGGAACTCATCCTGGTGCAAATGCATGCAACAGTAGAAAAAAATGGAGCTATTCGTCAAAAAACCCTTTGTTTTGGCACTAGTGTTGATCCAAACAGCTGATCGGCGTATATCCATGCTCATGCAGTGGAAGAACACCGGTCTGCGAGGTGCGTCTGGGTTTCAATAAAGGGGAAGAGCTCACCGGCATGCATTGTGGCTAGCAGGAGCAATAGTGTACTGTAACTCATATGACCCCACTTAAAAAAAACTGAAATATCCCTTTAAGGAAGGACCAAAACACAACAATAGATTGCATATTTTTTTATAAATATGTTTCTGTGCACACAGCGTCTGAGTCAGCATTTCCAAAATAACAACCATGATTGTAGGGCATCAAAACCCCTTCTCCAGAAACCAATGATCTCTGCTGTTTTACACGGTCTATGGTCCTGTCTAGGGTTACCTAATGGAACCAATGATTTTAATTGCATGAAATTATACCAACAAACCTGAATTTAAAGCCAGGGTCAGGAACGTTAACCGCACGAAAATTACAACGTTTGAAAAATTCAATATCCAATACTTTTAGATCCTAACTTTTAGATGCTAATGTGCTTAAAGTCCTAAATTACAGAGCGAGAGGGCTTTACAGATTTGGGTTTTCAGTATCCTTAAAACTTTATACCAAACGGCATAACATATTTGGATCAATCTCAATTGCAACTTAAATCACATATCTTTTTTTTTTTTTACATGCATTACAGTTACTTAAAAGTACTGCAGTTTAGGTTCCTTTAAGTGCAAATTAAACATATCACTGCATTGTACAAACAAACAAGACAGCGTTGGGACAATGAATATGTTTGCTGTTATACGGTGAGACAAAGAGATGCTATAGATAACCACAAAGAGACATCCTGTGAGCTGTAATAATAAGTCCTATAAATGACCACGTACAAATACACACAGTCCACCTACGCTCCTGTTCTATAAACGCACGTAGGCATCTCTGTGGACCCTGTACTCCAGTAACTCGTGGGGTTTTTGTGAGTATCTTTCATGTTTTGGAGTGTTTCTCTTTGCATGAAAACACCTAATTAAAAACACTTATGGACCCAAGACAGTAGTGTCCGGCCCACCCGTGTCTACCTGACAACTGACAGCCCAATCTGATTAAAGGCTGCCTGGAGGAGGGGCCTCCACCGGCCATCCACGGCGGGCCAAAAGTGATCACCATGGCGATGGGTAATTACAGCTGTCAACGCATCCTCCATCCTGCTGGCACCAGTTTGATTGCACCCAGCAACAATGATAGACAAGCTTAGCATGCACTCTCTTAACCGCCAATCACATCATCCCACTCTTTGCTCCATTTAACTGTCATGCAACATTCACATGGCCACACAACACAGGCCCGTCATGGCATCCCGGCCATGTTTTTAATTGTCTCTCTCCTCTCTTCTTCTTCGTCTTCTTCCTCTTCCCAACTTCATCCTCCTCCCCCACGTTCCCTCCTCTGTTCTCCTGTCTCCCTCTCTTCTCCCGCTCTCATGCGGACAGCTCAGAAGTGCAAGTGTTATTACATGAAACTCCCGCTGTAGCATTAATTGAAGGGAGATATGGTGGGACAAAAGCGGCGGGGGGTAGAGCGTGCCCATTATCACTCCTGCTTTCAACAGGTCTCACATTTGGAAACTGCAAATTGCAAAAACTTGCAAGGGCAAAATGTTTGACATTATTTGATCTGCAACCATATGGTGTGAGCAGGGAGGGAGGGGGGGTAAACACAAAAATAGATAACTAAAGTAAACAAGAGCAGAGAGAGGTACAGGCAGCACAATGGGAAATGTGGCCAGAGAGAAAAAAACAGATCAAGAAAATAATTATCTTTAGGGTCTAATTAATGTGAGCTTTTGTTCGCGAGAGGGTATGTCAAATGCCTCCCCCTACCCTCTCCCCTCTGCCATGCCCTTGCCTCCCATCCTATGGGCTGACAGTGACAATAGCCATACTGTGGATGCTAAGCAGCCTATTGTGAAGGCCGGGAGGCAGGACTACAAGTTCACATTGAGAAAAACACAGCCTTCCTGCTAGCATTGTGACGGTTGATTTAAGCTAGCCGTATTAATGAAGTCAAGTGTAGCTGGACAGGGGCTGACTCCTGCCTCCATATCCTCTCTTAATTACCTGGCTTTGTTGCATGCTTGTCCTTAATCTGACCTAATGTGGCTAATAACTAAACTTGAAAACAATCAAAACAGCAATTAGCAACAGCAGCACAGAAATGTTGAATTCTCAAATTAATGCGGCAAAATTTGTTTTCGGCTTTCTTGTCAGAAGAATTTAGAAGGCATCCCTGGTATCTGACAAAAGTCGGGTAAAATGAGGAAAAAGGATATAGTTTAAGTGGAATCATATAAACAAGAGGGGTTTTTGTATTAAAGGAACAGAATCCTTTAGCATGTGCAATAAAATGAGATCTGGACCCAAGAAGGAAGTAGAAATATCACATCAAAGGTCATGTTTGAATATAGATTCTTATCTCCCCACATTCTCTGAATATCATGGCAGCCTTATAAAACACTGACCCAGCCATTTTGAAGAACCTTTTTCTTTTTTCCTCCTCCTCTATCTTACACAAATATGTCTTCAAGGAGGTCTTACTTGAGCCTGTAAATTCCTTGAAAGTGGATGACTGATACAGTCCCGGCATGGTACTGACAAAAACAGATGAGTGTTTTTCCTGAGGGAGAGGATTGTGGGTATGGAACGAGTTAGCGCTGCCTGTTGTTGCAGCTGATCATAAAAGGCTACGTGCATGGGAATTCCACTGTAAACACGGGAAAATGTTTGTCCCTATAAAAACATGTTAATGCAGAACAGTTAGGAGAAAGACTTAACTTGACTATCCCCAGTAAGGTCATAAACAAGCAGCATTTTATCATTTAATGATGGAAATGATACTGAACAAATGCTGCTGCAAATTAGAGAGAATTTATTCAGAAAATAACAAGTTTAATTTATGGAATTAAGACAACACTTCAGTCAAAAGACTTTAAAAGACACTAAAAACACCATCTTGTTTACTCTATATGTTATCTAACTATGTAAACAACTTCACTTTATTCCTAGCAGGTTTATTTGGTAAATTGTGAGTCAAATTTCAAGTTACATTCACCTCAGAAGTCCAGAAATAAATCTAATTTTAAGAAAATAAAGGCCAAAATTAAGTACTAAATTGATGTTTATGAGGAAAAAGTGTATACAGGCAAAGCTTTCGAGGTAAGTCTCTTTACATGAAAAGCAAAACATTTCATTGAGCAAGTTTAATTTCACGAGTTAAACCATCTTAGATGTTTTTATTTTGAAAAATAATCTATCTCAGTCTTATTTTTCAGTATCTTTGAATAAGATTTGTTTGTGGGATCATCTGGTAAATGTGAAACATATGAAGTGTATTTTTTGTTTTTTAAACTTTCTAATATTATTTTTTTTTTCTTTCAGTTTTTCAAATTTTAGCCAAAACAGGTTGATGGTTTTCAAACTTAATTTGCTGTCACTAAACTGAACTCTGACTGTTGGCACAAATCCTCACCAACATCTGATTGAAGTCAGGCACCTCCTCCCTGTGGCCCCCAATGCTGCTCCCATCCACCAATGGGGCGTGAGCAGGCGGATTAGCAGGAATCCTGAGAGGAAGTTTAAACAAGAGGAAACATTAAGTTTGAAATAAAACACAGGAAACAGGGTTAACTGCAACTCCTCCCAGTCAGTACCAGTGGCTGGGCTATTTTTTGCCCAATTATCCTTGGTTAACGGGATTAATTACTCTAACTTCTCCTTCTTTTCTTCCCTTCCAAGCAAACGGGCAATAAATCCTTCTCCCTGCAACCCAGTCTGAGAGGGCCGCGCTAATTAGCATAACAAGTTACAAAATCATTACGGCCTTAAAAGTGCTTACAGAGAAAACAACATCAGAAGCGCACAGGATGCAGGGTGGGATTTAGGAGGGCTATTTAATTGAATAAAAATGTTTGGGGAGTTGGGAGGAGGGGGTAAACACAACAGAGGTGACGCAGGGGGAGGACAGGGACACAAACTGGGGGATTGACTTCCACAGGACAAGCACATGTAAACAGCAAACTAAGGGTAATGTGGACCAGAGAAATGAGACTTTGCAGTATTGACTCAATCCACCAAAGTTATGATGAATTAAAAGAAGAAAAAAAGATACCACAAACACTACTTTGAAAATAAACAGACTTCCTTATTCACCTGAAGAAGTTACGCTGTCATTGTTTTCTGAAGTTCTCAGTAAGTCTGAAGCCCCAGAAAAATCCACAGCAGTTATGAAACTGTTTGCTCACCATCCGCCACCCTATGCCAGAGCCCACGCCGCAGAGTCTGAGGGCAAAAACAGCCGTTTTCCAGCCAACCTGTTTAGCATGAGTCCCACCCAGTCGCCTGCTTTCACTAACCTGTCCTGACAAGTACCCAGATTAACGTAATCTTATATCAGTGCAGAGGAGCAGAAGAGAGCAGATGGACCCCCTGTGCACCCCCCCTCCCTCTACCCGACACTGGCACACACACACACATACACGCACACACCGAAATAAGCAAGAGCACAAGCAAATACAAACTCTCTCATACACACGTATTACAGACGTAGCTGCAGAGAGTGCTTAGCATGCAGAACCTGGGCCCCAGCCACAGCAATTAATGTTCTCGCAGCAAATTGCCACAGCTTTGGATGATGCTGTTCTGGGAATGTAACCCCACATCTTCATATGCTGTGCCTCAGCGAACACTGTGGTCCTACCAGTGTGTGAGAGTGCTCACTTTAACGTTGGTAAAAGCAAAAAAAATGAAAAAACAAAGGCTCATTTTTTTCATTTGCAGATATATAAATAAAGAAATATATTAAGAGATTGTAATTGAAAAAGAGTCTCAACAAGAGACTGCAGCCTGGGGAATTGAATTTTGGGATTTCTAACACTTGTCATCTGCCGTGTGGAAGCGAGCTTGTCTTTTTACAGTTTCCCTGGTAAATCTCAACAACTTTGCTAAACTGAACAGATGGGCTTGCTAATTAGCAGCGCTCAGGCTGTAAGTTTGTTTATAAAGAGAGAAAGGGTTCCAGACATCTTGACACATTTTATTAACATATCATACCTTAAAGCTATGCTTCTTCATACCCACCAGGCTCTTTAGCTAAATGCACACACACAGGGAGGCACGCACACACATGCTTTCACACATGCACTAATGCTCTTATATAAACATGCTCATGTGCGTCAGTGCACACACACATACACTGTACACACCAGGGAAACAATAAAAGTCAGCCTTGCGAAACGGAACACCCTGTATGTATGCTCATGAATATGCACAATTAACTCTGCGTGTGTGTGCGTGCGTGAGTGTGTGTGAGCACGTCTTTACAGAACTGTAGCAGCACATTTTTGCACGAGTGTGTATGCGCTGTAAAAATATGTGTGCATGTGAGCGATAGTGTTTGTTTACGAGGGTGTCACCGTGTGTCATGCGTCCATGTCCTTGCTAGAGCGGTGGCATGCGTCTCTCTCCCCTCCTAAATTCGCCCCCCTGTGGTTTTGTCAGCTTTCACTATTGTGTGTCAGGACACCGACACTAGATGATGTCCCAAGCAGACGGGGACGGCGAGCTCCCTGAGGGGCCCCAGAGTATTCAGCAGTGGGATGGGATGGACTGCGGCTCCATCAGGGCTATTTAAGCCTCCTGCGGGGCCCCCGTTTAGGACAGGGGGCGACATCACGGCACCAGAGCGCCACGCTAAAGCAGTGAGATGTGAAAAATGTACTCGAGAAAGACAATGATGGAAGAAAAGAGAAAAGAATCCATCAACAGTACCAGATGATACAGCTCATGTCATATTTCTCCTCTTTTGGATACACACACACACACGCACACACACCCACACACACACACATACCCACAGACATACCACAGATCCGTGTTTCGGTAGCCACACATTGCCATGGTGATCCTGGTTAAGAGGCTTACATTCGGCCCATGCTGATGGTTGCTGGGGGACACTCCCATTGCCATGGTGATGGCTACCAGGAGGACACTCACATTGCCATGGTGATGATGGCAGGAGCCAGGCATGCCAACCAATGAGATGATGGATGGATGCCATGCAGGAGGCGAGGGGAAAACGTGACTAGAATGCCCGCTTGTCATGTCTACTGTCAAGGAGACTTTTCATAAATGGCATCCTCACATATGCTTACATCCAGCAGTGACTCTTTCCCTGCGTAGAAAAAAGATTTCTGCTTTGTAAGGCCTAAAATGATAAGAATAAGTGGCAGTAATGTTTTAATCAAGTTCAGGGGCTACTTTGAAGATCACAAAAGAAAACACTGCAGATTACATGTTTAAGATTGCAGATGACATGAATTATGGATAGGAGACATGCAAAAGAGCAGCTTCAAATTCAAAGCATGTATAAATGCAAAATACATCAGAGCAAAACACAGATCCAGTCATTGATGCTACAAGGTTGGAGCGTATTTATGTTAGCATTTGTGTGTGAAATATGCATGGCACCTAATTCCACATTCCATCAGTTATAGTAATAAAAATACAAAGGCTGCGAAAGCCGATAGCAATCTGGTGATTTAGCTCCAGATAATAGCCCCATAGCCGTTTCTCCTGCCTCCCAGTAGAGGGAGGCTGGGGCTGAGTTTGAGGGCCAGCGGGACCAGGCTGGGAATCAAGGGACTGAAGCTGCCTCAAGGCATGGCCCAGGTCCAAATCTGGCCAAGCGTAAATGACTAACCAAGAGTTGTTGTACGTGTGTTTGTGTGAGGAAGAGAGGAGGTAGGGTGGAGCAAAGGCAGGGGCCCATGTTGGACTGGATCCATCCTGCGCACACATACAAACAACTACACACACACACATCTCAGTTTCACCTGCCTGTGCTTTCCTAGTGCTTGTTTTCTCCAAGATGGATGCCTAAAAATACTGATCCCCCACAAAAGAAACAGGCCAACACCCTAAAGGTCACAGAAACATCTCATCCAGCTTTGCAGCTAATACTTTAAACCAGCTCAAAAACATACACACGCTCTCAAACACACAAGAATGCACCACATGTTGCTTGTCTTCTCGGTGTCATGAGAGCCTGTGAATCTGTCAGCCAATAAGAATCAGCACAGTCTTATCACTGACCCTCAGGCTACAGGACTTTAAAAACCCACACTGACCAGAAAACCAACGAGTGTGTGTATGTGTGTATTCATGTGTGTGTTAACTAATGCATGAGCAGCAAGACCACTATTCTGTTCAGCAGGGGGGGGGGGGGCTGTACCTTTAACTACCTTTATTTCTGCTTGAGTTGACAGTTCAGTGAAGATAAAAGATTTACCTTTCTTCCTGACAAAGTGAAACACAATAAACCAGATAAAGAAGGTATTTATAACAATGCAGGCGTGTGTGCATATCCCTCTCTGCATGACAGTATCTCTTGGTAAACTACAGGTTCAGAGAAACGTCTTGTACACCTGCATGCTGTGGTAGAAAATGGCAGAAACACATTAAAAAAAAATCAAGAATGTAAAATGCATTTCTATAAATATGCAGCCAGACATCATACTATAACTTTCCACCAGATGAAACTCTCTTTTTCTTACTCTGCATTTTGGAGACCTGCACTCTCCAGGTGGAGCCAGACGTACTATAAATATCTATGGAACGCAGCGTGATGGGTACTACAACAGCTTGCATGCAATAAAACCATTCAGCACAAATGCAGTGATGATTTTCCACATTTCAACCACATGGAAATCCAGTCAAACACAGCGACCTGCCAACAGTATGGGATCCTGTAACACAGCTTGTTGAGACATTATATCATATAAAAGCAACAGAAGATACACACAGGTGTATGGCCTACCAGTGTGCTGCGTTTTATACGGACTACAAATGTTTACCTGAGCATTTTGTTTGTCTTATTTATTTTTAATGGAAAATGTAAGACTGGACTGCCTTCTTTTCATGCAGACATTGATTTTATTTCTGTTACCAGCTTAGCCTTCACCTCAAACCCCATTCTGTGTGTTTGAGAGAGACTGCATGTTGGATAAAAACAAGCAGCAACCTTAAAACAATCTTAAAATATGAAGCCAATTGCAGAAGTGCTACAAAATGCAGTTCATCATAGGTCCACTTGAGGCTGGCTGCAGAAACACAGGAAACCACATACACACCCATTCGAAAAAGACAGTCTTTACAGCAAAATAGACATGTTAAAAAGTCCTGATAAAATTACGGATGAAACTGTATTAAGAAGGCCGTATGTAAGCATTAACACCATGTTATGATTCCTTTTTTTTTACAGCAGAGATGAACATGTTTACAGCCTGGTACAAAAAAACAGTTCTGATCTAAATAGCTTGTTTCTTTACAGGGTTACATTCATAGAGCTCATGATAATATTAGGGCAAAGAGTTTTGCATAGATATACATAATTAGGGGTAATGCTGAGTTGACAGACAGGTGGGTGTGTTGCAGCTGTTTGCCAGGAGGCTTAAGGCCTGCCTCAACTTCACCTCTAACCTATTGGTAGGTTGAGTTAAAGTTACGCTGAGTCAGCATTTCCAACATGGCAACCGCCATCATTTGGCTTCATAACGCTTCTTCAAATATTAATGGGTGACGTCACTGAGAGTATGTCCATGTTTTATAAATCCTACACATCCTCATTAGGCCTGATGTTGAAAGTATTGGGGCTATATACAGTAGCTAAATTCTTCATTCCTTAAAACTGTACGGGGGAGATTTTTTAAGACTTATCCATGTCGTTTATATTAAGCGTAACAGTTAAACATAATTAGGCATAATTCTCGGCGTGGCTGATTTGTCTGACAGGTGGGTGTGTAACAGCCTGGAATCAAGACTCATGCAGCCAACCTCAACTCCACCTTTGGATTGGTCCACAGTTAGCTGGAGTCTGCATTTCCAATTTAGCGACTGCCATTGTTGGACGCCATAGTGCTTCTTCAGAAACCAATGGTTGACGTCATTGAGACTACATCCATGTTTTATATGGCTTGTAAATGGTAAATGGACTTGTATTCATGTAGCGCTTTTCTAGTCTGACTACTCAAAGCGCTTTTAAACTACTCGTCGCTTTCACCCATTCATACTCATTCACTCACTGATGGTAGAGGCTGCTATTTAGTGAGGGACCATCAGTATTAGCTGATCTCATTCATACACATTCACCGCTGAACAACAGCAGGAGCATTTTGGGGTTCAGTGTCTTGCTCAAAGACACTTCGGCATGTGACTGCCGGAGCTGTGATCGAACCACCAACCTTTCAATTGATAGATGACCGACTCCACCCACTGAGCCACAGCCGCCCCCCTTGTGATTAATTGTTGCAGGGAACATCAAGTCAAATTAAGGAACCAAGTCTAATCATCTTTCATCATTAAAATGGTAAAAGTTAACTATCTACCAACTATAAATATATGCCAGGCTGAATTACTTAAAGAAAACCAGCATATCCCAAACTGAAGCTGGAAAGAAAGGATACCTCTCCAACTTCAGAGCCACAGTCAAACATGGAAGACTGAAAAAAATTGGGCTAAGGTTAGCAAAGGTAAGTTCTTGAAGTCTGAGACACGTTGAAGCTGCCAAATTATGAGAACATAATATATTGAGGAGATTAAAACCTGGATAAAGGGAATTGTAGATTAACGTATTGTATGGATGGTTTGATCAGTGGAGTACAAGGTTGCAAGAAATCCCACTTGGGTTTGACTGGAGATCATGAATGCATAATTTCACAAGAACACAAAACTTAATCTGTCTGGATGGCACTGGTTTAAGAAAATGATGGATTAATGAAGCAATGATGAAAAGATAGGAGCTTGAATCTTTACTCTAGGTTCACAAAACTATGGAAAAACGGGGGGGCCCATAATGTGAGATTTGTAATTCTTTTGTGACTTTTGTGTTTGTTTTAGATTTCCATATACAGAGCCTTAGGGAAGGGAATATGTGTGGATTACACCTTAAAAGACACCCCCAAAACTAGCCCAGCCCCTTAGGAGACCAATAGAGAGCTGTGTTACCAAAGTCCCCGCAGAGACAACAAACCATGTGAAGTGTGAAACCCCGCGCCAACCACGGTTTTAAGATTTCTGAAAACGTACATCAGTAAGAATGGAAATATTCGGGGGAGAAAGAAGAGAACGAAAGGAGAAGGAGAAAGAATGGACAGACTGCTGTTTGACAAATATTGTGAGACGTGGTAGAGGGCTGGTGGTGTTTTCATTGCTGACATCAACATAAATTTTCCTGGCGTGGCTCTCCTTGCCCAGCGTGGGCTCAGCACTGGGAAACTGGAGAGGAAATTCTCAGAGCCGCAAGGGAGTGGAATCAAAGAGCCGGGGCTCCGAGACCTCTGACACACTGAACTCCTCGCTGACCCCACAACTCTCACACACACATAGAGCCACAATCCCATACACACACACATACACACACTGAGATCGACAGTAAGAAGTGCACAAACAAAACTCCACTTTCAAGAGCATTTGGGATCAATCCTCTTCACTTTGTGCTTTCAGTGTGTGATCTCTGAGTGCAGTGCATCTGTTTCTGCCATCTGATAAGTAGTGTTTGTCCCCGTGTGGCTCTTAATGGGTGGCACACACTGGTCCGCATCAGAACTGTGAGTCGCTCGATGTTGGACCAAAGGTTCAATGAGCCCTGTCTGAGGAGCCTCATTAAAACTTGACGGACACACACAGTTCCGTGCATGTCATACTGAGCATGTATGCACACACACACACATGCAAACACATGCAGCCTGAGTTAATGATGATGTAATTAGCCCTGATATCCTTGAAATGTCGGGTGCCAGGAAGTGAGGATATGCTTCATGTCATCTGTAGTGTGAATGTGTGCATGTGTGAGCACACTATGTGCCTTCAAAGTTCCCTGAAACTGTACAATGAACATGATGGTCACTATTCTGTGCCGCAGTAAGTAGGCTTTCCACCCCAGCTCCTCAGAAAAGAAGCACACACACAATGACTGCCATAATGAGGGACTCTTCCACACCATCGCACAAATGCACAATTTGACAATTTGAGCAGGTGTGTTTGAAAAAAACTGCAAAAACTGACGGTATTTTCGAGGAGTGGATTGTTGTGTGTATGTAAGTGGGTTTTAGACTTTGTGGGTCCTTGCTTGGATTCAGGAACCGTTCATGATTGGACACCAGGTGAAAGAAGCTGCAGCTGGCTGACATGAATGAATGCTCTTCCCTCTGACCTCTCTGTGTATGTGTGTGTGTGTGTGTATATAGATAGAGAGTCCGGGGCGTGGGAGGGCATGATGAGTGGACAAAGCGACTTTCAGATGCCACCACAAAAACACATAATCAGAATGAGAGGAAGGGCACAGAGGTGAAGTGAAAAGAGGGTTTACAACACTGCTCAAGCATGGCAACTTGTTCAAACCTCCTTTTATTTTGTTCGGAACAGTCTCACCCCATCACCCACCGTTTGTCAATGCACCATACTCACACAGCAGTGATTTTCCCCTGACATCATGCTCAGGGAGAGAAGCTCAAATGCTGCTGTGATGTGTTGCAGCTGCATTCCAGGTTTCAAATCATTAAAATGAGAGAATCTGAAATGTTATCTAACTGCTTTTCTATTGGTCAGTGACAGAAAATACAATGAATAGTGAAAATTTCAGGGGACAATAGGCTATATTTCAAGATGAATACAATATTTTATAACCAAAAGTAAAGTAACAACAGCTAGAGTTCAACCAATTCCTTTATAAGATGACCATTTTAATATTTTCTTCAGCTGATATATATAGCAAGTTAACATAATACATTTGGCTATTTAACTTAAGCCAGTTAAAGGTTATCTAGCTTTTCTACTGCTGATTAACCTTAAGCTCGCTAATCTTACTATTTTCTGGTCAACTTCGTCTTCAACGAGCTAACATTATGATAAGCTGGTTAAAACAAACCTGAGGGGGCGCTGGTAGCCTAGCGGTCTAAGCGCCCCTCGTACAGAGGCTATAGTCCTCGTCACTGGGGTCGCCGGTTCGATTCCCAGCCAGTCCACCATTTCCTGCATGTCCTCCCCCTCTCTCTACTCCCCACATTTCCTGTCTCTCCAAAAAAATATATATATTAAAAAAATAAAATAAACCTGAGCTAGCTATCATTTTCCCTAGCTGGCAGACATAACTCCAGCTAGCTAGCACTACCAACAGTTGTTTGTAAAAGGTTAAGCTATTTAAAAATTATTCATGGCTGAATACCTTGACCCAGGGCATAAAATGTGTACTTTTTACCTCATCTGCCATTGGCTAGTGACCTCCAAAAATTTAGCGGCCAAAAATATTTTTCACCAGCCAAATAAAAAAATTCATGCCTTATTTGATTTTAAATAATTACCATACGTTTTTATTATGAAAATCCAACTTGAGCATAATTTAAAGAATACAGTTATGTACAGATACAATTAGATTATTGCTATTTTATTGGGTTATACTTCATTTCAAGGTGACTGCTGCATCATCATGTATTAGAAATATTCAAAAGTGCAACCTTTTACATTGACTGAGTGAGCCAAAAGTCTGTCTCACAGCTTTAACAGGAACGTCTTAAACTTGATCGTCTCCTGCTTCTTTGTTTATCCTTTTTGTTTGTGGTGGCTTCACGCCGGGAATGTGTCGCTGCATCTTCCTCGAAACGCTCTTCCCGCCGTGCTTCTTGAAGCAAAGGGAATGAATAGGACTCCCAGTAGCTGACGTCACGCCGTTCCCGACGTACCAAATCGCAACACAAGTACAGTGCACCACGAGGGTCAAAATAGCCTGACAGTCGGCAGAAATGGGCGGAAGTATGAAAACAAAACCTCACATGCAATACAAAATTTTCCATCGGCTACTGGAGAGTGTTAATTTTATGCCCTGCCTTGACCTTTAATGAGCTAATATTACTATATGCTGGTAAATATAACTGGCTAACAATATCCATAGCTGATTATCAGTAGCTGGCTAGTTTGGGTGGAGGCGGGAGGGGCTTTGCTTTTCTATTTTCTGTTTATTGTTTGTTTTTGTTCTGTTACAAAAATATATATATATATAAAAAAAAAATAATAATAATAATAATAATAATAATATCTGGAAAACAGTTGTAAGCTAGGAAGTAGTTGAAAGCTACATTAGCTGTTGTCTAATGATAGCCAATATGTCATAAAATATGTTGTTCATTGAGTTTGGCCAAATATCACTCTGAATACTTGCTCATTTTCCACTGCATTTTCAAATGTTTGACCAATCAGATAAAAATAGCTGTCAAAATGACTACTGGGAATGGAAATGGGACACATAGTTGATTCTCAGAAGTAGAGAGGGCAGTCCTATTGTTTAATTAAGGTACATTAAATGTTAATGAGCAACATTTGAGCAGCAGTGATGCCAGTGTTCTCCACAGTTGTTGATTTTTCTTAACACAGAGATGATTTTCTGGTGTTGCCCTGCTTTTTGTCTGTCCCCAACAAGAGAAGCAACAAGGTCCCCAATCACAGCTCAGAACAGACACTGGGGCCCACCGAGGTCTGTCAAAGTGTGCAGGCTGTTTTAATCCACTCTGCTGGAAGTCTCCTCTGTAGGCGTGTGTATGTGCGTGCATGTGTGAATGTCTGGAACAGTGGGCATGATAAGCCACCACAAGATAAAAGCCGGCTTGAACAATGATGTCATAGATTTCCACAGATTTTCTGGGAGGTCGGTGAAGTCAGACCCTGAATGAAGCTGAGGCCCCCGTTATGCTCCAGCCATCCTCCTTCCCTCTGTCGTAATAAGCGATAGCTGCAGGATTAGCCGGCGCAATGGGTTTGAAGCTTTCACTTATCCATCAATATCATACTTGGAGCTCCCGAGTGTTAGCCTGCTCTCGCTCCCTCAGCATATCTTTTTGATCCTTAGTTCTCTGTATCAGTAAACACTTGTTCTCCCCTTCCATCAAGGAGGAAAAAGGAGGGTGACTAGAGGACTCCAAATAATGCAATTAAACACTGACCGCAGGGTTCAGTGCTGCTTATCAATACACCCAGCAGGGGAGCAAAGACCAGCTCAAACCAGGGCTTCAGCTGTCTACTCTATGGAGACAGGCACTTTATTAGACTGCTGCTACATTCTCTCTCCTGTGCTGTCTGAAAACGAGGCAGCTTTTATAACTACAACTAAAACAGTTTTAAAAACCAGCAAAAGACAGAAAGAAAAGCTTGCCATTAAATGCTGGCTATCGTATTACACAAAGGTGTGCTTCAGGGGACGTACTCCCTGCTTTGTGAGGACAGGTGTGCTGTTCAACATGTTTCTTCCCTCTCTGTGTTATTTCACTGTCGGCACAGCTGACCTCCACGGGAGGCTTGTCTGAAGCAGAGCCAGGTTGAGCGTTAGCACACTAGCCTGGGAGCCCACAGAGCACGCGAACCAGGCTTGAACCTAGGCCTCCGCCGTGCAGTGGAGCTCCCGGCCACGCCTACCTCTGCCCCCACCTCAGTAAGCCGCCAACAAACGCTGGGCCTCTCCCCTGGTTTCCCCAACCTGGACACCAGGCACCAAGAGAATAAACCCACTCATACATAATAAACACCAGCCCCAGGGCCTGGTGTGTGATCTCATCATGCATGTGTCCTCTGTAAAAAGAAATGTGACAGACCGCAGTGAGGAAGTTTGTGTCGGGGTGGGTGGTGTGTGTGGAGAGCTGCAAGGGTGCCAAACGGAGAGGTGCACAGCAGCAGCATGCATCCTCTTCTGCCCATGTGCACGCCCTTCTGGCCCTCTCTCATCTGCATGGTGAGAATGTTCACTGGTTAAACTGACACAAAGCTTAATCAGGGGTAATACATTAGGGCCACCATGATTCACTTTTAGAAGTTATACATGAGAAAAGCTAAATGTACAGATAAACAAGAATCTGGACACTCATACCGTAACATACAAAAATAAATTGAAAAGACTGAGTAACTGATAATAAAAGAAGGACCTCTTTCTTCAAAGCCCAGCTGGATTGACGAGCGATTCTAAACAAACAGTGCTTCAGAGTTTAGCGAACAGAGCCAAGCACTTAGAGAACATGAAAAGCTGCAAAGCCCTGGCGAGGTGGTCTGGCTGTTTCATCGTTCTGCAGGCTGAGGAATCAATGGGAGCAGGGAGAGAGGGCATTCTTGGACGACTGACTAACTGACACACAGAGTGAAGGAGGGAGGACCTTGCAGAACTTTAGCTAACGGGAAGAAGCAGAAAGACATTAAGACTATATTTTTTAAATGAATCAGACTAAACCACTCCAGCTTACTCAGATCATCCCCACTATGATGCATATGCTTGTTTTCCTGCACCATAAGAATTTTGTGTGACAAAGTGTCCTAGACTCAAACCAGGGTGGGCCTCCGAAAGGGAAAATAAGCAATGGTTTAACAGCAGTCTTCTTCTGTCTGCAGCTGTAGGAATGGGCTATTGAGACAGGTGGACAGCATAAGGACCAGAAACACATACTCTAATGGAGTGACAGCCTAATGCAAATACAAGAATATAAGGAGGACACATATGTAGCTAAACAGAGTGCTCTTTATAATACGAAGACTGAACTTAAAGGGATAGTTCAGGTTTTCTTTAGAGGGGTTGCCAGAATGCTCAAGAGGGAATACCTTAAGAACAAAAACACAGCAACAAGAATTGAGCAACATTTGCCCCTACTATCCACTCCATCTCAAGGTCTAATTCATGGAGCAAGTTGCATGAAAACAGCCATAAAGTTTTGCATCTCTGTGCAGTTTGCTCCGGTTTTGTGTCTCATTGCGATCGAGATGAGCTGACGGCATCTTAAATCGACGCTGCGCTGATCTGCACTGTGCGCTCTCCTCCTGACGTTGCAAAATTCTGTCCTCATGTATGTTGAGCTGAATAGAGAGGGACAGTCCTTACCACTTTACTGTGGAGTTGATTCGTGACAGATATGATAAATATCACAGTTTCTACACAGCTTACTACCTGGAGCGAGTTAGCACAACGCAGCTTGTCCAGAGACAGCTACAGACTGATTAAACCCCTGATTATTATAAAATCAGAAATGTTGAAGTAATGCAAACAGACTTCATAAACAGATATATTCATTTCTAGTCCTCCAGAGGTGGAATTGTTATCTGATCACAGAAGACTTTGCATGTTTTTAGATACTCCAGCGCAATTATCACCAAGGTTTAACTACAGTAGATGGCGGTCAACAAGGACTTGTTTTGGGGCACTGGTAGCCTAGCAGTCTAAGCGCCCCACGTATAAAGGCTACAGTCCTTGTTGCAGAGGTTGCCAGTTTCACTCCCAGCCGGTTGACCATTTGCTGCATGTCCTCCCCCACTCTCTACTCTACACATTTCCTGTCTCTTTTCAGCTGTCCTATCATTAAAGGCAAAAATGCCCCAAAATATAACTTAAATTGACAGCATTCATTTAAAGGGATATTACGCTTCTACAACAGTACTTCAACTGGCGTCTTCAAACAACTCTTTTTGAGTGTTTTACTGCTTTACCTTGCCACCAATTGTACAGTGGTTTGGTTTTCTCTGATAGCACACACTTGTATAAGTGGAGCAGTTTGGCTCAGCTGGTTATTACCTCACATAACCTAGCCACAAGAAAACCTAACCATCCCTTTAAGTTAAATATGCTTTCTTTAACAGATAAAACACAAAAAGGGTACTTAGAGTCAGCCGAATGCACAGTTGCACATGTTAATACCTGGTTATGCTTTGTGAAATTAAAAGACTGTGAACCTTTTTTTCAGAGCGAGCTTACAGTAGAGGACACACAAAATCCAGAATACACTGTATATCAGCCAAAGCAATTAGCCAAACAGGGGCTCACAGAGGTGGGCTTTGATCACACGACTGTGAAATATTTATGAAGAGATGTGGTACATGAAATGAGCTCGGAGAATGAGGATCTGTGGGGGTCCACAAGAGCTCCACCTTAGAGGGACCTTCAGGGGAGGACGACCGCTCGGACACACAGTGGGGATTTCTGTGGGCCCGTTCAAAATGAAGGGCAGAAGGGACGGGGCAGGCCTAAAATGGCGGCCTAGTTTTCAAGGGAGGAACACGGGGAGTTAATCCAGGGTTTGGAAAACAGAGCGGAGGCAGACATGGTGCTGGCGGTGGGAGCCATTTTTGGGGGGACATTGAGTTTGTGTGTGTGTGTGTGTGTGTGTGTTCTACGCTGACGTGCTCAGTTCCACTTGGTTCCACTCAGACAGAGCGCAGGAGTTTTAACACACTCAAGCATGCGCTAATTAAAAATCCACACTCTGCATCACTACTGCAGCAATCAATATGCCTGATTAACTCATCTATACATCACTGCTACACACAATGGACATTAATTTTTTGGACACAAACAGGAAAATTATTTCTGTTTCCATTTTTAATTTACACACTGAATCCCACTCACTTTATTTTTAAGAACAATATTTAATTCTGATTCAGAATTCACTTTTTCTTCAACAGGCTCTGTCATAATCCAAATCATTACTATTAATTTATTTTTCCATCATCATTTTCCACATCTTATATATTGCATCTCATCTTGTCGAAGCTGTTTGTAGATGGCTATATTTCACATGTGATTAGTGTTAACCACGTTTGGAGATAACTGCACATGTCTCACTGCTCGTCTTCCTAATTAATTCACCCTGAGAGACTTGAACAAGGGAATAGTTTCATCTTCCAGCCCTGGTTATAATCAAACTGCCCCCTGGAATAATTTCACACTTCAGCATGGTCGGGAACTTGGGATTCTTAATGCGGCCCAGGTTTCTTTAGGAAGTGCTAATTTGATAACATTGGAATATCAGAGGGGGAATAAAGCCTATTAATAATTCCTGAGAGTTTTAAAACGAAGGGGAATTAAATCTACATCCCAGAAGCATTATTTACACACAGTTAATATGTTTTTTCACTACCTTTTTTCCAATTAAGATGCACTAAGACAACAAAACAAGAATGGCAGGGTAAACATAAAAAGAAACCTGATTGGAAGAATGTAGGTTTAATTTTCTTTAGCATGTTCTTATGAAGGCTATTTTATTAACATTTTGAGAGGCCCTGTAAACTTTGTCAGAATCAAACTCTGGAACAGCAGACAAAGGTGTTCAAAATCAGTGTTCACAGTAAAGTGTTCACACTAAAAATGAGATAGGTCAAAGGTCAGGTCACACAGATTAAAAGGAACTAGTTCATGTTCATTGCGTTCAGAAATTTACATTTTTAACTAAGTTCAAAATCCAAAGAAGAAGTAGTATATGTTCTTTCCCCTCCACTTTTACCAGTTAAATAATGTGTCATAAAGCAGGACAACTCAGAACAGATCAGCGTACAGTGTTTTTTAAGAAGCATGTTTATCATGTGGAAAGCTCTGATAACTCAAAACCCAGCATTTAGCTTATAACCCATTCAACTTCTTAACTTTTATACTCATATTTGAGATGTAAAACTCTGAGGTTCTTCTGCTCGTCTTAAACACAGAAGAATAGGAAGTACACTTTGCTATTCCTCACCCTTCTTCATTTTAAACTTACATGGAAAAACAGAGCTGAAACATTAACATAGTTCAGTATTTAGCCTGCATACTTTTTACATCTTCTCAAATAAACAGTAAAACTGAAGTTAACACTGACAAAAAGTAAGTCATTTGTTTTCATTTAAAAATCTAAAATCTTTCCTTTGAGTTAAAAAAAAAAATCACTGTTCTTATGACAATATCATGAAAAAGATCTTTGTGCAATCTAAGTAAAAAGTTTAGGATTTTGGGGTGACCAATCACATTTTAAAGTGGGGCCTTGACCACCCCTGGCCATCCCCTGGACCTGCCCTGGCATGCCAGGTGTCATAACACACATTGCTCTGAAACTCTCGACATCACTAGCTGACCCTCATTACTTCATTATAAAAACCTTTAGGGTGAACTTTTCTACTCATGAGTTTAAAATTGAGTCGTTCAGTTCACTGTTCACCACAATATGAACACATTCATTCTAATGTGTTCATATTGTGGTGAACAGTGATCAAATAACTATATGGATAAGTTCTTCACACTGATGATGTGATGTGCATTTGTTGGTTGTATAAAAGCATTAGAAAAAATAATACAGTGTCATTACCAGTCAAGAATGCCTCACAACTCGTCAGGAGAGTATGACAGAAAAGATGTATTTTGCTGTCTTATCATGTTTTTACTCCTTTCTGTTCTCCTCATGTTCTGTCAGGGAGCCAACACCTAAACAAGTCGACACAGAAGTGTTTTCCAAACACCAATATCACTCTTATGTTCACCGGTCTAACTTTTTTGTTTCACATCACAAAACAAGAGGGGTTGAGCTTTGGATCAGTGCCTTAGAATGACTTGTGATAGTGGTATTAGTCTAGATTCATGATAACACATTATAAGTATAAACTGAAGATTTGACTTCAGGGCAGCAAACATCTGTCCAATACAACCTATATCATGCAGCACTGCAAGAGAAACGTGCACCTTTTCCTCTGTCACATTCAGGGGCTGGGTTCAGTCTTCTCATGACTAAAATGTATCCTAAAAAGAATGTGTTTGGCCTCAACAAAACACCTGGAGAAGGCCTGATACAAAACAATGCATGTAAATCTGCTTTAACATGCAATGTACCATTTTGTCCTTTTAGAACCAAATGATGACGGGTGTATGTGGACGGATTTTGTCCTTTTGTACTGTAATAACAGCTGAGTTTATTTGTGTTTCTGCCCCAAAGAGCTTTAAAAGACTAACTCATTTTATTCTGCTTTGGTCCTCTCTCCTTCTCTCTTCTCTGCTGTTGATTTCTCAGCCTGAGTAGGGCCCCAAACTCAGGCTTCAAGTGCCCCTCACAGCCCTAATCTCTCCTTGAAGCGAGCCTGCAGCATTTTCTCTGCTGTTTGTGAGAGGGAGCAGAAAGGAGAGCCTTGAACGTGACCCTCTGAAGGGCTTTTATTGTCAGTTCAGGCAACACAGTTCACGTGAACTCCCTCCTTTATGTCCCACTCTTTACTTAACCCTGACTATTTGCAGAGTTTTCTGCTAAAAATCCAATTAGGTTAATTTGAAACAGGCATGGCGAGAGAACTTTATCCTTTCGGCGCATAGATAAGTAACCTAATTAAGACTAGACCTCTACCTCTGTCCTCTTTGAGCCTGCAAATTAAGGAGAGAAAAAGAAAACTTGTCAGAGATTAGGGCTCAGATTAGATTGCTTAGGTAAACACTGGAGGGGAGACTACACCTTCAAATGGTTTTAAATTGTTTAGAGCTCTCAACACCAAGTTTTCACAGCCGCCAACACCACGAAGGGAAGATAAGAGGAGCAGTTTGATGAAATGTAACACAAAAATAATAAGTAATGTAGAGAAAGAGTTTAAAGAAGGGCTAAAAGAGAGTGATGTGTTTAGACCACCTGTGAAAGTAGAAGTTGATTGATTGTGTTTTTATAGAGACCCTTCAAAGGTGCTAGGACATGTGACGTAATATAAGGGACACTCTGTTCAGCTGACGCTGACACACACACACACACACACACACACACACACACACACACACACACAGAGTAAACACAAACAACAGGCCTGCTGAGTTTAGTTTACTCCTATCAGCTGGCTCTGACCGGCCACGCAGACCACCCCGACTCCTCAACTCCTCACTCTCATAGGGACAGGAAGGGGGAGAGGGAGGGCAATGGGTGGGTGAGTTGGGGGGGGATTTGGATGGATGGAGGGGGGATGGGTGCAGCAGTTGAAGTGGGCCCTTCACCAAATTAAAACCCAATCAATGTGACTCTCTCTCAGCCCCGGTCAAAGCCCCTTTCCAGCTAAAGCCCTCTTTTCCCCCAGCCCTTCTCCCTCATCATCGCCCCCCCTTTCCCAGTCGGCCTGGATGTAACCCCCCCACTCACCCACCCCTTTCAACCCAACAGCATATCCCACCCCAACCTAAACCCTCCCCCCTCTGTGACCCACACTCTCCCTGCACTGTCATGGAGCAGTGGCTTCAACCTCTATTCCTCTGCTCCAAACCAGGCAGAGCAACCACATCAGAATTTTAGCACAGAAAAAAACACACCAAAAAAAAAAATCAAAGAAATAAAAAAAATAAAAATGAATCAAACTTGACGTTTTAGAGTTTGAAGATTTGATTGTTAGGATGTGTGAGGATTTTCCTCTGGAAGAGAGGAAAGTCTTTTATTGTTTTGCAGTCATTGCATCACATGCATAATAAATAGATTTTAAAACATTCAACCTTTATGTAAATCAGGAGGAGCCTCTGAGGGCAAGCCTTATTTTCAATGATGTCACAAGTTCAGATGAGACAGAAAAACTACACACACAAAAAAATAATATTATAAGAAGTGGAAGAAATGAGAAGATAAACAAGCAAAGTTATTTGCACTAATGGTTTTAATTAACCTACAGTGACAGAGTTTGAATGTGTGTTTTTTAATTTCCAAATGTGTAAAATTGTGATTTTATACAAAACCTCATACTTTAGCCAGGAAAAATGATAACTGTTAAAAAAGGTCTTATAATATAATTTGAGGAAGTCACTGCTTTACAAATTGCATCAAGAAGGCAGCTAAATATGAAGACCATTGTCCTAAAGGAGTTACATGTGATGGGTAGTTGCCAGTAAGGGTTTCAATAACACATACATAAAAACCTTGCCTGTTGTGTTCCATGGTGAAGTTCAACCGCTGACTTACAGCTTTAAGAGTGATAACATCACTCAGGGTCTGCACAAATGATCTCATAACACTTCATGTAAGCATCACTGACCTGACAAGTTCAGACAGAAATTGTATTTCAAGATATTAGAGGTCAAAACTGACAAGTGCAAATAGGACCCCATTGATTTTAATGAGTAAGAATTACAGCCAGATTTTTTTTGTCACTTGAATTTATACTTCAGTTGCACAAAGTCATATATTTGTATATGGTTTTATCCATCTCTCTATTGCCTTATCTTTTTATACATCTCGTGTTTAAAGTGCAGGAAGCAACATGTTTTGATTAGCTTTCAAGACAATTTGTAACAGTTATTTCAAGAAACATAGTAGTATTTTGCTTGCTGCATTGACGTTTTTACTACTTATACATTTTTAAGTCTTTGTTTGGCTGTAATACCTTGAAACAGTATTTATATCTTGATTTGTCATGTCAGTGAGGCTTACATTAAGTGTGATGAGATGTTTTAACTAAAGAGACCTCGGTAAGATCTGAGCTTGTGCAGTGTGAATGTTAAAAAAAGACTACATTTTTACTATCTCAATCTGAATCACACATTAAAAGACTAAACAAATGATTACATTCAGTTTTTAACATCATAATATAGAATTGTTCCATTTTTCTGATCTGGATTATGGAGCCAAAAACACCATCCTAATATTTGCAGACTGCATTTTATATTAACACCAACAAGCATGCATGCACACACACATTAAACACACATACCACATGCCACCTGCTGAAGCTGAGATGGAAAGTCCTTCCTGGCTGAAGCCTAACAGTGGGGTACAATTAAACCAAAGAGGAGCCTTTGATCACTTGGTCATGTGAACATGACAGGTGACCATATGGCTGGAAAAATGTAAATGACAATCAGTGCTTCAAACTCTACAAAAAGAGAAGGGAAAGAAAAGGAAGCCAATATTCTTTCTAATGACTTTCATTAGACAACATCCTCCTAAGTGCTGGATTTTCCATGCCTTAAGTGTTAAATAAGGTTAATTTTTATGTAGTGAAAATGTCTGTTTTTGCTTCTCAGTCTGTTTTCATTCTCATCCAATTTAGTACAACCGCCCCTCGTGTGGATAGTGGGAACCATCCTAAAACACACGCTCTTATATAAAAACAGAAAAAGACGCACAGGATCATTAGAGTTTTATAGCAGGACAGGCAGACAAAAAGGAAGGCAGGCCGAGTAACAGTCAGCAGCCACAAACAATCGCTTGCAGATGCCGGAGCTGTTGTTCCACAGTGGAGCAGGGGTGAGAGAATGGAAGGTGAGGTCACGTACATATTTGTGGCAGGATGCAGCCGAATAGACCTACTGTGTGATGTGATGGGATGCAGAGCCGGGCACACCGGCTGGTACATGCATATGAGCACCCAAAGTAACCTTCCTTTACATGCACAGGCACACACATGCAGAGCTTGGGGAGTGATACAGGGCCCAGAGGCAGTTTCCCTCATGTGGCAGCAGGGGGAGCAGCTCCACTGTTGTTCTGACTGGATCCAGGCCCAGGGCACAGGGCTGGGGGAGTGTGTGTCTGAAATCTCTTTAGGTTTGAGCAGGTTTCTGTGTGTTTCCATACAAGGGGTGAGGAATGGCAAAGTGTACTTCCTGTTTTCTTTGTTTAAGTGGAGATGATAAGCACAAGCAGTTGTAAAGTTCAGAATCTTGAGTGGATATTTTCTTTAAAAAGAGGCACAAAATAGTGCATGTTAAATTCAAACTGAAAGTAGTGGAGACAAAAGCATGCAAAAAGGTTAAAGGCAGAAGAATGTTATCTTTATATGATTTGCAACAAACCTCCTAAAAGGAAAATAAAGTGTCCCTGAGATGTAAATGTGTATTTGTAGCTGTTAATATAAAACTACAGACACTTTCTTTCTCTTTCACAATGAAAAAGTGAAGTCTGAATAACTGCGACAACCTGATGCTGAGAGATGCTTCTAGTCTGGGGGGTGTCACTGAGCATGCTCCGTTCTGGGTTCCTTGCAGTGCAGGAATCTGCACTCAGTCGAAGCCTCTTTTATGTTTGTATGATAGTTCTTGGACTACAGTCAAGTTCAGAAGCATGGAGCCATTAACTGAAAGGACTTTGATCGTCGTAAAATTATGCTTGCTCTGTTTTTTTTATAAACACAACAACAATGCAAGTTGATGTTTGTTAACATGCAGAATTATGTTTTTGTGAAAACGCAAAATGGATGAGATTCAAAATATATGTGTATATTCACATGGATTCATACATATTTCTAACATTATTTGCCAATAAGATCAAATACTTCTACTTTTGTTTGTATTCACTCACACCTTAAAGATTTGTTCAGTTGTCCAGAGACAATGTCCTAAGCCCAGAGTATTTTCAGGGAAAACTTTTCACACCAACACTTGTTGAGTACAGAGAACACTTCTAGTACTTTGTTGGATGTGCTGCAGTTACTAATATATCTAAGGTAATTTTTTTACTTGTGAACACAACACAAATCCCATTCAGCCATATTATACAAGAAGAATTTAAACTTATTCTATGCAAGGATATCTATTTTGAGTTGGTTAAGTATATGAGAAAAGGATATCTTTATAAATGAATCACAATCCTGTTACACTATGACAACTGGACATACAGCATCTGGGGGCTCAAGACAAAATGTATCAAATGTATTTCCCACTAGATTTCTTCTTTTCTGTAAAAGACGTACTGTACTTGGTAACACCAAGTCCTGTTTGTGTATGTGTCTTACACGACGAAGCAATTTGTGTGCTTGTAGTCTTTTGTCTCTCCTTCACAGTTGTGTGAGGACACTCATGGTTAATGGCTGTTAACAGCACAAGTGTTAAAGCATCAAAATGCGAACAATTAAAGAGCGGCTCTGCCAGAAAAGACGGATGAGTGCTGTTGGTTCAGAGAGGAGCTTTTATTCAGCAGCTCACACTTTTCTTTTCTTAGGCAACGTCTCGGCTTTAACAGGCCACTTCACCCTGAGGACTGTCGTCCAGCTACCAAAGGCATGTAACATGCACATGCACACACCGTTCACACAAACACACACTCATCAACTGTTAAGGACAGCTCGACCTTAAGTTTGTAAAAGCCTTTACAGGAAAATGGTCATAGAGAGTGTAAACAAAGTTTTCTTTTCTTTTTCAAAAGACCCAACTCCTGTTTCTATACTTTATTTTTTTAAAAATATGTTCAAATACATACTACAAAATAAAGTTTTTAAAAGGCATATGCAGTGTATTTTAAAAAAAAGACAATTTGAACAAAGTTTGTAAAAGAGCTCCAAAAGTTTTTGTTTTATTTCAAATAATATATTCAGTGTTTTTCAAAATAAGACAATGTTTACTTCAGTTTGTAAAAGACAGTTTCAAAGTTCTGTGTAGTTTGTGCTGAAGTATTAGATATATAACAACATTTTTTTGAATTGATTATATTTTTATGTAATAGCTTTTGAGAATATGTCTGAAAAAACTTTTTTTTTTACAGAATACAACATTTTAAAAGCAGTATTTACCTTTTTTACAGACTATGTTCAGATCATATATAATTTTCTTAATTTAGCTGATATATTTATAGATTGTAAAATGTCTGTACCAAGTTGACTGCATTTTTTTTGTTAAATATGTTCAGATTTTTAATTTATTTCTATCTTTGCTGAATTTCGTATATACTTCCACTTTCCCTGTTCCCATGAAGTAACCAGAGAGAGAGAAAAAGTTAGAGCAAATGATTGTGGACTGTTATTAGATTACTTTATGTATAAGCCTTTTTCCCATGTGCACAGCTGCTGTCCTGAAAATGTTTAGAAATTTTCAGGATAGCCTCTGAAATTTTCCTAAGTTACTCTTATTCACACATACCCGTCACAGTGGGGAATCTTCCCCTCGAAGGAGGAGTGGGAGTGGGTGTGTGTGTGTGTGTGTGTGTGTGTGTGTGTGTGTGTGTGTGTGTGTGTGTGTGTGTGTGTGTGTGTGTGTGTGTGTGTATGTGTTTGATAGATTGTCAGGGGGCAGGACATGAGGTAAAAAGAACTCTCCAGGAATCACAGTGTAATGTTTACATCATATCCAAGATGGTGGATGAAGCAGAGTCTGATACTATGATGACAGTTTTTTGCCTTTGTGTCAATGCTACGTGTAATCGAGATTTTCACAGCGCCAACAAATGAGTGGAAGAGGACAAGCAGGCAAGCAGAGAAGAATATCTAAAAGCAGCTTCATTACTTGCACCAAGATCATCCAGTCGTATGATGTAAACATTGCTCCGCCCCACCTGCTGGCGGCAAAGTTTCCAGAATATTACCTACAGTGTTCACACATCCGCTCACCCTGACTTCTTCTGGATGTTTTACTGGGAGGCTGGCAAGAAAAAGTCCAGATAAAGTTGGGTGAAAAAAAGAGGTTGTTTGCAGTTTTTCATGCAGCTCACCCTGGAAATGTCAAGAAGTTTACAGCAGTGTAGAGCGTGTGTGAATACAGCTAGAGAGTCTGATTGAAATACATGTGGTCTGATTGGTGTCATCGTTCTCTCCTCCCTGCTGAACAACAGACCTGAGTCATTTGCCACTGGCCTTCTGCGCATGTGTTTGTGTGTGTGTCCCTTTGCCTCCAGCGGGACCCATCACCTTGATCACAGCAAACCCAAGCCACACTGACCTTGGCGTTCCCATCAACCATTTATTTTGTGTCTTTCTGTCCATCTCCTCCTCCAAGCCTTCATCTCTCAGTCTCGTCTCCTATGGTTGTGTATGTGTATAAATGTGTGTTTATATGTGTGTGTGTGTGTGTGTGTGTGTGTGTGTGTGTGTGTGTGTGGTCTCCCATGGTTAAGGGAGCGTGCATGTGTCAGGTCGAGTGAAGGTGACACCTTATGCCTCGTGCCGAGATAATGAAGGCTTTAACTTTACAACTCAAGCATATCAGATTGCAGCAGCACAGTCCCAGAGACACGCGTCCACAACATGAGTGATCTGAACGGGTCGCCACCCTCCATTTCATGTGCACCGAGGAGTGTGCACTGTAAAATTTGCCAAAAGGCCTCATCATCATAACCGTTGCTTATTTCCGAGTGGGTTTAGTGAGACATATCAGAGTACACATGCTTGTGCAGAAGCACACACCCTTAAAGGAGGGGAGACAGGGGGTTGCACACTGTTTACCAACTGTTACGGCAGCCGGAGGCACCGAAAAAAAAACCATCTCTGTGTGCATAACCTCTGAACATGTGAGAGTCAAGATGTCAAAAATCCTTCACGTAGCTCACAACTGGGCTAAGGAGAAAAAACATCCCTCCTAAATTCCCCTACTGCCTCTCTTCTCCCCTTTCTCCTCGACTCACCTTTTCCTCCCCCTTTCATTCAGGAAGGGTTCTTTCCATAATAAAAGGAACCTGTGGAACTAATCCTTGCAAATCTCCTGTGCTTTCTGTCCTATACCTCCAGGCAACACAGCACACTGAAATCCTCCATTTGCATGCCTAAACTGCACTAACTGTGAATAAACCCTTTTAGCTGCTAATGTAATAACATCTCCATTTCAGGAAAAGGAGCAGGGGGTTAGCCAGCCCTCAGAGATTCAAGCAAACTCACCCCCTTTCCCTCCTCTTCCAGTCCCCCCCCTCCCCACCTCATCCCTGCTCCTCTGCAGTACAATAGGCATGGCATACAGATGCAGCTCGCGGCCCGCCTTATCTGCTCCCATCTAGTTAGGGCCAGCTTTGGAAATGGAAGTGGAGTCTTGATTACATGCAGATAAGCAGGAACACACACACACTTGCTTGCCTTTACCTCACCTTGGCTGGGGGATTGAAAGTGAAGTTGAACATGATTTTAATACAGATTTCCCTCCATTTAATAGACAATAAAATAACTTGATATTTCTACTATTTACCCCCCTGAAAACCTCATCTTTCCTGACTAAAACTAAAACTAATTTCAGCCAGAACACCAACAACTTTAATAATTTAAATGATATTGTATTTATCCATATTTATTTTTATAGAAATGACCCACTATAACTTTTATGGGCAGGGGTGCACCTATGAGATTAAAATAAGGTGCCCCAGTACAAGTGAAATCAGGGAGTCCAAATAAAAGGATCTTACAGGTACTTTCAATAACTAAAAATGAAAAGTAATAATTGTATTAGGGTGCCAAAGTACAAGTCAAAACAGGCGTGCCACCATGAAAGTAATTTAAACAGGACCCACTGTGATTCAAAATTTAAAAACAAATGAAAACAACTTATTAGTGTTCCCTAGTAAAAGTCAAAATGGAGGACCCAAATAAAAGTAGACTGGCGTCTTTATTACAAGTCAAAACAGGGTTACACCAATATAAGTAATACAATATTAACCACTAACCTGGGGGTACAGGGCTTTCTCTGCTGCTTCCCCCACCCTCTGGAACTCTCTCCCCCAACACCTCAGATTCTCTCCCTCACTCACCAACTTCAAATCCAGACTCAAAACCCACCTATTTACAAAGTCTTTTAACCTATAATTGATTGATTTGTGTTTGTTTTGGGGTTTTTTTGTTTTGTTTTGCTGCTTTGCTTTCCTTTGCACTGTTTTCCTTTGCTTTTCTATTGTATATATTTTTTTTCTTGTAAAGTGTCTTGGAGAAACTTTTAAAGCACTTCTATAAATAAAATGTATTATCATTATTATGATTATTAATATAAAAACTAAAAAATGCAAAGCTCTAAAAGATAGAACTTTTCCTGGGCTGCCCCAGCACAAGTTAAAACTCTGATGCACCAATTCTAAAATAGAGGGTGCTTCAGTATAAGTCAAAACAATGGTGTACCTGTCTAAGCTCTACAAAAGGAAGGACTAAAACTGAAATCTCAAAAAAGTTAGAACTTTTATTGGGTTGCTCTGCGAAGGGGGATGCCCTAATAAAAGTAGTAACATAAAAGGAGGGGGCACTACAAGTCCAAAGAGGGGTGCCATGTTATTGGTAATAAAAAAGGATCCACTGAATATATATAATAGTCCAACCTTTTCCTGGGGCGCCTGAGTACAAGCTAAAATAAGGTTGCCCCAATATAGGTCTTAAATAAGGACCCTCTTAAACTGAGCTGGTTTTTCACAGTGCCCAAATAAAAGTGACAAAAAGTGAAAACAGACTTAAACATTTCTGGGTACAATAGTAAATCTAGGAAAAAGAAACCCACTCACAGTATTTTATTCTATTTCAGAGCATCTAATTGGACACACTCGCCTGTTTTCTGCAAAAATAACCCATCGAACCTTTTCTCTGTCTTTCATCTTTAACTGAATTTCATTAACAATGCCAAGTAATACAGGGGCCAAAAAACAAGCACGCTTCCCTTTTACCACACACAGATAAACTCACACAGACACGTAGAGTTACGTTGCATTATTTTTGTCAGTCATATGAAGACGAGGGTCAGAATACATTACAAGCCCTCGTTTTTTTTCCTCTTTTCCACAGAGCAGCCAGCAAGAGATGCCAAGATACCGCTCTAATTGTCCAATTACACGGGATATAGCTGTTACAGCACGCCCTGAACGAGCTACTCCTCCCCAAATTCTGTGTTTTTGGAAGATCCGTTTGGTTGTTGCAGTGATTTTTTCTTCCCCTCTTCTGTGAATTAGGGGATTGAACAGTGGAGATAACTGAGACATCTCACACGTTTCCCCCTCTGAGAGCCGGCGTTCACTACCTCACAGAGTTCACATGAATTATATTAACATCAAAGAGAATTTCTAGGAAAGGATCTGATCAAGCTGTATCATACATGGCTGTGACATGCCTATAACACAACCCCCTCTCTCTCTCTCTCTCCTCTCTCTCTCTCCCACACACACACACACACACGCATATGTACTGTATGTACTGACACGCCTTACATACATTTGTATTCTCCGAGTGTAAGAGGGAGATCCAGTTACTTCAAAGAACCCATTTCCACCACTACTACTACAACTACTACTACTAACTGATACAATAAGACATCAAGTGCTGCTGCCACGCTGCTCTCAGAGTCAAACACACACAGCAGAGGAAAAGTGGAGTTATTACGTATATGTTGAAACGTTTGTCACACAAATTGTTTGCAGCAGATGTATTCTGCTGACCCATTTTCTTTCCATTCATGCAGCTGAGCGTTTGTACTCATTCTTATTACCAGGCCCTGTGCCTACAACCACTCTAAGTCCACCTGCTTCTGTACGATTTCATCCAGAAATATAGTTTTTTGAATGCAAAAATGTTCATACACTCGGACAGAGTCATACAGGGCTCGTATGAGACTAGAACGAAGAATGGAGATGTATTATTCTCCATGTGTGATGACTAAATAAATCAACACACGAAAGGCAAGAAGCTGCATGAGAAAACACTGAGGAGGAACAGCTTGCAGCTTTGCCACTCATCCAAACCAACCAACCAACCAACCAACCAACCAAATGCCAAGCAAGCCCCTCCGAAAAAACACACATGAAAAAGATGAACTTATTGAGGTCTCTATTTCCATGGCAACACAGAATAGTTTTGATGATGTTCCTTCCCAGTCGGCAGGCAGGGTTTGGCCGAATCACGGCACAGATTGGTGCTCCGTGGCTTGTTACTATGGGCGGGTTTAAAGCGTTGCTCACAGAGAGAGAGAGAGAGAGAGAGAGAGAGAGAGAGAGAGAGAGAGAGAGAGAGAGAGAGAGAGAGGCGCAGATGGTTGGAAGAATTGCCACTTTGAAGAAAAACCCCAACCCACACTCACAACTGGGTTCTGCAATATTGATTTGAATGGATAGAAGGGAAGAAAAACCTAGTGGCCTATGAATAAGTAAGTAATGGATAATATGGGCTAAATCAAAAGCCATTCAAACTGAATAGGATATGCGTTCTCAATGATGCAGAGGTCCAGTGCGTCTTTCTCTCTACATGAGGGCTCAGCAAAGTGTAGTACTGAGCAGCACTGTCAAGCCTCCTCATGTCACGTATCTGATATATATGCCAGTTATAAAGCAGAGAAGAAACACAGAGCAGAGAGAAAGGAAATCAAAAAAGATGTCAAATCTTTGCTGAATTAATCTCATTTAAAAGAACTAAACCCTTTTGCTACATTATGTTAAATATGCATGACTGTTTTACATCAGAAAGTGCAAGCAAGGCATGGGTATTGAAATGGGGTTGTGATCGACAGAACCACTAACCAATGTGAGTTTCACAGTGATCGCGCCACCACTACATGTTATTAAATTGCTGCAATGACTCTATGTTGTATGACTTTTAAAATCCTAATTACACATTTCCTTAGAAGGCTCCTGTTCTTTTTTGAATAAACAACACACAATCATCAGGGGTTTTAATTTACCCAGCAGGAGGAGTTGTGCTAAATACCATCTATTTGAAAGAAGAAATCCCCCACCCCCAAACTTCTTTTTTTTTTCTTTTTTTCTAGATTTTCCTCTTCTCCTCTTCCTCTGCAGGGAACAGCATTCAGGCAGGCGCAGGGCCCTGCCAGGCCCCGGCTAGCTGTGATGCGTGTTCAACAAGACAACACTGCTGTTCAGACAGACACGGCTGAAGACGCCGGGTTGATAGCGTGGCATCATTTACACAAGCTCACACACACCGTCCCTCTGTTGTCCCCCCTCCATTCTGCACCTTTTCAGCAGCCCCCCCCTCCCTCTCTTTTTCACTCCGACCCCACAACCCTAAATCCCCCCAGCACACGGAGACATGGCAGACAGGCCGCCACGCAGACAGGTGACCGTAAACAATTAATCAACATGGTGACACCTCTACATCTGCCAGGCCCAACACGGGGAGGGGAGCTGTCAGCTAGCAAAACAAAGCAGCCCCGACACACACACTCTTTAAACACACACTTCAACACATACACACAATAGTGTTGGCGAATGGCTCTCTAGCTCATAAGAAATGTCACTCACAAAACGTAGGAGCTTGTAGATATGAAATATTTACTCAACATGCTGGAGTGACATGACACAGCGGTTCACAACTCATTTCTTTCTGTGCCACTTAGATGCCAATTGCCAGTTGTGGAGATATGTGCCAGAATCAGATTTAAAACAAGCTTATGGTTTCTGAAATGTTATACATTACAGCCTACTCCACAACAGTGAGTAACAGCTGAACTTATTTTTCCTGTCAAGAGGTTTTCTTGCTGTGTAAGCATTTCTAAAACATTTTCCTAACAGTTGCTTACACAAAGGAATTACCAGCTCCCCTTTTTTTATACTCCTGCAATTGGAATGAGAAATGGAAAAAAAAAAGGGGTTTTTCCACTACAATTAGTTAAATGGTAAGTCTGCCAAATTACAAATGGAAAAAAAAGGAGGAATGAAGTAGAATTTTGCTTTTGTGAAGCTAAAAGGGAGTGGCAGAACCAAACAGAGCCCCTAATATCTGTCAGAAGAGTTCTCAGGGCCTATGTTTACGTAGAAAGTGGTTTGAAAATGGCTGAATGCAAAATATTGATATAACGTATCATGGCGCAGTAGCTTTAGCTGACGAGATAGGAAATAAATAGTTCGAAAAGCCCTATTTGGAGCCTTGCTTTAGTGCAGTTATGTAGCCCTGCCCCCTCAGTCTTCCTTAGTGCTTATACTAAACTTAATACAGCTTATTATTGGTGCCCCAATGAGTTATTTCACATTGTGTCATGGTACTGTGGAAGCTAGCTCCTATGTTTTAAATGGACCTTGTTCCACTGATGTCGGCTCAGTGGCAAAATGACTTTGCCCCATCATTCTGCCTGTGTGACCTTCACACTAGGGATGCACCGATCCGATCCTGGTATCAGATATCAGCCAGATCGGACTCAAAAAGCTAGATCGGATATCGGCGACAAGGGGCCGATATATAGTGCCGATATTAATATCCCTCCTCCCTGCCACAGGTACAGGTCATTATGTGGGAAACACTATGGAAACACTAGGTTGACCTATTTTTTATTTTCTCATTTGAAGCAGTTTTTCTATACAGAATATTTAATTCCTCTTATCCACTGCTAAGGTTTACAGCTGAATTGTAATATCTGTTGGTTTTGAAGATTAACTCACCAGACTGCTGGTACACATTTAAAATCTCTTGAATAATGATACTGTCAGTTTAAAATGTTCATTTCATTGTGGTCTTCAAAGTCAGAAAAGCCTGAAGTTGCCAAACATGATTCTATCCCCACATTAAGAAATAGAGATTATTAAATCAATACAGGGATCGGATCGGTTCAGTATCGGTATCGAGCCCAGGTATCTGTATCTGTATCGGTATCGGGACCTAAAAAGTAGGATCGGTGCATCTCTACTTCACACTGATGACAAAGCAGAAGCTTAGCAGTCTGGGTTAGAACAGACACTGTAAAGAGGGATGAAGAGTTATTGGCGTAGACTGTTTTAGGCCGTTGCTTAACTCAGAAACAGTGTTTTGGTGGATGACAGTGACAACAAAAACTTTTCAAACAGAGTTCAAAATCTTTTGAAAACGCCACCCTTACATCGCTGTGTGAACTAACAATACAGAGATCCTCTGAAAACAGTGATTTCACAGCTCCTCACATGTGTATTACGTTCCCAGTCAATGAGTTTGTACTCACAAATCTGCTGAAGAACACCTTGATGTGCAGACCCATAGTGGTCTTCGATGGAAAGTGATACTGTCAACTACTGGCCTACCTTTGGCCTGGCACACTTACTCCAGCGTTTTCGATTGTTATTGTGCGGGGTACAAGGATCCTACTCACAACGTCGTCATATGAAAGCAGATATTATAAAAAATCAAAAAAAAAGAAAAGACTTTTCCGTTTATAATGGGGCCGTTCTCGTCCACACAAAGCCTTAAATGGCCCCCAGTGGTATGGCCACAGCTTGCTGAGTGGATGAATGGATGGAAATTAATGGGTAGCAAATTGTAGTTCTTTACAAATGGAGTCATTTAAGGAGTGTAATTTAACAGAGCTTTCCAAAAACATGCTTTTGTTGGATCTGGTGCTGGGCATGTTGCAGTTTTGTTGCTAGCAACTTTTTCTTTTTTTCCATCCCTCCTTTTTCATTTATTTTTCCATACAACATAATGTTTTTTTTCCCAATCATAAATTATTAGAATCAAAGTGAAAAAATGCTTTTAAGTTTTCCACAAGCCGTGTTCAAAGAAACTATGGCAACATCTGTGCAAATCTGACTAAGTTTGTTCACTCAGATGCAGTTTTCTCTCTTAAACGTATTTATTTCAAGATTTATCAATGCTATGGAGATGCATTTTCAGTCAGCCTCAAAAAGCTCCTGTTTTCCTCCATTTACTCAACTATATATTGATTCTTAATAAACCTACATTGAAAAGCATTTTTAAAAAGTATTTCCAGCTTATATGGCATGTTGATGTTGTCTCTTATCTCCCACATCTGGTTCCCAGCGTTAAGGATGTTTTTCTTGATTCACCACCTTTGTTTTGAGTCCACCCCCTCATGCCCTGGAATCATCCTGCAGGCCGGAGAACAGGACTGAGAGGCATATTCATATGGATGACTGTTGCTAACAGGTGATGAATGTCAGAGCCACTGGTGGCCTATTGTCGTGGGGGACAAGGACAATACGCGGGGGAGATGGAGAGGTCATTGTTGGGATGTCTGCTGACAAAGTTTAACCAGAGCTGACTTGTGTCATCCGTCAAAGCAGACACATTAAAATAGGGCAACAGCTCCCCAGGCTAGGATAAACTAATTTCTGCATGTCAAAGTTGCTGTTTAGATTTAACTGCCAGGACTTGACAAAACATTTTGTACTTGTTTTAGAATAAAATGTTGGTACATTTTCCTTTATGTATTGTGAAGATTGAATTGTCTGAAATTGGTCGGTTAGAGTAAAGGTCTTGGGGTCTTGTATAGATAATGTTTTTGGGTCTTTGTCTCTTTTTATTTTGAATAAAGGTGTCTTTGAAGCCTCTTTGGGTAGAGAATGGCATATATGTATGACACAATCATCAAATCCACTTATCAAATATTTAAAACCAAGTTTTTCTGATAAATTTCTTTTTAGATTATTTGCATGATACATTGTTTTCATCTGTTCTTGTTGACATGAAGATGTGAAAGGGCAGAGTGTGTCTGTGCACACACACTCCTGGGGAATCTAATAACAATGCTGCAGTCCCGGGGAGTCACGGAGCAGCTAGAGCTGTCAGGCCTTTTGTTTCAAAGAGGCCACTCATTACATTACAATCCCACAGATAAGGCTCCTTTAGGGGGTGCAGAAGGCCACAGAGGAGGAGGTATTGTTCCTCTCTCCAGGCTCTCATCTCTGCTTTTGCAAACCTACAGGAAATGGTCCTGTGAGAAGAACAGAGTTTACAAAAGGAAGGATGCTGACAATGAAAAGATGGAAGCAAGAGGCACAGCTCACCTGATGTTTTGGAGGAGAAAAGAAGAGGAGGGGAAATTAAACTTGGGTTTAGATTAACCTGCCATTTTCACGAAGGTGATCATTATGCTGCCAGTAGGGAGACTTGTGGGGCGAGAGCTGAAAGAAAAACACAAAGCTCACGACGGATTTTGTTTGTTCCGGCACGGAAAGAATGGCGATCAGTTTGAGGAGGAGGTGAATTGTACAGTGGTGGGGGAGATGTTTACGCTGCTTTTGGCTTTTTTTTTAAGGAGTGGGTGGGGATGGGGGCTTGTTGGGTGTTCAGGTTTGACTGCATCTCACACATCAGATTGAAGCAAAGTATAACATGTGAATGTTGTGACAAATGAGAAGCACACGACAGAAAACAGGAGTAGGTGAGAATTGTAGGTGAGGGGAAGGCTTCCCTGGGGAATACGTGTGTGTGTGTTTGTGTGTGCGTGCATGCTTCTGCAACATATATATATGTGTGTGTTTTAGAGGATTTTTTAATATATTCTGAAAGCAACCTAAATCTTTGGGTGGCATTTGAATCAAGACATTTCAATTGTTATACAATAAACTGAAGCACTGTTTTTAGGTTACATTACAAAACATTCATTATATTTATTACGGTGTAAATCCAATTCTCCGACTCTCTCACGTTACAAGCTCAGTCTCACTTTCTCCGTGGAGACAAGGTAACAAAACTTAGGAAGGAAAGGCGATTAGCTGTTAACACCTGAGCTGCCACAAGTGAAAACACTGATCACCTGCCCTCAAAAATAATGAACTGAAAAGTTCATCTTCCTCCCTTATTCCCAAATCTGCTCATCACGACCTTGTTGTCTAAAGAGTGTCATTCAAAATCCCCACCAAATACATATTTTTTACATGTTACATATAACCACATGTAGGTTACAAAACATAAACAGACTGTTATAAAGGCGATGAAGGTAGCCATTGTGGTTACTGTATTTTGGTTAGGATTATAAAAAACCTTTGGTCCAATGTTGTTGAGATTAAATCTCAGTTCAGTATTAATAACGCATTTACCCTGCTTTTCAATAAATATTCAGTCTACTAATTGTGTTTATTTTATTTCATTTAACCTTTATTTAACCAGATGAGACCCATTGAGATCAAGACCTATTTACAAGGGCGACCTGGCCAAAATAAATAGCACAACTCAACAGCATGGAGCATATATACTGACAATAAAGTGCAATTTGTGATCACAAAAACAGCATTTAAACACAGGCATTGTTCTGGGGTCTGTCTTTTCATTTCATACTAAAGACCCTTTACATTGAGATTCCATCAGAGCAGCACCGTGTCAAAACCACACATTTTTACTTTTACACTTAACCAGACAATTGTGTAGTATTGGTGGCCCTGTGTGTGATTTTACATTGCATTACAGCGACACAGAAGCCAGACTCCTAGAGTCCACAGTGCCACGCAGAGTGGATCTGTATCAAGTCCAGTCAGGGCTACTGATCCTTAAAGTCCGGATATAAACAACTACAAAACACTCATTCTAAAACGCCCATTTTCACAGCAAGAATAAACCTGTATGCAGCCAACTCCACCTCAACCAAAACTCAGATTGTGTCAGCACGTGCAATATGGCGACCATGTTTGATTTAAAAATGCTGCCTAAGAAACCAAAGAGTGGCGTCACTGAGACTTGTTTTCAGCTGTTTGTGTGTGTGTATCAAGCGGCAACTTACGGTCTCAAAATATGAAGCCCATGCAGAAGTGTTATAAACTGCAATTCATTGAGAATCCACTTGAGGCTGGCTGCAGAAACACCAGAAACCACATACACACCAATTCAAAAAAGACAATCTTTACAGCAGAAATAAACATGTTTACAGCCTGGTTCAAAAAGCAGCTTCGGCTAATTTCTCTATCAGCACACACTGTACAGGGGTGAGTTTTTTTCTAACATGACAGAAGATATTACAATTTTGAGTTTATGCCCAAATAAAGACATGACTGACTTGACTCCCGGTCGGGAGCACATAGCTGTTGGCTAGGAGGCTCAAACTCCGCCTCTTTACGCCACACTATGCCTGTTTGAGTTCCGCATTTCCAATACGGCTGCCGCCGTCGACTGGCTTCAAAACCGCGCTCAGGAACAGATGGATGACGTCACGTATATTACGTCCATATTTTATGCAGTCTATGGTGTGTACCCACAATAACTGTCATTACAACCCGGGTCCTAAAGATGGGGTCCCAGAATTGCGGTCCTGAAACTTCAGCCTCTGGCTCTGCAGACACTTGTTATTCATACCCTTCGTATCATCTTAATCCCCACCCAACTCATCATTTGACACTTGCAGATGAAAATAAATAACGCTCAACTTTCATATTATTTTGTTTATTAAGCGTACAGGGTTATATTATTGTGTCCATTTGAACTTGTTTAATGTTATGGTCATTATGATCTGAAAGCCCAGCATGAAATGAAAAAAAGGAGAAGGAAAAAGCTCAGTCAGTGATCCCCCTCGCAATGAAAAACCCTGACTCCACTTTCATCACCTCCACGTCTCTTTCTTTCCCTGGCCCTTTAATGTTCCTCAAATCCACCCAGAGCTTCTTTAAAGCAAAGATTAAAAGATGGTCGTGATTTTTTTCAGAGATGTTTGATACTTTGCTCTATCTGTTTTGCATGTTTCTATATGCATCTTTTTAAAGGGCTTAGTGTGGGAGCTGTGTATTAGCTGGAAATACACAGCCTGTAAATATACTGGATGTTGATATTATTGTTGATGACATGAAAAAATCCTTTAGTACATGACATGCTACTATTTGTTTCCTCAATTAGAAATACATTTTGAGCCTAAAACCAACAAACTCTTTTATTTTTCCGTCATACTCTGGAAAAGTCTTTTCTTTTTCTATACTGTTCATGACAATTAAAACATTTCTCAAAGGTCAATGTTGCAGTAGATGTTGTAAGAGGGTGATTTGGACCTCTAATTCCTTTTAAAATGCTGTCATTGTAACAAAAATATTTCTGATTATAGTTTGTGTTTAACTCCTCAAAACCAAAGGTAACAACCACTCTTCCTGATTTTCTTCTTCTGTGATACTTGATTAAATTTCCTGTCTCAGCTTGTACATTGCATCTGTAAAAGGTGGATGCTTTTTCCTGTAGTGTTTTATCCTAATCCTTTCTCTTGAAAATTAGATGTGTGTATTTGCTTATGTTACCACTATATTCTAACTTATGAGTAGGCTGAGATGAACTCATTGTTACAGTAAAATGAAGGTTTCAGGTGAGCTATTTGAAGTGGCAGCTGACCTATTGTACGTTTTTGTATGTATATTATCAAAAGCTGGAGCATGCAGTAGAATTAAGATTGATGTTCTGTTTCACTGTGTGTCCATCTGTTTCTCAGGTATCAGTTACTTGTTATTTGACTTTAATCTTCTGCACTGTTTTATGTATCTTTGGGAACCCAGCCTCTTTTACATTTTTGCTATCTGAGAGGTGGGTGTTTTTCTATAAGCACAGTTACCATCCTCCTAACCCATACCGTTTTCCTCATTTAATCAAATCTTGTTTCTCACCCATAAAATCTTGATTTTAAAGAACTGTAACTCATTTAGGATTGGCAGCTACTAGCTTAAATTTACAGCTAACTAAGCTAATGTACATTTGGATTACTATTTTCTTTGTTTGTGTACAAGTTGAAGCAATGATTAGAGTTTGATAGGAGGTTGTTTTACGGCTAATTTCTTTCCTTATCCACTCTTTCATCTGTCATATATACTTTTCTTTATTTTTCAGTTTTCACATTGGCTGGATAAAGTCTTTTCTAACAGACTTGAGAAAATTAAATACACACTTTTTTTTTTAATGGTAGCCTTTGTTGTTTTCCTGTACGGACTTGCAGGACTGGCCAGATGTAATATGTAAACATATTACGACTGTTCTTCTTATTCTCCTTTTAAACCATAGACTTTTTTAATAATGGACGTAGTATCCGTGACGTCACCCATCTGTTTCTGAAGCGCTGTTTTGAGGACAATCGTCGGCTGTAGCCATATTGCCGCTGTCGAGCGATTGTGACGTAAAGAGGCGGGCTTTGAGCCTCCTAGCCAACAGTTACAGTGTTCCTGCTTGTCAATCAAGTCAGCTGTGCCTCTCATTGGAAGACTTGTAATCTCAATATCTTGCCACGTTAGAAAAAAATGCAGCCCCCTACAGTGTGTGCCGATCGAGAAATGAGTTATCCAGACTACACTCATTTTTGTACCAGGCTGTAAACATGTTTGTTTCTTCTGTAAAGATCGTCCTTTTTGAATTGGTGTGTATGTGACTTCTGGTACTTCCGGAGCCAGCCTCAAGCGGATCCTCTATGAACTGCAGTTTTTAGCACTTCCACCTTGGACTCATATTTGTAGACTGCAGGTTGCTGCTTGTTTTAAACACATTAATATGCACACATTTCTTGTTACTAGCTATGTAGTTTGGTTAGGGTCAATATTTGTGTGTACATATTCATTTAAATATATTTATGTACATTTAATCAGTTTTTGCACATGTATCTCATCCAGTAGTCCTTTAGTTAGCTCTCAAAATGTTCTTAAGCCTGATCTACATCATAGGTCTGAGTAGCCCTATACCTACGTGGAAGCATATAGCCTGCATCAAAAATGTAGTCCTTTAGTTAGCTCTGTAATTTCTGTTTGAATTTAGATTTGTCAGTCTTTTTTGTTATGATACTCAAATGTGCAATGTCAAGTGTTATGCCACTGAAGTCTACCGTTAGTAAAATTGTCAACCTGACATTAAGGACTTCTGAAGTGGCGGAGTCTTCTCCCTTTAACCAAATCAAAAGTCCACCAGTTACCATGGCATGCGGGAAATGTGTCTACACTAAACACCAGTGTAGGTTTAGGTTAAGGCTTCCTCGTCTGTTCACTGTCTTTAAGAGGGGGAATGTTGATCCAAGCTCAGAGCCTTGAGGCAGTTTCTGCCTCGGAGAAAAGCTTGAGGGTGTCCGCCTGAAGAAAAGTTGAATAAAGAAAGTCTGTCACTCACTGGTAATATCTTGCCCCGCTCTTTTCCATTCACTTTGCGCTGCTTGGACTGCCATTTAAGTTGTCTAATTATCCATGCAGAAATAATTGACCCTTCTCCTTGTACAATGACCCTTATGTTTGGTGCATATGCGTAGGCAAGCACACACGTGAATAAGTGTATGTGTGCAAATCAAGTTTTCACCCTGACAATCACAGCTCTAATTAAATTACAGCAAAGGTGTTAAAGCTGTTGATTGTCAATGTGAGTGGGTGAAGAGCTCATAATACAATGCATATCAATGCAGCCGTGAGTGACTGCAGTCCCCCAGGTGTCAGCCAAATGAGTGTGAATATTCAGCTTTTTCCCCTCCACTTAACTCTCATTTCACTCTGATGACATTTTATTAGCCTTCCCTTGGCAGTGCTGCTGGGTAAGCGATCTGCAGCAAACAGCTTCTTTGTACTCTTGATTCCAGCAAAATACTGAAAGATGCAAATACAAGCACCAGGGCAAAAATCCTCTGTTGTCCTGGTTTGGAGCTGGCACTTTGGGGTTTATATTAAATTTTGTTTGTTTTTGTGACCCCTCAAAGGAACATGTTTTCTATTTCAAAGATTTAATGGAGCATCTGAACTCTTTTTCTTGAATAGTGTGTAATTCATTTTTGGTCTTACTTAAAGAGTAATTACAGTTTTTCAAAGTCTTTCCAATTTTAAGATGTTTTTGTCCTAATGATGAATTTATAAAGGTGTTGGAATTGCTCAAGTCAAACACATCAGGCAGCAGCCATGAAGCAGGCTGTAATGTCTGCAACATAATCCTCAGGGCAAGAAGTATGTCCGGTTTTTGTTTTGACCACTTTAACCCTCCTATTATCCTCAATTTGACCCCAATTAATGTTTAAGATATCTAGATTAATGATAAATCAAATTTTTTTGGCTTCAAATTTCATGACTTTTCCTAATTTAATGGGGACAACTGGGAAAAACATAAAATTAAAATTTTGATATTTTCCAATTTTCTGGTATTTCTTAGGGTCAATTTGACCCCAGGTTGTTTTAGTGGTTTTGGATGATATTGAGGTCACTATAACTTTTAATAATAATAATAATTTTTAAAACCTAAAAGAAACATGAAGTACCTGAAACATAAACCTGGGTCACTATCAGTTCCTGGAGGTTTAAATTGATTCGGTCAAATTGACCCCAAGGATAAAAGATGTTTGTAAATTTGAGGGTAAGAGGAAGGTTAAGACTGAGAGTGTCATTCTGAGTGTCTGACAGCATTTTTAAATGTAGCACTATCACAATAAATGTTTTCGTCAAAGAGTAAGATCTGTAAAAAAAACGTGCTTTTTTCTTCTGCATCAAATTTACACCGTAGGTCAGCTTGGCCCTGAATCTACACGGAAGACTTTGTACGATGCCTGCCTGCACCTCCACAAAAATCTATTGCACGGAAAATGCATCAACCCTGTGATTGGTCTGCTGGGTAAAATCATACAGAACACTTGCATAAAATTCACCGTCCTCTGCCTACACTGATTCAGCAGACATATATTCCATCTCCTCTGATAGCCTATCTCTTTTCTTCTTTGCAATAATGGCAGTATGATCCACTGCTGCTCAACCTTTATCAGCTCCATCTTCAACTTAATACACTCTGATTGGACGCCAACTTGGCCTAGTGGTTAAGTTGCGCGCCAATGTAGCGGTCAGCCTGGGTCCGAATCCAACCTGCGGCTCCCTTCCAGCATGTCATTCCCCCTCTCTCTCCCAGTTTCCTACACCATCCACTGTCCTCTACCTCTATCAATAAAGGTGTAAAATCCCAAAAATATAACTATAATAATTAAAAATAATACACTCAGATTTGGATGCCATGTGCACAAACAAGCAGAGTAGCAGCACAACCACAAACTGGTGGTATGACCAGCATAGAAACTAGTGTTTAGGCAGAGTATTGCAGAGTGACTTGGACACTCCAACACACAGTATGCTCACGACGGCACAGGCCACGATGACGACTCAGCTGACAAAAGCATTACTTTCACCAAGCACTTTAAACCAATGTGGTTAAATCAAGCACTCCAAGGATTACAAAACAGCAGTTACAGTCTGTTTCAGAGCTGTGGCCTGAAGCTATTACTGAAGCTTTTCCAAAAACACATGGTCAAGGTGTTTACATACAAGAATTCCTCTGAAAAACACAGATTTCCTTTGGCAGCACCAGTTTTTCGTGCCAGAACGAAGTAGAGCTTGCTCCTGACGCGCACTTCCCTTTTTCCCCAAGTGCTGCGTATCGATTCAAATGAAAACAAGTTGCCAATCCAAATAAACACCATGTCAAGGAGTTATCCAAGCAGACAGAAATATCAGCCCAGCATGATACCATAGGGCAGGAAACAACAGGAGCCCTGGTGCTCCTGACCTCACAGGGGGTCCACGGAGACTACCAAGGTGTACGCATGTGTGTGTGTACGCATGTGTGTGTGGACACATGCGTACCCTCATATGTGCATGGGTGCACATTTGAGTGGCTAATCATGTGTGGGCTTGTGACTCTATTCAAGACATGTATCTGGTCAATAAGTGCTATCACTGTTATTGTGGACAATTCACTGTGCTATAAGCGAGCCTGACAGGGCTCTGGTATAGATTTGCTCATACATCACTGATCAAGTTCTGCTTGTAACATTATATGAGGGCTGTCTATAATGATTTTTTCAATTGTCCTGAGTGCCATGTGCTTCAGGCATGTGCCTTTGGAATCTTTTGTTGCTGAGGATAACTTAAACAGGGGTAAAATGCAAAATGCATCGATTAAAATACTTTGCAGTTTTTTGCGCTAACTTAGAAGACTTCCATTCTGGAATGGACTACTGACCCTAAACTGAATCCTCTGCATTAAAAATGATGTCCTAATAATTCATTTGGGGGGATATAGCTTCCCTGGTTTTATTTTATCGTGTTCTTTTGCAGAAGGTGCAACTTCATCGCAATGTTCATGTGTCTCTTTGAAGCAAAAAGACAGTTTCTAGCACAGGCATCTTGGACTAAGATTTGGTGGGTTGTGGCTTTGGCTAAAAGACAATAAATAAAAACGCATGTGTCTGGTTCTTCATGTCACTTTCAATTTCTGTATATTTTAACCAAAACCAGTTTTTATCACAGCCTCAAATGAGGCTACAAGATGCCTGTCTCTCCCTGCACTACAAATGATTTGTTCCTTTTATTTTGTGAATCTAGATATATCCCAGAAATGAATAAAGAGAATACAGACACCTTTACTTCGTTACAGAACATATGTCATATTTGAAAGGGTTATCAAAACTGTGTGTAACAAAGGTTAAAAAGTCTTCTAACAAGCTTTTCAGCTTCAATTATTCCATTGAGAGTTATAGAGCTGCAGGCAGAAATTGCTAACGAGTAATCCAGGGAATTTGGGAACAGTTTTTGGAACAGTTTTGGTGCCTTGAAAAATGAATTCAAAATGTCTTAGCATGCCTCAAAGTGAACTTTCCCTTAAAGGTAACAATTTAAAATCTAACAGCAGTCACTTCCTGCTCAGCCCATTTGAGTAATGATGATTTGAGGTTAGGACAGAAGGAAGCTCCCTGAAGGAACCTATAGGAAACCTCTGACCTGTTCTTGTGCCCTGATATGGTCTCCCGGGGCCCAGGAGAGCTGAGGGGCCACAATAATCGCTTGGACCCCACTGAGTCTGAACATAGCCACAGCACACCGGGGTCAGAAAGAAGGACGGGCAGAGCGAGAGGTCCACAGGGCAAAGGGGAATGTGCAGGGGGTAATGGCCAAGACTCGCACGGTGTTTTTAAGGTCATGCTAATTGCCACGGATGTACAGCACGCCTTCAGTTAGCCCTGAGTCTGGCAGTGAGGAGGAGGAGGGGGAGCAGGAGAAGAACGGGGGTTGAGGAGGTGGTGGTACAGGTGTGGACCTTTAATTAAATACCACTGCAAAGGTTAATGCACAGAACCAGGAACTGCAGCCACTGTTAAGTGGTGGACATTTAAACATGGCCGAGAATATGCCTCACACTGAGTGTGTGCATGTGTGTGGTTTGTGTGTGTGTGTGTGTGTGTGTGTGTGTGTGTATGAAGACGAGTACATGACTGAGAGTAAAAACAGAGGTGAAAATTTAAAAATGAGCAAGATTCAATATATCTTCTCTTGGAGGTGCAAAAAATTAAGTGGCTGGTATTTCAACATAATGAAACTTGACACCCTTTGCAAAGAAAAAGAACCAAAGCTCATCTACCAACATTGCAGTTAATCTAAATATCAAGTGCTGAAAATTAAAAGAACTGTACCTTGCATGCTCTCTTTGGCATCATCAATTAAGTCCGTCCTCTTTTATGTGTGATCTCTTGCATCTGTAGGTTTTCACAAAACATATTAAGGAGCTATATTAAGAGGTATTGTCACCCCGTGAATAACCTTAAACACATTTTTGTGTGCGACCCTTGATAATTACAACCATCTGCCACATTAGAACACCTCTGGAGAGACTAGTCGTCTACACGGAGGCAAGAAGGACAGTTTGATATAAATTTCCTAGCCAACTCAGGTTAATTGCAAATTAGTGCAACAGCAAAGACAGGCCAAACATTCAAAGGAAGCACAGCCTGAAGACTGCCCTCCAGAAGATGGTAACTTAAGACATGTTTCAAGAGGACTTTGACAGGTAATTTGGTGGGTAAGTATCCATACCAGTCTTTTTATCACCTGAAACAGCATCACTATACGAGCACGACATCTCAAAATGAGTGGTTAGCATTCATAAAGTGTTTACTGGAAGCTGAATCACCCACAAAAGTTTCCTCCCGAAACAAAAAGGACCTTGTGATAAAAACTAGTTATAATAGAGAATAAAGCACTTTCACATGAAAAATCAGCATTCCTCTAATACTTCTTTACCAGACACAATGCATCATGTGCCATCAGCTGTAGCAAGTTTGGTACTCCTCTGGCTTGATCATCGGTAAGGATTCTTCTCCCCATAATAAATAGACCCAGTACTTAAAACTGTAAGACACAAAATAATTACCTTTTACATTACCAGTCATTGTTTCTCTAGCATGAGAGGTTTAGGGGGATTGTTAATGGAATTGATGCTAGCTTGTTTGTTCAGCGGGCTTCTTTTTTGTTTGGCATTCCTTTACTGAGGGCATTTCCCTAGCTTTTATGTCCCTGGTTTTATCAATAGTTTTTATCTGATCTTCCCTGCTGCTTTTTTTTACTTGTTTTATTGAACCACAGTGTCTTTTAACAAGTGTCTGCATTTTACCATCTGTTTTTAACCCTGTTTTTACTCGTACTGCCTTTTTAATATGTCCTGTAGCACTTTGAGACTCATCCAGAATGTATGCGCGATAAATAAAATGCATTATTACTATTTTTTTTTTTCACAAGGTATTTTTTAACACATAGCTGTGTCATACAAAGAGATACCCTACTCTCAAAAAAATACAAAGGCATTGTTTATTGATTGAAACTCTTTTTAAATATAGCTGTTCTGAGTTAAAAAGCAATGTATCTTCTATGCCAGTAATAGAGGCTAGCTTCCCTGTCAGCCATCTGTTGTTACCTTGAGCTCACTTGCTGACCAAAGTTGTCATATTTTTAATAACGTATGTGAATATAATGGTTAGAGAAGTTGTCCAATAAGAAATTAGTCAGCTTGGTATGTTTTAATGCACAGTTCACAGTCAGCATATGTGGTAAAACATGAGATTCCAGCTTTGAAGTTTGGTGTAGCACTGGACTGAGAAAAAGGAATAAAGTTTTGTATTAAGAAGCCAAATATGTTTTAAATTACAAAATGATATGTCAAGATCATCCCATAATCTTATTTAAGTCTTTCATCTATGTTTAATCACTTTTTAATTCACTATCTCTGCACTCATTCTTCTTTTCATTCATGGTTCAATAGTGTTGTAGTGCTAGTACACAGCTTATGCATAGGTACAAAGACTACACAAGAGACTAACTACTCAAGTTCACAGCTGCAAGTTGATGTTAAAATCACTCAAAAAAATAAAAGATGTCTGACCCCCATTATAATTTTGGCTCAAACTCAGCTCTGAAAATTAAGAGCACTCGCCCACACACGAACATTGCCACACATAATGTGTTCCTCAGAGTCACCGCCAGGAAACTGCAGACTGGAAAAAGAGCTCAGGGACCATTTCAGCACAACAAAGATATCCACAAAGCCAAAGAATACAGAAGCCCAAATCCACCAATTCAAATATGTCCTCCTTAGAGAGTAGACACTTTCATCTCACATCACAAATTAAACAAAACACACAATTTATTGTCTTGGCACAAAAACAGCGAGCTTGTATGAAAAACTGTACACGCAAAAACTTCTATGTGAGCGCTCATCATGGATCTCTGCAGCGCTTAGCATGTGGTGATCTGCGATGAGGCCGTGGAGGGAGGCCAAGCAGTGGTTTTTGGTTCCCCCAAACCAACCCAAACATGCTATTAGGCCTTCACTCAGAGCACTAATTGGGTATTCATGTGGTGTTTTGTTTGTTTATCACCGTGTTACTGCTGCAAGTCGTGGTTCAACACATCTCATTTTCATCCTCGACATGAAAGCCGGAGACAGTGGAATTTTTGCACTGTATTTTAGCCACGGAGCATAATCTCTGTTAACACAAGCCGGTCCCAGCTCTCTTTTGCTTTGAATCACCACCCGCAGTGGTTTTGTTGTCCCCCCCACCATCACCTCCCCATGCTTTGTTAAATTATTTATTCTGCCTTAAAAATTCACTCATAATATATACCTTTTTGTATGCAGAGGAGTGAAGAGGAAGTCATCTTTTGTAATGAGGAGTCAGTAATAGAAGGCATGATCCATGACTATGTGATGAGGATTTCCTTGTGACCAATTATATACATTTTCACAGCTTGCACTAGCATCTTTGCTTCATTTCCAATGTATAATCTTGCCTCCGCTATTTTGTACTTCTCCTCACAATCCATATTGATTTGTTTTACAGTCACTCTGCATCAACACATCTCATACTAATTTCTGAATGAAACCTAGAACTGCTCCAAGTACTACAAAGCATGAGAGTAAGTAAAAAGCGAGTAGTGCTGTACGTGGTATGCTCAAAAACGTGGTACCGCCATTTCTAAATTCAACCCCTCTTGGGGTGCTGAGACTCTTTTTTGGCATAGTGGGACTTCTAACCATGCATATTAAATAAAAACAGTTCATTTATGTTGTCCAGTACAGAGGAAGAGGGGGAAAAAAGACAAAGAATCAAAGGGAATTTTTGCATTTGCCATGATATGCTATAAAGCCCTTTCAATCAGGACGTAGATTAAACAATTCTGCAGGGGAAACAGCTTTCAGTGCTAGTATACTGGCCAGTTTTGGGTTTATTGTTAATTTCACTCATTACTGTGGCTTTGGGCTGGTTTTATTAGCTTTTGGGTGAGTTCTGGGCTAGCTTTGATTGGCCCTAGGACGGGTTTTCTCACCCAGACCTGGCAACCCTGACTGTTGGGGTTAGAGTAATCATTCCTGTGCTGCTTTCAACATGGCATCTGTATGATGTACATGTCTTTAGATTAGTGCACATTCTGTTATTGGCTTTAAGCTTATGCAATGTAAGATGTACACTGGAAAAGATGCCCCTCCAAAAACAAGAAAAAAAAACTTATTTCAATGCACTTTTACCTTGAAATAAGCAAAAAAATCTGCCAATTGAACAAGTGAAAATTTGCTTGGTATGATTTCTTAAAATAAGACGTAATATTTAGAAAACTGTAATCTTAAAGTTAGCAGGGGAAACTTATTTTCTGCAATATTTTACCAGTACTTTAAAGCTCAGTGTCTCAGAATAAGACAGGAACGCTAACAATTAGTATTTCTTACCTCAAAAAATGATTCTTGCACTAATACATTTCATGTCAACTTCTTCATTTGAGATATATTCACCTTCATTTGAGTTGTATTATATATATGTAAAATAAACCTTGTTTCTTCTAAATTACAACTCAAAACAAGATCATTTCAAGATTGTTTGACTTAACAAGATATTTAAGATGCATTGTCTTAAAACTAGTCCCTCTATCTTGCTCAATTTCACTTGGTAAGATTTTAAGTTTTTGCAGTGTAATACAACAAACAGCAGAATTTTTCTGACATTGATTGAAATGGATGTATGAGTGGATATGATGTGTGAAGAAAACTACAGAGCTGAAAGGAACAGCCATCTCCTTCTTATGATCACATTTATAACTCAGTGCACTTTCTCCCCCCCCCCGCCCGCCCGCCTTGTCCCCACTCCCTCCATAAAGAAGTGCTCATGTCTGATGTGAAACCCTTCCAGGGTATGAAATAAGTCCATGTCTATAAAAACAAAAAAAGCATTCTTTTAAAAATTGGATCAAACTGGAAGCACTACCTCTTCCAGGTTTTAAAAAGACTGTACTGACACTGATGCTCCTTGCCAAGAACATTGTTTCCTTAATTTCCAGATCTGAACTTCCACACAAAAAGAACAGTTTTTAATTGAAAAGCAAAAGATTTCTCAGACTCACTCATTTTCACTTACTTAGCCACCTTACCTCACATCATCAAGTGCTCTGGTTGCTGCTACCTGTTTGAAAATAACTGTCATGACTTATTACCTATCTGATTTCCTTTTTCCTGTGATTTAATTTGACGTCGACATGCACACGTGTGAACTCAACTGAACAGCGGGAACAGACAGATGTGCGACACAGTCTACAGAGGAAGAGGAGGAGGAGGACTCTATGATCTCACATATGTCACAAAAGATGCTAACAGGAAAAAAAATCTTGTCACTGATAGGTGTGAAAGCAAAGTGTTTTAGTACATCTAAAGCGACCAAGGGGGAGCTTTTTAATGGTTACACGCTCATCTTCTCTCCACACTAATCTCAACTGCTGTTTCCTCCCAATTAACAGACTTTGTGTTGCTGAAGAGGCCTCTGAACACCAACTCCACACATAGATGACTACTACTACTACTAATGTGATAAAAAGGAATGACTTATCGATTTTAGGAAAACCTGTTTTAAACCCAAAGCCAGCTCAATTCATGGAAAAGATGCCATAAGCAACATTGTGTAACAATCTTTGACCTTCAACTGAAGTTTTGTGAAAACAGAGTCCTATTTAGTCAAACATCTCAAGTTGTGAAGGTTTGAAATGTTTATGGCAACAGCAGAACACTGCTTGTGTTTGGCCTCAAAGCCCTACCCTCATCAGTCTTTGCACTTCTGATTTACATGTTGGTGTCTGAGGAGTGATGAGGTAATGCCAGGAGCCCAATGCAGGTGGATGCTGGGTTGGTGGCGAAGCTCAAAGTTTGAGCTCAGTAGTGGTGCAGGGCAGCAGTGGCAAAGAGAGCAAAGGAGGAATCCTGGAATCTGTCAGAGTAAAGCCTTGTTTTCAGGAGAACAGCCTCTTGGGAATGTCTGTCCTTTGAATTAAAAAAAATAATCTGCATGCATTTGACAACGCAAAAACGCTGGAGCATGCCAGACAGGTAGTTGGCAGTATAACCTTGTAATGAAACACCACTGAAGAACACTACATGCCTGTGCATAAAGCAAGCGGCAACCTCCAGTCTAAAAATATGAGTCCATTGCGGAAGTGCTAAAAACTGCAGTTCATCAAGGATCCGCTTGAGGCTGGCTCCGGAAGTACCGGAAACCACATACACACCAATTCAAAAAAGCAGATCTTTACAGCAGAAATAAACATGTTTACAGCCTGGTACAAAAGACGAGTGAAGTCTGGATAGCTCATTTCTCAATCGGCATTCACTGTACGGGGGTGAATTTTTTTCTAACTCTGCAATTTCAAAGATATTAACATTAAGAGTCTTCCAATGAGAGGCACAGCTGACTTGATTGACTAGCGGGAACACTGTAGCTGTTGGCGAGGAGGCTCAAAGCCCGCCTCTTACATCACAATTGCTCGACAGCAGCAATATGGCCGCAGCCGCCGATTGGCCTCAAAACAGCGCTTCAGAAACAGATGGGTGACGTCACGGATCCTACGTCCATATTTTATACAGTCTATGGTAGTCCCCCATTGTTGTTATTATCCTCCTACTCGCACATGGCTATTTGACTGGGACCGTAGTATGTATGTATGAATGAGGCTGTAACATCACTGCTTTGTGTAGCGCTTGTTTACATGGCAATGGAGCGATTCCAAAAACTTCCAAATCTGGAATCCCTTCTTTTCCTAAAGTGAACAGCCGAAACACAACAATAGTTTCAAAAGAGAGGAACGTGAGAGTGTCAAGTGTGGGGTCAGTACAGCACAAGTTGCCTGCCTGAAATAGCTTGAAGGCATGGCTCCATGTATTGATGTTTCACTGTGTTTCAGCCAACATTTGTTTCTATGTATAATCTGCATCTCTTTATTATCTGCTTTATTCCATGCTTTATTTTTGATATCACTGGTGTTCTTTTGTTGTTCTTGTTGTTACAGGAAGCACTTTGTGCGTGTGTGTTTTTTTAAACCAATGTACAAATAAAGCTAATGTTAAGATGGTGTGCATATCTTTTGTACTGGAGAGGGTTTATTGGTTATCCAGGCTCTTCTTGGCTGCTAACATTGTTTATACATGCAGATTGAAGAAGCAACTTTGAGATGCTGCTCTGTGCCGGCACCCTGGGTGGACTTGCATAATTAAATGAATTGACTAAAAGGGATGCAATGAATATCCCAACACAGTGTCAGGTCAGACTTGCACGCAAAATTAAAGCCAGGGGCCAAAGAGGGTAAACATTAATTTATCTGAAGAGGGAAAGCAGAGGAAAGCATTCAGGACGATGTTTCCCTTCATGTGTACATTATTTTCATCCTTGTTCGGTGCAGAATAACTTGATTTGATCGTTTATACACGAGCTGCTTTATTTAATTACGTGCTTGTGTTAGCTTGAAACGAGATATGTTAGCAGTGTTGTGTTGCTGCTTTTCCTTTTTACATGTGGGAATATGCTGTATAAACAAATATAAACACAACAATTACAGTTTACCAAACAAACGACTCTTGCTTTTTCTCGTTTTCTGCTGCTTCTGCACACAAACACAAACAAACCTACCTGAGGAGCATGTGGTGCTAAACTGGAGGCTAATTAAGTGACAGACAACAGCCCGCGGGGGAGGCATTCTGGGAATCATTTCACCAACTGCATCACAACAGCAACTGCAGCAACAGCATCATACAACCCTGCTCCAAAAAAAAGTTAGAACTCTGTGAAATGTTGATCAAAACACAGATTGGTGGTTTGTAAAATCACTTAAATCGCATGTAATTGAAAGTATTGAAAAGACAACACAGCTAATATTGAAACTGAAAATATTTTGTTTATGAAAATATATGCACCTAATACAGATATAAATGTTTCCTCTTTGCATGATTCAGTTTTAAACTGTGTTTGTTGATGCAGTGATTTTAAGCCCATTCAGTGATTCACACTATAGAGTCATTTCTGGTTTTAATGCCTGAAGGTCACAGCCATCTTGGAATTCTTTGCAAATTATTATTATTATTTTTTTAACAGAAGAACAGTAGTCAGGATTTGTTGAACTATTTACTCACACAGTTTCTTACAGAGTGGTGAACCTCTTCCTATGTTTACTTTATTGAAAGACAGCCCTTTCTCTACCCAGTCATGTTACTAACCTGTTAAAAATTTACTTTATGGGGCGCTGGTGGCCTAGCAGTCTAAGCGCCCGGAGAGGCTATAGTCCTCATCACAGAGGTCGCCGGTTTGACTCCCAGCTGCGACCATTTGCTGGATGTCTTCCCCCACTCTATACTCCCCACATTTCCTGTCTCTCTTCAGCTGTCCTATAAATAAAGGCAAAAAAAAGCCCAAAAATAACTTTGGCAATAACTGATGGCATCCAATTCAAAATGTTTTACTTTCAAATATTTCATATCGTGCCCTTGCACAATTTTTATTTAAATTTGGGGTTTAAATGGTTTGCAAACAGTGTTACAATGTTACAATGTTACAATATCATTTAGCAGATGCTTTTATCCAAAGCGACGTACATACGAGAACAAGAACAACACAAGCCAAGATCTAGACAAGAGGAAACAAGGTCAGTAAGAGTAACAAAGTGCTTCAAGTCAATTTGGGTGCAGGTCTGCCAAGCAGTGTAAAGGCAATGCACATTTTTTTTTTTTTTGTAAAATAAGGAACATCTACAATGAAGCAACCAAACAATTTAAAACCTTCCATTATCATCATCAACAATTAACTTGTCATCACCATAACAAATACCAAAGTACCAAGTAACCACCTAAAACTGTTTTTATTCCCATACTCATAGCATGATTTAATTTTTAAACATATTTTGAAGAAACCATTCTCAAATTCCTGCTCTTCTCTGGGAATCTGTGTTCAGCTCTGGAGTGACCCAGCACTTTGTACTTTGGTAATTATTGTGGTGATGTTAATTGTTGATGATGATAACGGAAAGTCTTAAATGGTTTGGTTGCTTCATTGTAGATGTTCCTTATTTTACAAAAAAAAAAAAAATTTAAATCCTTATTTACTTTTGTGCATTGCCTTTACACTGCTTGGCAGTACCTGCACCCAAATGGACTTGAAGCACTTTGTTCCTCTTACTGATCTTGTTTCCTCGTCTAGATCTTGCCTTGTTTTATTCTTGTTCTCGTATGTGCGTCGCTTTGGATAAAAGCGTCTGCTAAATTACATTGTAACATTGTAAATATCAGGTATTGTGTGAGACAAAGTCACCTTTACCTTTATGTTTCTTCTAATTACTGTTATCTGAGTATAAAAAAGTGAGCTATTGTCCAGTGAGACAAAGACAGAAACCAGAAGCACAGCAGAATGCGACAAACTGCATCCTGGGTGCTTGACTAATTTTCATGCTATCTGAAGAGTTCCTTGATTCAGTCCGGTCTAATGTATTCACTTCATTAAATCAAATGTGGTCCAGTCAATATGAGCAGGTTTGCATAAAAGATGTGATTAACTTGCAGATGACACCTTGCGCCTTGACACCATGCCAGCTACACATTTCATCCTCCGTGTTTGTGTATCTAAAATGACCCAAACACTGCAGTATGTTCTGGGCTGTGATTGATAATGACCCCTTCTGTGGGGGTAACATGGTGCTCCATCTGTAGCTGGAAGCAATAGTTGCCAACATGTTCTAAAAGGCTTGTTTCTCAGAGCTCTACAAGAAGGTACATTTGCATTGTTGGCCTGAGGATGCCTGTGCATTGTCATGTAAATTATCTTTTGTAAAGGTGTAAATCTGAATAAAGAAACAGGAAAATCAACCAGATCCAGAGCTCTTACTTTTGCAGAGCCATTGACTTGAGGAGCATCTGCATAAGAAATGTGTGGAGGTTAAGAAAACTTCTGGATCACCATCTATTGTTAAAGTCACACCCTATACACCATATTCACCACGGCCATACAGATCAGGAGAGAGGTGTCGAACTTGCTATTGCGCATCTCCATCTCCGATTTCGAAGCCCCCATACTGTAAGTGTCCCATTAACAGTCACTCTAGGAGATTGGCAAGATTGACTCTCTAAAGCTTTTCCCTTTGTGTTTTTAATGTATAGCACTATTGTTGGCTTTGTAAGAAGCTATGAAAAAAAGACAAGCCATCCAAACCATGCAGCATTTAAATTAGGAAAAAGTGAATGCATCATCAGAAGTCAAATTCAATCACAGAGGATGTAAAAAATAATAACAATGCACATGCAGGTCCAAATGGAAGGTTGTTGTTTTTGACGCTAAACTGAAGAGGCTCTATTGTGAATGAGGCATGCCTCTTATTGCTGAGCAGAGCCCCTGCGTGTCAGGCAGAGGTGGGGCACTGTCCCTAGAGTCCACTATCACAGCAGGTTAACCGGGCACTGCTTTTCTAAGGACTGATTGCTCGGCCCCCCACAGCTCGAGGTAAACTGACAATTTTCCATCAGCAGGGAACACAGCTTTATTAGTAAAATCAGGGGGGAGGGCGGGAGGTAAGAGAGAAAAGTGAAATCAAGTTTACAGAAAAGTGCACCTGTAAGGTAGAGGAGAAATGCACAGGGAGGTAGACTATAATCTGTAAATTAATTGTTGGTTAGTATTGAATACACCAGAATTTATTCCAATGACTCATATAATCATGCAAGCACTTAAAAGCATTCATGCACGATTTATTTTTTACAAGCTCTAAAAACCAGTGATGTAGATGGCTTCAGAGGCTAAAGTCATTGTAGTAACAGTCTCTGGTCTGACTCACGGCCTCAACACTTAACTGACTGCTTCCCCTGCTCTCTATTCACCACATGTTCCGTCTCTCTTTAGCTGTTCTATCTTCTAAAAGCAAAATGACGAATAAACAAGGACATGTAAAGCTGTCAAAAGGGGGATGTTTATGGAATAGCCACATATGAGATTGAGGATATAGAGTTGTTATACTGGAACCCTTACAAGAAAAAAGGAGGAGGGGTTTGACCTCACAAAACCAAGTAACTGTTGAGAAATTCAGTTCATGATTTTGACTCATTTTCATACAAAATATATGATGGCCAACAGGGGAAGACCTTCCCCACTGGCCTCAGTGATCTTCAGATAGATTTAAGAGAGGTACTCACTACAAGATAGTCAGGTTGATTTTGGGCCCCTTTCAACAAAAGTTAGTTAAATCCAGATATTTTGGTGGTGCCAAAGATCCACCCCAGCCATACTCATTTGAGATCTTAAACATTAAACATGTTCAAGAATTTTAATTAGACGTCTTTTTTTGTGGAGGGAACCCAGAGGACTGCTGAACTTTGTGTATGGTCATGTGAAAAAGCCAATCTGGAAGCAAGCTAACTGAAGGAGGACGCACAATCAAGGGGCAACCTCCGGTCTAAAAATATGAGTCGAATGCAGAAGTGCTAAAAACTGCAGTTCATTGAGGATCCGCTTGAGGCTGGCTCTGGAAGTACCGGAAACCACATACACACCAATTCAAAGAAGCCGATCTTTACAGCAGAAATAAACATGTTTACAGCCTGGTACAAAAGATGAGTGTTGTCTGGATAGCTCATTTCTCGATCGGCACACACTGTAGGGTGGTGAATTTTTTTCTAACCTGGCAGTTTTGAAGATATTGAGATTACTAGTCTTCCAATGAGAGGCACAGCTGACTGCAGAAACACTGTAGCTGTTGGCTAGGAGGCTCAAAGCCCGCCTCTTTACATCACAAGTGCAAGACAGCAGCAATATGGTTATCGCCGACGATTGGCCTCAAAACAACGTTTCAGAAACAGATGGGTGACGTCACGGATACTACGTCCATATTTTATACAGTCTATGAGCACAATCAACGCAGTCATGGCAACGACAATAAACATAAAGCTAGATGTACGTCAGAAACGGAGGACCAACTTGTTGATTTTTGGCAACCTCACAAGTGTTTATACAGTGTGTTCTGTAAAACACACAACAGTCAAAGTGACAAGGAGAGACAGAATTTGCTTCCACAATTGATGTACCAGATTGGTAAGCAGCTAGCAACATTTAGCTTGACAATCATCCCCTTGTCCAACATGTTTGTTTACTGTAATATCACATTTGAAAGCAAAATATTTTGCAAGATTTCCAGTTTTGGAGCTGGGACTTGCTGGTGAAAGAATCAGTTAGCTGTGATGGTTATATTATGGCTGTCAACACTATAAGAACAAAACAGTTAAATCTTGAGATATCACACATTTTCAAAATTCTGTCAGGATTTTAAAAGTCTTTCAGTGTGGGCAAGGCTTGAGAGAAACATGCTGCAATTGCTCAAATCCGTGCAAATAGAACACATTCAGAAGTCAGTAACACACAATGTTGGTAACTGATTGCAAACAAATATCATCTTATGTAAAGCCAAACGTGTAGCTAACATGCTGCAAAAACACAAACAATTCAAAAAGAAACAAGAAATCGACTGCAGAAATAAAACGGTCAACGTTAGTCCTCCAGGCCTGTAGGGGGCACTTGAGTAAAAACACTGTTTTTTAATGGGACAAATATAAAGATCAGACACTGAATTTATCACAAAAAAATTGCGATGATTAGCCGTTTTGTTGATATGACATCCATTGTGAGCCTCAGACAAAGGATCTATTGAAGTTTTTTGGACAAGTTTTCCTCAGGAGCTCTTGGGTAACTTACAAAGTAGCCAGACAAGACTTTGAGAGACATGTTTGAATCCAGAGACGTGCTTGAATGTCACACAGGAGAAGACTTCCTGACAGGTGGGGAAAACATTCACCTGAATAAAAAACTGCAACCCTTAGCTGTATCAGAGATGAGACAGACTCTCCAAACAGCAAATCAATATCATCCCAGGGCTGCATTTGAATTTCCAATAGCCAACTCCGCCAAATATATTACATTTCTAAACAAAACACAAGCTAAAGCTATCAGAGCACCAAAAAAAACAAAGAGAGAGAAAAACTTAGAGGGCAAACAAGCAGCACCTTATGGTTTTCAAGGTCTCCATTTGTTTTTCCATGTACCTCTGTCAGGTTCGGAGAGAGGAGCGAGCAGTGGAGAGGATGGTGAGCTGGAGAGGGTTAAAAGGCCATGGCTGGGATTATAGCACAAGTAAGGACCCCATACTGTGGCCTGACATGCCGACCAGCTTACAGTGCATTTTTCTCTGACAATGCAGGGTCACACACGGTCAGAAAGCATGACATGTTTTCACACACATGTTGAAAGACGAGGGAGATGCATGATGTCAAATTGTCTCTTTTCATTGAGGTTACTTGTTAGCATTATAAATATGCTTTTTTAAGACTAAAGTCATGCTGCAAGGTCAGAATCTGGTTGTGGAAAAAGGGGTTTTATTTGGTCCATTCTTGTGACATGTGACCTTAAAAGACAGTTAACATTCAAACAGTTTAATGTGAATGACTTTGTTCACTATAGGACACCCCAGAGACGGTCTGTCACATGCATCGCAGCCAATCAGAGCAACAAAACATATGACGTGGTCGGCATGCCGCCACTAAGGAGTAAACAGCAAAACGCAAGCAGGATAGCCAGCTGTTGCAATATCAATACACGATTCTTGCTCTTGTTTGTGCAGCATGAATATCAGCAGTGACCAGCTGCACATAACTTTTTAACAGCTATACGAGGTGCCTCATATATGACACAACGTCACATCTCAAGCACTGCATTAACAGGAGAGAGGAACGGAAGGGCCTCTCTCTCTTTCTCTCGCTCTCTGATTGGCGGCAGGTTATCAGATCAGAAAGGAAGAGAGTGAAAAGAGATTGTCTAGTTCATCGATCGCAGATGACAATCTAATGTAGCTTATATAAATAGAGAAAAAAGAGAATGAAGAAATGATTGAAAATATACTTGGGTTTGAAGTGGTGGCACCAACATTGTGGAACGCTCTTCCTGTAAATATTCGTTCAGCTGTCTCTGTTGTCGCCTTTAAAAAACTCTTAAAGACACATTTATTTAAACAGGCCTTCGACTCACCTTGTACAGACTAATGTTTTAATTATGCTATTGTCTGTTTTCTTTTACTGTTTTATGATTTCATTTTAATGTTCATGATTTCATTTTAAATTGAATATTTTTCCAGCACTTTGTGATTTTAGTCTATGAAAGGTGCTATACTAAATAGAATTTACTTTCTTACTTACCTACCTACCTACCTACTCACTCACTCACTCACCTACCTACCTACCTACCTACCTACCTACCTACCTACCCACTCACTCACTCACTCACTCACTCACTCACTCACTCACCTACCTACCTACCTACTCACTCACTCACTCACTCACTCACCTACCTACCTACCTACCTACCTACTCACTCACTCACTTAATTACTTACCTACCTACCTACCTACCTACCTACTCACTCACTCACTCACCTACCTACCTACCTACCTACCTACCTACCTACTCACTCACTCACCTACCTACCTACCTACCTACCTACCTACCTACCTACCTACCTACCTACCTACCTACCTACTCACTCACTCACTCACTCACTCACTCACTCACTCACTCACTCACTCACTCACTCACTCACTCACTCACTCACTCACTCACTCACTCACTCACTCACCTACCTACCTACCTACCTACCTACCTACCTACCTACTTACTTACTTACTTACTTACTTACTTACTTACTTACTCACTTAATTACTTACCTACCTACCTACCTACCTACCTACCTACTCACTCACTCACTCACCTACCTACCTACCTACCTACCTACCTACTCACTCACTCACCTACCTACCTACCTACCTACCTACCTACCTACCTACCTACTCACTCACTCACCTACCTACCTACCTACCTACCTACCTACCTACCTACCTACCCACTCACTCACTCACTCACTCACTCACTCACTCACTCACTCACTCACTCACTCACTCACTCACTCACTCACTCACTCACTCACTCACTCACTCACTCACTCACTCACTCACTCACTCACTCACTCACTCACTCACTCACTCACCCACCCACCCACCCACCCACTTACTTACTTACTTACTTACTTACTTACTTACTTACTTACTTACTTACTTACTTACTTACTTACTTACTTACTTACTTACTTACTTACTTACTTACTTACTTACTTACTTACATCATAATGGCTATGTTTACTTGAGACTTTTAATTCCTCTTTAATTCAGAATAAAAATTACATCCTCTTTAAAAATATTAAAAATGACCTTGTAAACACCTAATTCCGAATTAAACTTAAATCCGATGTAAGTGTCTGGTTTATTCTGATTTTAAATCCGAATTGAATAATTCCTGTCCTGTCGCGATGACGCACATATTCCACGCTGGTGGGCACATATTCCAGGATGGCTGCCCGAAGCAAGCGTTGGACTCGAGCCAAGACTATTTATTTAATAGGAGCTTTAGAAGAAATGGATATCATGAAAAGAGTTGATGGACGGAAGCATAAAAATGTTAATCGAGGGACTTGTCACTTGAGTGGTCTTCCATGTTGTAACCGATAATAAAAGAAGCAGGAACTGGAGTTTGTTTTCTGCCGGTAAACGTAAATACGTCACGCCTGCCCCTGTCCAATCAGAACCCTTCCCAACCCTCAGACCTTGAGCGGAATTGAATAAAGACGATTTAACGTGTTTTCCATGTACACCTCAATTCGGAATGACTATTTCCATGTAAACGCGAAGGAGAATACTTTAATTCCGAATTATTTAATTCTGAATAATTAATTCTGAATTTAAAAAAAACATGTAACCATGGCCATTGTCTATATTTGTGGGAAACAGTGCAATACTCGGCCCGTGGGCGATGCTAATACAGGATGTAAACAGGTGAAGAGCCGCTGTTTGACTATTTCTAGGATTGGCAGCTTAGAATCGAGTATGTAATAAAAAGCCAGCCAAAGTAGCTGGAAATGTAAAACTGAAATGAC